>NC_071087.1:11743816-12105691 GCF_027358695.1 Spea bombifrons | reverse complement strand
AAACGGCGGAAGCGATGTAACGGCTCCAGCAGGGAGACGGATCAAGGTACGCGGCACTCGCTACGGAGGATACATGGCTAGTGAAACCAGGAGCCAAGTGGCCACCGGAACGTGACTGCCGACTACCAACTTTCTGCGGGTGCCGCCATTCCTGCTTCCTAAAAGAACGAATCTCAATAATACTCAGCCCTATAGATTGTAAGCTCCCTCGACAAGGCCTTTATTATTCTGTGACCCAATTAAAATAATAATGACAACAGTGACAGCAAAGCGTGAGTACAGCAGTGGCTGTCACTCTATGTGGTGCGAGAGCCTCCTCACGCTATATTAGGAGCACCGGAGCGATGAGTGCGTCGGCCCCGCTCCATACATTATTACATAGAATATCCGGCATGACGTACAGACACGACAACAATCTCCAGACCCTGATCAGAAGAGCTTACACTCTACCAGTGGTTAACCCCTGGCACGCTCCCAGAATGCACTGCAGCTCCATCAGCTGAGCACATGGACTCCCAATGTCTGCTCTCTTCACACCTAGAATGTTACAGAGCTCTCCATACCTCCCTCTTACCTTTACCTGCCCCTCCTCTCCTCTCCCTCTTACCTTTACCTGCGCTACTCCCATCCTCCTCTCTCTTACCCGCCCCCCATCCTCCTCTGTGGTGCATCCAGCACCCGGCCTCTCCCCGCACAGATACCGCCGTCTGTCAGCTTGTGTATTTCTGTCCCCCCCACACTGTCGGGGTCTCCGCGCTCCCCCTTACCCAGCTTCTCTTCCTGCAGAGCGTCTCACCGCTGTGGGCGGGGCTCATCCTTCCGAAGCCCCGCCTCCCGCGTCACGGACTTTCGAGGGTCCCGCTTGTTTCTCCTCCGTGCGGGGCTTTCAGAGGAGAGAGCGAACGGGAACGTCCACTCCCATCAGGCTCAGCGGCCGTCCTGACTTCCACACTACTGCCGCTCCCATCAGACCCAGTCGCCATCTTGACATCCCCACTACCGCCACTCCCATCAGGCTCAGTCGCCGTCCTGTCATCCCCACTACCGCCAATCCCATCAGACTCAGCAGCAGTCCTGACATCCCCACTATACCCACTACTCCCACTCCTATCAGGCTCAGCTGCCTTCCTGACATCCCCACTCCCATCAGGCTCAGCTGACATCCCCACTACCGCCACTGCCATAGAAGCTGCGTCTACTGGTTTCCTGATAATATATAATGGCATGGGTTCTGTAGCGCAATACAAAAGATGCTCTGCTCTCTAGAGATTAGAACTCCAGCCGATCCACGACGACCTCAAAGCCAAATTGGCTAAAACTGCTTAATCCGGTCGTTTCCAAAAAGTCACAGCAAGAAAAAAATTACTAAAAAGGCGAATTAATGGTGGAATAACCCGGGCTCGGGGAGCCGCCCGCTAAACGGTGATACAAAGAGCCTCTAATTACAGGGAAAGTCACAGGACAGGATGTATCTCTGGAAAGTCACGGGATGGGATATATTTATGTAGCTCTGTTTACACTACAACTCCCACAAAGCATAGCCAGCAGCCTCTGTTTGGTTATGAGGCCGGCATCATGTTCCGCAGAGAGACTCGTGGGGGCAGAGCCCGGACTTTATCGGTCCCTTTTTACCTCTTTCAGTTCCACACAAGCCGGGACTGGCCGCCTGGCACACCGGGCACGGGCCACCGGGCACACGCCTCACAGGCCGCCTGGCACACCGGGCACACGCCTCACAGGCCGCCTGGCACACCGGGCACACGGTGTATACCGCGGGGGGGGGGGGGCAGATACGTAACCTGCTGCTCTTGTGATGCCCCTTATTATTCCTCCTCTGTAACGCGTCTCTCTGTGAGGTTGCTGATGGCTGTTGATTGGCACGACTGCCATGGCCATCTTTAATGCGGGACAAAAGCCCGCAGCAACCCTGGTCTCAGGGGTCACAGCTTCCGCGATCACTTCCACAGAAGGCCTGCTACTTACCAGTGCTGTGCGAGCAGCACCTCTTGTTCTGCCCCCCAGGACAAGCAGTGTGTGTGTGTTTGGGTATCGGTGTGGCAGAGCCTGTCCCGGTGTGTGTGTCTGGGTGTCTGTGTGGCAGAGCCTGTCCTGGAGTGTGTGTCTGTGTGGCAGAGCCTGTCCTGGTGTGTGTGTGTCTGTGTGGCAGAGCCTGTCCTGGTGTGTGTGTGTCTGGGTGTCGGTGTGGCAGAGCCTGTCCTGGTGTGTGTGTTTGGGTGTCGGTGTGGCAGAGCCTGTCCTGGTGGGGTTTCTTGGCCCAGAAATCAGTGAGAGAAAAAGTAAAGGTTTTGTGTTATTTACTCTTCTTTTAATCTGCATATTTTATTAAAAAGGATTAGCGGCAGTAAATTGTGGCTTCAGGTGTCCCGTCTCTGATGACTTTGTTTAATGTACTGATTACTCTCACTCCCATCACATCAATATGCGTTAGAAAATCAGGAAAAGATGGGCATGCATGGTGGGCTGATTTGGTGGGCAATGGGCCACTTGACTAGACTTGCCCCCCAGGCCGTAGGCTGCCAGCCCTCCCCTGTCCATCACGGCCTCTCGGCTCGGGGCCTCACGCACCGCTAGTCCTTCCGCCCCAGTACGCCTGGAATGCAAGCCGGTTAATGAATGAGCCGTGTTCTCCAGTAATTACGGCCATTAGAGTTTTTTGGCAAATGTAAAATAGTTTTTTTTTTTTTATCATTAACCCATTCATTACCCATGGTCGGGGCGAATTGTCCGTCTTTTCTCCGCGGGGTGAAACGCAGTTAACGCGATTTAGGGTTTCTTCCGTGGAACGTTTCACCTCCAGGCATATCTCTGAAATGAAGTGACGCCGAGGTGTCAGAATGCGCGGGGTGCTGCCACCATCACGCCTTTCCATACAACAGGAGAACATACGTGACGGCGCGTACGGCCACGGGTATCTGTCACATTCCTTTGTCTTGTATAAAACCGAGGACGCCGCTGCTGCAGTCCCACTCGTAGAAAACCAGGCAACGCTCGCAGGACAAGAACCCCCTGAGATAAAATGAAGACCTCTGCGTACAGCCAGAGAACACTGAAGGTGAATGAATCCAGCAGGGTGCAAGTTCAGGGCCGGGAAGGGATCCAGGAGGGAGAGTCCGGCGCCAAAGCCTACGTTCATCGTCCCAATGAGAAGGAAGAGCTGCAGCAGCTGAACTCCCGCTTCGCGGGCTACATCGACAAGGTCCGCTCGCTGGAGGAGCAGAACCGGGCCCTGCGCGCCGAGGTGGAGGAGCTGAGCGACCTCCTGAAGAAGCAGGGGCCGGGCATCTCTGAGGAGTACGAGAAGCAGTTCCAGGAGCTCAAGCGTCTGATTGAGAGTTTAAACAAAGAAAAAAGCGCGGCTGACATCGAGAGAGGGAACCTCGAGGAGGAGAGCGAGATCTGGAGCGTCAAGTGTGACGAAGAACTCACCGTGAGAGGTAAGGAGAGCCGGAGACGGCAGACAGCGAGTTTTATCGCGTCACAAAGGGGAGGCAGCGCGTCCTTCACACTGACTCCGTTCAACATCGATTCAAACTCATACCTGAGCAGCCGACAGTATACATCACAGAGTAGGCACTCATTATCTACAGATAAATAGAACTCCCACCTTCTCACCCATAGTTTATGTTCATTCAGGCTGTGGGTCCTGGGAGTTGTAGTCCTCAATGGCTCTGGTGCTATTTTTTTTAATAAATGGGTTTAATAATGGGGTGATTTTGGCAGGTGGGGGGTAACTGTGGAGGGATCTTTGGGATATATAACGGTATATATAAGGTTACCATAGTAACTGGCACCAAGCACTGATTTTGTTTCGGATACAGAGATACCGGTCGCTGACTCTCTCCCTCCATCGTCCGCCTCGCACTTTAATTCCCATCCAATGGAGCGAAACGCACGACAGCAACACAAGAACAATCGCTCAGCTGTAGTCAGGTGCGAAACGCGTCAAACAATGGTTCTTGTTTTGCTGTTGTGCGTTTCGCTCCATGCGGATGGGAATTAAATGCTGAGACGCATTGGATCTCCGCTTTCGGGCTCCGAGGCTTTGTTTCCTTCTTGTTGCTGTAAATATATTCCAAATAGGACGGCGTTATTTGGGGTCAGTGATTATACCATAACCGGGACTGTCTCACATATCCCTTCCACATGCGCATGATCCACCCCTCTGAGAAAGGCGAAACGCGTTAGCGCAACTGCTCTACCAAAACAAATTCTGTGGATAATAAGTAAAATTTTATTTTATTATATTTATTATATTTATTGTATTATATATCACAGCCTATATTTGGCACTGACACCTATTGTATCATATATCAGCCCCCCCACCAACATCCACCATGCCAGGTAACCTACGAGGAATCCGGTTACAAGCTCTGATTCATGTTGGATTTGTTCATAATCCATTTAAATTTATTTTTTTTGTGAAAGCTTTTTTAATACACAATTAAAATAATAAATATTAAAACTATAAAGTATACGTGAAAATACTGAAATACTATTAGTTTAGCGACTAGCGCTTAATCCAGTCGGTATCATTAAAGAACTACAGATTAGTGATTTATTGTGCGTCTGTTACAATAAAAAGCCAAATAACACAGAGAACGTAAAAAAAATACCCCAAAACTTCATAAATCGTTCAGTTTAGGAGAACACGTTGGAACCATGTAAGAAGTATCCAGGTAATGCATTGGACTCACATCAAAGACGGTGAAAAATCTTTTCCACACAATAGAAAGATTTTTACCGGCTTATAATTAACACAGAAACAAAAGAATTTGACCGCAGATGGGAACCATTCGGCCCGGATAGTCTGCCCATTTTTCCCGATGTAAGAGACTCAGTCCTCTATCAGTCCTTCCTGTGGTCACATATGTTTATCCCACGCCTATTTAAGTATCCTCACTGTATTAGCCTCCACCACCTCTTCTGGGAAACTGTTCCATGTATCTACTACTTTCTCCGTAAAGTAGAACTTCCTCACATTACCTCTAAGACTCTGACCTGCTAGGTTTAGATTATGACCTCTTATTCTAGCAGGTTTTCTCATTTCAAATAGTTTTTTCTCCTATAGTTTGTTAAAGTAAGTAATTGAATGTTTCTATCACATCTCCCCTCTCTCTTCGCTCCTCCCAAGTTGTACATATTAAAATCTCAAGTATTTCCTGATACATTTTATCCTGCAAGCCATTTGCCATTCTTGTAGCCCCCAACCGAACTCTCTCAATGTGTCAATATCCTTCTGTAGATGAGGTCTGGCCAGAGATCTGTATAGTGATGGATCCAGCGCCTTCTTCCTGCTACTAACGCCTCTCGCTATACAGCCCAGCACCCTGCTCGCTTTCCCCAACGCTTTATTGCATTGTCTGCTTACATTTTGGTAGCTTGCATTAGCCGAGGAGAGAGAAGGACACAGAAACCCAAAGAATCAACCACATGACTGAAGTGTTTTTTTTTTTGGCAGGAGAGGCAGAGAAGACGTTGAGGGAATTCCGTCAGGATGTGGATAACGCCACCCTGCAGAAGCTGGACCTGGAGAAGAGGGTTGAACAGCTTGTCGATGAAATCGAGTTCCTCAAAAAACTCCACGACGAAGAGGTCGCCGACTTACTCAAGCAGATCGAGGAATCCAAAGTTAACGTGGAGCTCGAAAGCAGCCGTCCTGACCTGGCGGCAGCACTACGGGCCTTGCGCGTTCAGATCGAACAGGCGGCCGCCAAAAACATCCAAGATGCGGAGAAGTGGTACAAGACCAAGCTGAGCTCCCTGAAGGGGCAAGTGAGCAAGAATGAAGTGAAGATCAAGACCATCAAAGAAGACATCAGCAGATATTCTTCTCAGGTGTCTGACCTGCAGAGTCAGATCGATTTATTGAGGGCCCGCAATGAAGCCCTGGAGAAGCAGCTGGAGGACATGGAAGCCAAACATCTAGAAGAAGCAGCCATGCTCCAGGAGGTCATCACTCAGTTAGAATGCCGACTCTTGGAGACAAAGGCAGACCTGGCCAGATATTTACAAGATTATCAAGATCTGCTCAACATCAAACTCAAGCTGGACGCTGAGATTGCCATGTACCGGAAACTGCTGGAAGCGGAGGAGCAGAGGCTCGGGATCAATTCGGAAAGCGAGGGTAAGAGCAAGATGATGGCCAACACTCTACATGCCATTTTACTGGAACCCTTCCTAAAACCCGGGGTTTAAGTCTCTCGGCGTCAAGATTGGAACGTGGTTTTATCACCACACAACCAATTCAATTGCCCTGACTTGATCCATAACCTAGGCTTAAATTAAACACGCGACACTTGTATGTAAAATAACGTTTCTTTTGGAAGCCCTGTAGATAATAGTCTAGTTTAGTCACACAAACCCCTTGGCGTTGTAGGACCACAGCAGGCGAGGAGAGCCTGGATAACAGGCTTCCTAATTATCCTGCTTGGAGTCCTAATAAAGTCAGCAGCTATTGGAGACTTACGATTTTAGATAGATTGGGGTATGCAGGTGCTCGGGAACCCCTCGATGGAACATAGGTCTCTGGTGACAGAACGGGGGCCTCCTGTGTCTATGTGAGAAGCTCTATAAAACATGCACTGTTAGTACGTATCCCGGAAAGCAGTATTTATTGATTGTACATTGCAAAGACATCTACTGACTCCCATAATTCTTTATACAAACGCCACATCATGAGAACCAACAGAACTTGCAGTTCAACAACACAAGGCACTAACGTATTTTGCTTTTCTTTCTTTTAGCTCGCGGTGATAGCCCTGACGCCCAAACAAGCTCCGTGACCCAGAAGGTGGAGACACGCATATCGTCACGCACACACGTGACCATTTAGGAAGCCATCGGCCTCCTCTCCATCACATCCGATCCCTATAGCCGGCTTCCTCGTTCCTTGAACATTATATAGGCTTTTGCGGTCAAACAGTAACATTGTCTCTTTGCGGTGTTATGTTGGAGAACGTGCATATTGGCACATTTGGTTTCCTCTTTCCATTGATTGTGAGAGCCTGTTCACCCAAAATAAAGGTTATATCTATGCATGATAAATAATGATTTCACCATAATAGTATATTTGCCGGAACGTGACGGAAGGACAGCTCGCCCATAAACCCCGCACGTTTAATCCCCCTTCTCGCTGGGACAGCCTTTTCCTAATGAAAGTCCCAGTTTACAATCTCCTTAAAACTTTAGCTGATTAGGGCTGCTTTAGGAAGGCCTGAAAATACAACAGACACGGCCATTACTTTAACACAGCGTGATCTCTCTGTGAATAATAGAGCTGGCAAACAAGGGGTTAAACGCGCAGGCGATTTGCATGCCAGAGCGCCCACGTATAACGCAGTGACTTTTGGTTCACGCAGGTGCCGGTTTGCATATTTTTTTTTTTGAGTTCTATTCTTAGAAGCCGGCGTATCATGTAATTGTTCAGTCCGTATCCTCATCGCCTTAAAAACACGTAATAAAGTGGAATATACGACGGCCATAAAGTGAGGGCGCGCAGAACTCATGAAAGCAGTCAGGCCGGCAGCCCTGGCACCTACAAAGACGATGGCGGGCATTAACGTGTTATTTAAAAGTCATTATGATCGCCCTATAAGCTAATTAATCAGTAACTGAACCAACAGGCCCGAACGCAGCTGAAATGATACAGGAAAATAACAGAATGCAACGGAATTGGAAAACAAATTGTATTTTCACAAAGTATATTTTATGATACAACGCACCACGTAACATTTCATACGAATACTCGCTCTGCAAACTATTTGTGATAAAGGATATTTGAAGTACAAATGTAATGTATTCCACGAGTAAAGCGGAAACAATAACGGCCGTTTGAGTTTTGTTTTCTCTTCCGCTTCTAAGTAAAACTTTTCTCCGTACGAACCGTATGGCCCAACCTGCTAAAAGCGCTCGTCTATTTACACGAAGTAAAATCATTGTTCTGTACACTGCAACGTAAGCCGTTAACGCTTCCAGCGATTCAGATTCAGCGTCTCTTCACTTTCTAACAGTCTCGGCTCTCAACAACAGCTGGAAACAGACGTCTCCGGTTCTCGTCAGACATCACATGAATCGTATCGGAGCTCCGACATTGCGAGAGCCGCCATTATTTCCCTTTGTTCTTCCTCTTCTTCAGTGCTTTCCACTCGCCCTCCTGCGCCGACAGGCTATTGAAAAGCTCTTTCACTTTCCTCTTTCTCTCAGCGTCCCTGCGGGGTAAGGGAGCGAAGAGTTAATTGATTCTTTAAACACAGTAATTCGCTTTGGCACTGGAGAAATCTCATTTTTTGTCCCAATAAACGTTTATCTGCATTGTACGCGATCATGGAGATTTGTCGGGTGAAGCAGGAGACTTCTGGTTATTACTCTATAAATTCTCTACACATTACAGGGAAACCCGGCTAAGCTCTTTATAAGAATGGCTGAGCTGCCCCAAGTAACGCATCGTTCCATATACTTTCTCTACTCAGTGTCAGGCTGGGTCATTTAGACCGAGCACACTGTATTGTTCACCACAGGCAGTATGATGAGTCAGTACGTGGGTTCTAGTGGAACATTTATATAAATGGCTAATGAGATGGCTGAATGGATGTGTATATGGGGGGGGGAATGAAATGAGAAAGTTTCTTAGATGCGATACTATTAAAAAAAAAACAGTGGAAACGCTGCTTTACGTATAAATAGGCAGAGGCAACCAAGTGGGTTTTTTAGGTGACGTTACAGGACCGTCCACGAAGTTTCACCATTATTAGTCTTTGTAGATATTTGATCATTTGTTTAACAAAACAAAATAAAATGGTGTTTACAGAGACCAACACTGCGTTTGACAAGAAACGCCGAATAGCAAATGCTTTTTTATGCATAATGATTAAATGACATAATGACTGCATCTACTGGACTCATAGATGCAGAGGGGAAGACATCAGCCCGACTTCTGATTCAGATCTCCATCTAGGAGCTCTCTACACGGGTCACAAGCGTTTCATGAAACAGGTGGGGCAAGCGACCCCCTTCTAACGCGGTCACATTGGGCTGGAGCGAACAGACCCCCCCGATCTGAACGATCGTTTAAACAGACGAGTAACGCCTCACCTTTCCATGGTCTCCGACAGCCGGACTCTGGCCAGGAACTGGTTGTCTCTACGAATTTCTCGCACGGCTCCCTTAAATTCCTTCTTGTGTTTGTGAATCAACTTCTTGCGTTCGCGTTCCTCTCGATTGCACCCTTGTTTCTTCCCAAATTCAAGCCTGCAATGAAATCAGTCCAGTAACGGGCATCAGGACGGCGGCAACGGCACACAGGGCTGGCCACCAAACACCCGAGTCTGTGCGGTACTGTATACACTATCACCGATATATACTCCATATTATGTATAGATTGTCTGGACATGGCTACATGAAGCGAGGAGGGCCCAGCTGAAACAAGCAAGTTGCGTATATGTCGCAGTACTTGTTCCGCTCGCCGATTGTACATTGCTACAGAATGCGGGGGCTATGTAATAAACACCACTCCTCAGGCAGAGATACTCACACAGGCATGACTTTCGGGGTAAACATCTTCATGGGAACCGGCATCTGTTTCTCAAAAACCAACGGCGTGTACTTTTTCACTACATGGATGTCAATCTCTTTCAAAATGTCTTCCCGCAAATCCTAGAGCAAAAAAAACCCAAAAGAATAAAAGCAATAACATAATTAGAGAACATTTGCTTTGGTTGCAAAAACAAAAAGCAAAAAAAAAATTTAATTAAATTGCGCTTACTGCTTAGCCAATAAAGGAGAATAAAACACGTCTTGTTACGCAAGATTAAAACGGACCTCAAAGCAGCCGGTAACACGCGGAGTGAAAGTGATTAAAAGAGGGGCAAACGCTTTAAACCAAAAGCCAAACTAACAGATATCGACGATTACAATGACTATTTTATACCACGCACGCTGTTGTAATGCGCCCCCTAGGTACACTATCAGAAGTATAGCCACATACTCACCCGGAGCTGCTGCGGATAGTCCCGAGCTGGCAGGTGTTCCCTGAGCAGCTCTGCGACAGGCTGTATTATCTCTCTGAAGGAAGGCAGAGGGCCGTACATCTTCACACACCTTAGAAGCAGATCCAGACACACAGATATGCAAGTGAACCTGCGGGAGAAACAAGGCCACCATCCGATGAGTAACAACGCCAAAGAAAACGGCTTCACAGCCGGCACCACCGGCTCGCCAAACCGACCTCTAGCATTAGCAGCACTTCATTAACTAGAATAAAGCAAGTCTGATATACACAAACTATATAGATATATACGTATCCGCACGCGTATACACACACACACATTAAGACAAAGCCCATGCATGCAGCAGCTTCCATAAAGAGCTATAACTCCCATAAATCTGTGCCAGTGTTTACATCTGACACAGGCTTACTGGAAGACCCAAGCGGCTGTATTTATTCTTCTAACGTTCGGAGAGCCCGTGGGACTTACTTGAAATGATTGACTTCGGTTCCGCTTCTGCTCTCCAAGACGCCGAGTTCTCCGAGAGGCAGCTTCTGCTTCACCCAGGTGTCCGCATCCACCTTACTCCCAACCAGAAGCAGCCCGGCGCTCTTCCCATGGGGTTTGAATGGCGGAACCAGTAGATAGCCTGCCATTAAAACCCGAAAATTACTAAATCAACCTAGATTAACCCCTTAATGACAAAGCCCATACATTGTTTTCAATGGGATTAGGGACCGCCCATTGTCCTTAAGGGGTTAATATATTCAAAGGCCGAGTATTCCAGACCCGGAATCTTATAGTATGTAGTTACGGCACAGAATGATGCGAGGACACGTACCCGTTACCTCCTTGCGTGGAGTCGCCAGGTGAAGAGTTCCCAGGAGGAAGTTAACAAGCTCGGGTACGAACCTCTGCGACAGGGACACGTACTCCATGAACATGCAGGAGACGAAGAGCCCGGCAGCCACCTGCGGCAACGTGGAGAAAGGGCCCTGCGACACAAAGCGCAAGAACGTCAGCCTAAAACAACGCAGGCGCCGTCAGACAGCGGAATCAACGAACCGACGGCCACGCTCACTCACCCGGGTTAGTATCTGGCTCATCACGACCACGGCCGGGGTAACCACGGGGTGCCAGAAGTCTGACGTGGGGAATAATAGCGCTGTCATTTTTAGGTGCAGCAACTGAAAAGTAAAATTCACGGATGAATTTAAACTCTGATATGATATCTTAGTAAATGTCACACGCTATAAACAGTCACCGGCAGAAGGAACGTACCACGGGTAACTCCGCACACGCAGCTCTGTGCTTCCTTCCTATCCCCTCGTCCGCGGAGCGAGCGTCTTCTTCCAGGGCTTCCCTGACGCAAGCAGCGGCCGTCTCCGGAAACATCTGACACAAGTCGTAGAGAGGGCTAGGTGGGGAGAAAAAAAGCGCATGCTCGCTAAATAACAGTATGGCCTCTTAACACAAAACACATCGGTGACTATAGATCTGTTTTATAGGAGCTTTGGAATGTCCAGAAATATACCCATTTATAATGGTGGGCCAATAGCCATCAGCAGACATCAACCTAATAGATTGTAAGCTCACGAGACCAATGCCTTTTTATCATTCAACACCATTATGCGTTTATAACATTTCTCAGCCAGATTAACACAACCTACCTGGAGATCGAACACGCTTCTCAATCTGTATCTACACCGGGACAAGGCTTATATGTCCATGTTAGCGTCATAACATTCATTCTCACAACAAACACCCAGCAGGGGCAATTGTTTTCCACCAAGTGACTTTTGAGGACGGGTTGGGTTGATTTAGCATCGGCGGGAGAAACAGATGCTTTAAAGTGTTAAACAGGGAGATCTTTGTTTTGAAACCAGGGAATAGCCTTAACTATCCATTCCCAGCAAACATTATACGACATCTTGTAAATAAAGAGTCTCGCGGTCGGCGTTCCCAGCTGAATGGTAACTGATCCAGAAATATATTTGGGGTATTTTAATGAGTCTATCAGGAGTGAGGAACGCCACAAATGGAATTTCCAACACAGAACATTCATTCCGGACACGGCTAGGTTTCCTGAGCTACCCACCAACCTACTTACAGGACCAGCTTGTCAATCGCGTGCAGATCCGGGGTGTCCTTTCTGGCCAAGTCTGTGATATAATCCAAAAGGAAACCAAACAGCTTCTGCAAGATCAAATACAGACAACTCTGACATCGCAGGACAGAACAAACAAAATAAAAACTGGCTTTGATATCAGGAACAGCTAAAGAGTGACAGGAGCTGAACGAGCGGGAAGGACGTCAGACAATGAGCGGAAACCATCGCAGAAGATCAAGCGGCCGCTCTCTACAGACTGAAGCCTGCAGGGCCGTTCGCTCTATTAAGCGATTGGATTCTCTAGTGAATTAAAGCTGAATGGGATTCAGAGGTATCTCTTGTAACGTCCCATTTACAGAAGTCTTTGCTTAGAAAGCGCATAGTTTGTTGGATTTTTTTGGGTGCTGCCTCCCTCCCCAACTTGAGGAGCGGGACGAGGCGCGGAGCTGCTTTTGCGTAGAGTCGCACACAACACAAAACGACAAACTATGCAGCACCTAAGCAAAGACCAACACCAGAAATATGTTGCCTGTACCCAGACGCAGCCCCGTTAGTAGAACGAACTCACTTCTAGCTTGGCCTTGTTCCCTTCGGCTAGGCTGGGGTGATTGCACTTCTGGACCCGCTCCAGGATCACCAGCTGCTGCTCCACCGGCTTCCCACTCAGGAGAGACAAGAAGCTCTGATACGACTCCGGAACTGGAAATAAAAGAGACGGGTCAGGCTGACTATTATTGGAGGTATATAGTTTATTTTATTATATTATAGTTTATTCTATTATCAGTTTACGCAAGTTTTCAAAACAAAATGTGCGGTTTTCTGTTAAGCATTTCTAGTTTTGTATAATATTATGTTTTTGGGCAGCTGCATATGAGCCATTTATATGTGTGTCCTAAATGTTATCCTAGCCCAATCTAACACCCAGGCTCCTTATTCCGCCCCTGATGGACACGCTGACTAATGAAAGGCTATGGAGGAAGGGACTTCATTAGCATTGCCATAAAGCATCAGCTCAGTGTGGTGGTTGAGCAGGAAAGTCACCCAAAATATCACGCGCATCCTCTAATAATCCCGTGAACCATACAGAGACGCTGTACGTAGGGATCACACATAGCTTATTTAATGAGCTCAGGCACGAGGCTCCTGTCCCATTTGGAAGTGGACTCAGAATCCTCATCCCATACAGGACACTTAAAATCATGCATTACATCGTACTTGCAAAACAGCTCGGTTTGGACAACGGAAGGAGCGTATTCACTATCATTCCTTACCAGAAAACGTGAAGGGGAGCTCGGATTTGGCAGCCTCTGCGTCCGCTCTCATCTCTTCCTTGCTCTTGGTTTTGACCTCCTTTGTTTTCTCTTCATCCTCCTCCTCCTCATCACTTGCTGCGTCGGATTCCAGGTCTGAGTAATTGTCAGAGGCATCACTTTCTCCAGATTCTTCATCGCTTTCCGCCTCTCCCTCCTCATCCTCCGCTGCATCCTCTTCTCCCTCCTCATCCTCCGCTGCGTCCTCTTCTCCCTCCTCTCCATCGCTGGCCGCATCCTCTTCGGGTTCATCTTTGTCTTCTGACTCTGGAAGATTTAGGGCACCATCCTAGTGAAGGGAAAACCAAAGGAAATTTACTGGAAACATTGTCACATTACCGAGAAGAGGAGACAACAAACGCATTTACTTCATGACCCCGACACATCTAGAACGCTGGAAACAAACAGAGTTCATGTGGTGCTCATAACCATAGGCGATGCCAAACCAGTGCTTTATGAATAAGGCTCCAGACTGACAGTGATAAGGAGAAAGAACAGAGGATCATAAATGTTGGAAAGAACAGGAATGCATGTAGGAGACAGGAAAAGAAGACAGAATGAGGAAACACGCTGGGAAGATGTCGTTGGTCCATCGTACTGGATCCCAAAGCTACTTTCTTTGTACTGCGCTCTGAATCCGTGCTCCTCGTACCTTATAGGAAAGCATCAGACGATCATCTTTATCCAGGACGAAGCCATCCATTAAATCGTCCGCAGAAACGTGCTTTGGTTTTTTCAGATGCTTATCATCGACGTCCCCGCGCATCCTCCGGAGCCTCTCGGCCTAGAATTTAAAGCGCGCGCCGGTTAAGAAGGATTTAAAAGGAACAGTTTCAGTAAAATAAATACGCAAAGCAAGAGGACCCATCGGTGATCTGGAACTATCGCAACATGAAAGGGAACGACTACGGGGAGAAAGGGCTTCGCTTGGTCTGCCGTAAACCATCAGCTCACGGTGTTGGGGTTTGGAAGATCCCTCAAATATCACGTCCGACGACAATAGCAGCTTCCACGTTTTCTTTGTTGCTACATTTCTTTTTTGTGTATATTGTCAGTTTAATACATGTTCAATGTTTAATGTGTAAAAAAAAATCTACGAGGCCAATGCTTTGTGGTAAACAAAGGATGTCTCAGTCTTAATCATCCAGCGGGACCCTCTGACTCATGAAAGTCCTTGAAGGGAAGGACTTTACCAGCCCCGTTAGAGTCAGTTCAGTGCGGCGTATGGGCTTGGAAATTAACCGAAATCTCACCTCTAGTTTCTGGAGCCGTTCCTGCTCCTCTTTAGCGAGTTCTTCTTCAGACTTCAGTCTCTCAGTAGGCTGAGCCTTCATCTCAAAGCCCAGCTCTCGCACAATCTTATCGTACTCGTCCGGCTGGTGGGGAAAGCAAAGAGATGGCGTACGTTAGAGGGATACATTAGGGGTTTGCCCTCACCCGGGAGGAAAAGATCTCTATTTTAAACATCCGCCGTCCCATCACGAACTACCACTTAGTACCCAAGTCCCTATACCAGCACTTCACAGAGGACCAGCAAACGGCCCAACACAATCCGCTCTGTATCCGCTCCTTACCTTTGGCTTCTCCACTTCAACCTTCCTCTCGGATTTGGGAGTCTTGTGGGCCAGGAGTCCATGAATTGCCTTCCATTCATTATCCAGCTTCTCGGTCAGCTCCAAAGCCTTCTCCTTTTGACTCTGCCTCTCTCTCTATTGCAGAAACACATCACGTTACTCGTAAAGGGACAAAGGAATAGTAAGCGCAGCTCTGGAGTGTAGGGAACCAACAGCCATTACACTCTTAACACATATAAACACCTAGCAGAGATCTTAAAATAGGAAACAATGTAATTGTATTCCGCAGCGCTGCAAAATCCTCATGTTATTTCTACACCGAAGACCGCCTGTGAAACCAGACATATTACCGGTCGACAAAGTAAGCGAGCAAACCTTTTCTAGCTTAGACTTGGCGATCAGCTCTTCTATGAGCTCTCTGCGGGTTTTCGGCTTCTCTGGCTCCTCATCTTTGTGCTCAGAGGGGTCTTTCTTTCGGAGCAGCCCACCGCCGCCGCCAAAGTGAGCCGCTGTCAACTCAGCTGCAGGAGATCAGAAAGAGGGTTATTTATGGCAGTTCAAGCTTGGGATGACAGCAGCGCTCCCAAAGTTACGCTAAGCCCCCTTTTGCATTAGCTGGGAACAGGAGGTTTTACCAATGTCCCACAGAGCCATTTTCTGACCAGATAAAGCCCGTTATCGTCACTGATCTGCTACAGCCCCAGCAGGGACATTAACCGCCCTGATCAATCTCCTCTCCATCAACCGCATTCATTACGATGACGAACTCTCCGTGGCCACAGCGTCAGACGCTGACCCCACAAAGCACCGCACCCAATGTCTGTGGCATTGCTGACCTGTAGCAGCCACCCATTGCAGTGACATTCACTAACCTGATAAAGCCCTCTCTACTACACTCGATAACGGCGTCCACTCACCTGACAGAGCACCGCGTTCCTCCGTGTCGCTGTCACTGTCCACAACGTCGTTCATTTTCTCCATGGCAGCCAGCGACTGCCCGTAATGGGTCAGCTCCTCTTCTTCATTTAGATTATACACGGTTTTCTTCTCAGCGTTTCGCTAGAAAGTGGGGAGGAATTACAAATATAATAAATCCATACAAGGTTAAGAAAATAATTTCAAGGCGAGCTTGTGATACGAAAATAATAAAAGGCCATATAATGACAGATAATTCCAGACAGTCTATAAAGGGTTAGGAAATGATGTAACCCCGTACCAGCGGTGCGAGAATACTCTGGGGATGTGCGAGGAATCAGGACCTGTGACGGCTTTCCTTAGCTTAACCTCCAGCTTCAGTGTCTGGGCCGGCTCTTTGGTCAACGGTCGGGGGCATTTAAGCGTTGAGTCCAAAACACAGTGGGTCATAATTGGTTTTAAAAGTCAACACGACACGGGAACCCCCAACGCGATCCTCCGCCGTCCGAGGGGCCGCACAGCGTATCTTTGTTAATTTCAGAGAAGAGACTAAGGTGACATCCTATATCTTTCACAAAAACTCTAGAAAAGCCTGACTTCTAAAAACTTAAACTTTATGTCAATCATACAGGGGGCTGCGAGAGTTTGCCCTCTCAGTTTGAGGTTCTTTACTGCTTTTATGTTCATGGGGTAATAACTCCCAGATGTATATGTGTGTCAGGCCAAACATACAATTCTGTGCTTATTGTGATCCTGCGCTGATCGTTCTGGCAGCAGGTGAATCCATACGAGGCGCTGAGAATACCGTAAGCCGATCTTTTAACGCTGGTTTCACAGAACGCGTTGTTTTTTTCCTTTCTGTGCAGACGGCACCTAACGCGGTATTCCCGACGGGAGCGCCCAGCGTCCGTATATTTCCAGGGCGGCAAACAATAAAATCACTACCTGTCTCTCCAGTGCGAATCTCCTCATCATCTTCTCCTCCGGAGTTAGTTTTGAGTCATATTCTCCAAAACGCTTATCGGAAAACATACTGGACTTTCCTCTGCGTTGATATTCCTTAAGAAGGGTTTCTTTGCGCTAATGAAAGAAAATAATATATATATATATAGGGTAGGAATAGCATCTGCAGTAAAATAACATCAACGTATTAATATATTAAAGAGATGATGTGACGCAGGACGCTACATGTGCGGCGGGGCGATGCCCAGTATTTATTCAGCACGTTATATATAATTGAAACTGAAAGACACCCGATCTTAGTGAAACGAGCAATTAGTTTAGTCTGTCATCTTCCTGGGGGGGGGGTTGGCTGATCACCTTACTTCAAACCATTTAAATGATACTGAGTGGTGGGAAGCCAGTAAAATCTCACCCAGTAACTACCAGCGCCTACCACTTACCCAGTTACTGCCAGTGCCTCCGCAAACCCTGCATGCCAACCGCTGCAGGTACCCCCGATCAGAGCACTTTTGTTGCTTAGGAAACGCATTCTCACCTTATTGAGCGCTTTGGATTTGGACACTCCGGGAAGCCCGACATCATGCTTGCTTTTCTTCCCCAGAACATTGAACTTTTGCCTGTTGATCTTCACCTCGAACGGATTGTCCCGGAGCTCGCTGCGAACCTTGGCCTTGGCTGGAGCACCGCGACCCGCTGCCGGCGTCCCCTTTTTCTTTTGAGCAGCTTTCCCCATCCTTACTGTGACTGCAGCGCCGGTACCAGCATCAGCGGAGCAGAACACACGTGTGAGCAGAGAACCGGAAGTGAACTCCGACCCCGCGCGGCCGGATGACGCCTTTCGGAAGCATAACTAGCGTCCAACATCCACCATTTTTTCGGAGACCAAAATTCATCACCAATCATCATCATCAGCAGCGCGATTGTCTGCAGCAAAATAATTATTATTGCTGTTGATGAGTTATGTCGTGACGCAGATCGGTTACACGGCTAGAGCAGATTATTTTTTGTAATATGAATAAATATTTTATTGTTTCACGCTGGCACCGGACCAAGAAAAAACTACGTTTTCACTCAAACCTATCTATATCTTTCTCTCTCTCCTGGCATGCGATACACTCCCCTCCAGACATCGCCAGGTACAGCTTGCCGAAAGCGTCAATGAAAGGCCAAGAGCATGCGCAGAAAGTGCTCCCACTTTCCTGCCACTGATTGTAGAGAAGGAAAATGGGGAGAGTGGAAGCGGGGGGTGCAGCTCTGGAGCTACAGCTTTTCTTTTTCTGATTTTATATTTTTATATATATATATATATATAATTTTTTTTTTTTTTTTTACAGGTAATGCATATTAAGGTGACAAGCTTTCCTACTCCAATGTCATTCGATTAGAGTAGAATATGAAGGCATCTGCGATGGAACGATGGATCTCCCCCTTCCCCCTTCTTCCTGAGGCTGTGCCAAAAACCATGGCGCAAACCACAAAAGCCCCCCAAGGTACACCCATGCCTTCCTGCCACTTTAAAGCCAGTCACGTCAAAGCAACTTTTGCCCGGAAATAACACTGTGGAAGTGAGAGAGAGAGAGAGTGTGTGAGAGAGAGTGTGTGAGTGTGTGTGAGAGAGAGTGTGTGTGTGTGAGTGTGCTCGTAATGAGCATTTAACGAAACTGGATTTAATTGTAGAAATGAGAAGCGTGCGGGGTGAGTCCATCACAATGTATAAGTGCGTTTTAGGTCTGCATAACAGGAAAGCTGCAGAGAGGACATATCTTCTCTCCAGTCACTTACTGAATGAACCCATATAACATTATTCACCCCTTTGTGACAATGGACATAATAGTACAGTTGGCCCCATAGGACGTACTATTACATCCTGTCGCTTTAAGCATCGGCAGGGATTAATCTCCACCGATGCGTGGGAGATTGGACTGTCAATTGCCAGCCTGGTCTCCCCTCTTTTAGTTCGGACCAAAACGTACGGCCCCAAGCTCATCTGTTCACATTATCAGGACACTCCGCGTTTCAAGAAATCCGAGGGGTCCCCATTCAGGATCTCTAGCTTCTTTTAGAGAACAGCGCAAGAAAAATACAAAAATAAAATAAGTAAAAAAAATGTAACTGAAAATAAAAAAGCAAACAAATAATCACCCCTACCACCCCATAACCTCACCCCCCCAAAAAATATACTGCCACAACAATTAAAATTAAAAAAATTAACATTTTCTAAAATTGACCAAAACATGGTAAACACCCATGCACATGAGGCATCGCTGTACTGTGTTGCAGATTGTTTATTTCTATAGGTGAACATACCCTGGCCAGGGAATCCAAAACAGCATTACTCCGTTTGAAAAGTAGAGCGTTTTTTACCACTAATTTTGGATGACGCTGGTTTGAAAATAAATGCACTAAATATACCATATTTGCTCGATAAGAAGATGACCCTGATTATAAGACGACCCCCCCAAAAATTGAATATTAATTTAGGAAAAAATGAAAAAGACGACCCTATAGGAAAACGTTTTTTTTTTTAGTAAATATTGATTCACATGTAAACTACTTTTTCATATTTAATAAAAACTGACTTTTTATTTCCTTTTATTTGCCACTCTACACCCAGATATGCCTTATACACCCATATATGCCACTCTGCCTCCCTGACATGCATTTTAACCTCCTATTTGCCACTCTCCCCCAGATATGCCTTTTAACCCCCTATATTCCACACCACCTCCTTGATATGCCTTTTTATATGCATTTGCTCTGAAATAAAACCTCGTCTTATAATCGAGCAAATACAGTATGTAAAAATTACCAAAGTGCAAGACCCCGGGCTGTTTGTTTTCACAAAGTATCCTTTTATGAGATCTGTGAGGGCCGAGTTATGGGCTCAGAATACCAAATCTGAAAATATTAGTTTTGGGGAAAAAAATGTGCAAACCTTTTAATATTTGTCCTAAATATTTCCCATATCGGGAAAAAAAAGTGAATTTCCAACTTTAGTAAATGCATCCATACACCTCAGCTATCCGAAGGGTTCACGCAGTATTTGTTCTGAGAACTTTGTGTCGCTGTGCAGTATAATAAGCTTGTGGATATAATAAATAGCCAGGGGGTGACTGCAAGTAAAACTTTATTCCAGTGTATTTATTGATTTATATAGCACCATCATATTCCACAACACTGTACAACGGGTAAACAGGGAACAGCAAGCATAGCAATTTGGAACCAAAGATACATCTGTTTAGGAGGCCCCCTCCTCAAAGGAACTTTCAATCTACACGCACATTGTAAGAAGAAACAGATAAAATCAGCATATTGTATCAATCAAGATTACACTAAGGCACACGTGTAACAGTTTCCTAAATAATAATAGTGCCCACAGATCGCGTCTCGCAGGTAATTTAGAACAGAAAATACTGTGCCTTTACGAAGGGTTCAGGGTAACGTCTACTACCTGCTTCAAATCACAACCTATGAACAAAAAAAAACAACAAATAAAACGTTATCCTTGGATAACAAAACCCTGGATGCGGGCATGCTTCAAGGTCACTCGGAAGTAAAACATACAGCTTGTTGTTTCTTCCGTAACAACCCTACATTAAGAGAAAAGACAAAATTAATCACGATCTAGGTCCAAGTTCCGTTGGGGGGAATGAGGGCCGTGCACTGAGGGAGGTGTTTGCGATGTATGAGATGGACACGCTACTAATTTACTCGAATGTTTTAAGAATCGGTAAAGTAACCTGTTCATTCCCTCTGCTTTATTATAGCTTTCCATCAACACAGAAGCCATGTGTAACCGCACCGGTTTCAGAAGAACCGACGGAAACACTAATGTAGGATTTAAAATATAAAGACTAAAATAACTCACGGAACGAAGTATCTGAACGAGTAATTCCCAAACAGCACGGGAGGCTCTGAAAGTACCATATTGGCTCGGATATAGGCCGCACCCGAATATAGGCAGCACCCTAAAAGTTAGGTGCTTTTTTAAAGAAAAACGTTCCTGGAAACCCCCCCTTCCCCCACCCCCCCAAAAATATACTGCCACTCTAACCCCCCCCCAAGATATGCTGCCACTCTGTCCCCAAGATGCTCCCCCCACCAGACTTACCGGTGCAGACTCCACGGGGTCTTGCGGGGGGACATCTACGCATAACGCGTATTCAACTTCCGGTACCCGCAAGAAAGAGTTCGTGCAGACGTTCACCGGCAGCGGCGATGCGAGCATAAACAACCTCCGCTGCCGGCACGTCTGCAAGATGTGCTTTAAAATCTCCCTTGCTGGGACTCCCCCCGTGGGAATTCCCGGTAGGGAAGTGCTGGCAGGGGAGGCTGTCTGAGCGCATCAGAGAGTAGGATCCAGGTCCCCTGCACCGCTGCAGGGGATCCGTATCCTAACCCTGCTGCCTGCCCGGTGCCTGGAACTGCATGTCCCGGGCGTTGGGCGCTAGACCCCGAATATAGGCAGCACCCCCACTTTAAAGACTTAAATTGGGGGGAAAAAGTGCGGCCTATATTCGGGCCAATACGGTATATTGAAGGAGCTGAAGATCTAGAAAGGCACCAGATCCGCTTTTCTACTTCTACTTTCAATTAAACCAGAAAAGGCCAAAAAAGGTGATTCCTACAAGAGTTACAGAAGCATTGCTGTCCCCGTAAAATTGCACTTTCCGGTTACCGATCACTGTTTTGGTGAAAACGTGGAACGTTGGCACAGGAGACGGCTTTTTTCGCCCGCACGTGCCGTACTCATGATTTCATAGTAACGCTCCCTTAAAGGGAACTTGTGGCTTTTAACTTAATTGATCAATCAAACCCAACTATATCTTCTGCTTGTTAGTTTGTTTTAAACCTTTACTTCAGGGAATGTGACATGCGAGGCATACAGAGGCAAAATTAGAATAATCGTATCCATTTGCTGTTCTGAAGTTCTCTCCCTTCTTAACCCATCCTCACAAAGACTAACCTGAAACAACTGTTAAACAGCCACAATGGGAAGGAATAACCATGCAGGTCCCGAGAACAGGAAGTTAAGATGGCTGCTCCCCTGTTATACACACGTTGAATAAGCAATTCATTCATACTGACAGATATTTGAACAACAAAAACCAGTATACGGTAGTCGCCACTGTCCAAGAGAATGTAGCGAACAAAGAATTGGAAGTTAAATTGTAACAGTCATGATGCGTTAATTGTTAACAGCAATCACACTCCTATCATGCTACAACCTGGGCATGATAGGAGTGTGATTGCGGTTAATATATATATATATATATATATATATATATATATATATATATATATATATATATATATATATATATATATATATATATATATATATTTATTGAATTTTCTGTCCAATGTTGGTGTGTTAACCACACTTTTATTAAAAGTAACACTCCAAAATGGGACTAAAAAAACCCAAACATTATATATATACATATAAAATTGCTACCAGCAATCACACTCCTATCATGCCCAGGCAACCAATACACGCTACAAGTTGGGCATGATAGGACTGTGATTACAGCATCCATATGCCATGCTATCCACCCCTCACACTTTACCCTTAACCACGCATACTTGCTCATACAACCTCCCACACCCCCTTACCTGAACTGCAGATCTCTCACTCACAGACTACCGCAGGAGCCCTGCTGCTTCCTCTCAAACAACTTCTCTGGCCACACCACCAGAGGAAGAAGGAACGGAGCAGTCATGATGTGAGACTGCTGGGTTCTGCTTCTCGTGGCTGGAGGCCATAGGTAAGCAGCCTGGCCCCTGCAGACGATTATTTTCAGCCTTTTTTCCCCCCGGCATTTTGCCGATAATGCCCTTTTCGGACGATATACTTTGGCCACCGATACATCGGTGCATCCCTATTTGTAACAGACATGGGTGTTATTCACCAAAGGAAGAGATATCAGGTGCGCTTTGGTTTCAAGTCCCTCACTCCTGCCCTTTGGTCTAACAATTCTTGCTACTTACTGGCTGCTTGATGGGTCTGGGCACATCTGGGGCCCCTCAATACAATTGGGGAATTCTGGGAATTGGGGATTCTGCAAAATCTTTGCCAGGAGAACACCATGAACATTTAACCCCTTAATGTCAAAGCCTGTACATGTACGGGCTCAAAATGCATTGTTTTCAATGGGTTTAGGGACCGCCCGTTGTCCTTAAGGGGTTAAAAGGGACTATATAAGCATATGATGGCTGGACTGTCCCTTTAACTATACATTATACATGGACAGCCAAGGTCATCCCGGGCAGAAGCTCACTGGGGCTGGACCTTCCCAATGTGTAGTTAAGGAGTTAAAAACCACAATTCTCTTCTCATCTTTTACTGATTGGATTTCAGTCTTTTTATGAATTACGTCCCAGGTCAGCGATGGCGAAGCTATGTCACGCCAAGGCCAGGTTGCCGATCAGTTAATATTTTAAGTTGGCAGCGTGCAGCCATACAGACCTGGTTCACAGCTCCCTCGAGAAGCATGCTGGGTATTGAAAGGCCTATAGGAAAAGACCTGGCACTCTCACCACTTGAATTAAGAAAGGTAAGATATGGAGACAAAGAATGGCAGCAGCTCATGGGTTCCATCCGAGAAGCCAAACACCTTGCACCCATCCTGTTTCAGAGAGAAAAGCCCAGAGTCGAATAGCATCACAACTGTTTATCAAAGATACCCATTAAAAAAACAAAAGTAGGGGGTAAACCTTATACAATATAATTAAACCAAACAAGAAATCAGAGATACATACATCACAAGGCTTGGCAGAAACAGTTTACGTATCTTGCCAAAACAAACTCTTTCTGCCAAGCTGTGTGACGAACGAGTATCTGCGTGCCTGTGTGAGTATGTATGTGCGAGTGTGCAGAAAACCGCAACTCGGGCCCAAAACATTCACCAAATGATCCCAGGGAGTGTGAAAAAAGCACTTGTGTTCATTCACATTCAGTCGCAACACTTTTATCCGGGGAGCTGGGGCCACCAACTCAACTCAGAAGTAGGGCGACTTATCACAGAATTATACATCACACACACTCCATGTGCTGGTCAGCTGACAAGAACAACTATTAACATCAGAACTGGGTATTCTGTGTACCCACTTAAAATTACCAAAATGATCACCACGATAATGAAAATGTGAAAACCTCTAATGTATGCGCTATAAAAAAAGACTTCTGGGTCCAAAGGCACAAACAGTAAATACATTAATACTAACAAGTGGTTCTAGTGCTATGTTGAGTTCTACTTCCTTGGGAATGCCCAGACATACGTACGAGGACTTGAAACAATTATATACAGAACATTATGTGTTTCTAATAATTCCGCAGAACTATTTATGTAAAGTTTTGGCCAAAAGCTGGGGAGCAGACATCCGAATTTGTGTTCTCCACGGGCAAGAGAGAGGAATAACTGGCAGCGGATTGCTTGCTGGTCTTTGATGAACACTTAAGTTGAGATTTCGCAAACCCAGGGTGGACGGGCTTTTCTGCAAACTCTGAAAAACTTGGGGATACTTGGCAGCATCGTTGTCTGGTACGGAATTCAGAGGCATAATCTCACGTCCTTTTACTCCAAGGGTTGCGGTTTTAGGTTGAATCTTCTGTAATTCGGGGGCCTTGTTTGCTTCTTCAGATAGACCGCGCAAAGCTGCCGGTTGAGATCGCCCTTTTTTCTCAGGATGGGACAGCACATCAGCCAAAGGCGGCTTACAGCCCTGTACGTTTTTGAGGTTTTCTTCATTTTTGACTAGCTGAACTCCTGATCGCACAAGGAAACCACTCTCAGTAAGTCCGAATTCCTTTAATGCCTTATTTCTTCTCAGTTCCTGACAGATCTTTAGTTGTCTCAACTCTTCCGGCAGATCGTAGCTGGAGAACTATAGAAATTAACACAATATCATCATGGAGGGTGAGCTGACATGAAAAAAAAAAAAAAAGCATGCATAAAACGTATTTAATCCTTTACATTTACCCCCCAATAGACATCACGTATGTCCTCAAACACAGTACCATGACCACCATTAAGGTCTACGGGTACATCAAGCTTTTTATTTTATCTCCCGGCCACCACACAGGAGATTAGGACTTTCCCGTGTCAGCAGAAGCTTCCCAACAACAGATCCGGTGTAACTGTGCTATAGTGTCAGAGGCAGAAACCGTTTATCCCTCTTCCGAAAAAATAAAAACAGAAGGTATATGTCAGATGTCAGATGTCAGTGTAAACATACTTTACAATATTACTGCGTCGAACATCTTATACCGTCTATAGAAAGGGCAGTGAAGCTGTGTAATCAGTGCTATGAATACCATCAATTTCATAAGAAAATGGAAATATAAATATAATCAGCAAGCACCATACCGGAGTTGGGCCCAGTCCATCCAAAGTTCTTAGTTTGTACACACTGAGATACCGGCTGACCAAGGAGGCAAAGTCTGACATCATGGCATCCACCATGGCTAACTGAAGTGGCAAGAGATGGATCACTTCCAGGGATAGTAGCTTTAGGAAAGGCACAGGCATGGGGCGCATAAACCAAATGTTCGGAACATCCTATACATCAGAGAAACAAAAGTTTCAGTATTAATTCCAGCAAAAGAAAACTGCTTAATTATGCATCTAAAGGTGAACTGTCAATACCTGATGTCTTATCAAAAGCAGCTCTGGGCAGCAGGCACACCGAGAGATGCTAGGATACCAATTACAATTTGGAATTTAAATAATTTTTTTTTATTGTTAAAAAATTTTTTTTTTATGGTTTGGTCCCACTACGGCCCTCCAACTCCTTGACCACAATTCATCCCCTGCTGAACGTCTAGCCTCATCCTAATGGTACTTTTGCCCCACCGCCACATTAAACTACCTCCTTCCTGTTAACATCCCTTTCTCCCACATTTTCACTCCCTCTTTCATGCATTTTTGATTAGTTTATCATTGAGTGTAAATTGAATTTTTTTTATTAAATATTCCAATTTCCACCTTAACAAGTTGATCCTTGCTCGCCAGGAAGGAGACTTGTAAGGGTAGCATGTCCATATATCTGACCAAGCACTTGTCCACAGTACACGTACAATGTGGCAGAAAGCCACCCGTGTCCTTGTAAAACAGACACACATCCGCCACCTATCAGTGGGATGCATAAAACAGTTAGTAACAAACATACAAAGTCAGTAATTCACCAAATAACACAAATATTTGGACTAACACTACCTGCGTGTCAAAGACATTGGAAAGAATCACTCCGTACTGGTGTGAAAGGCAGTCTGAAAGGCTCCGGCAGTCATGGATCACCTGTCAAAGTCACGCAATAAGAAAACCACGACTCAGCTCAAAAGACAACACTCTCACAGAATAACGATACAGAATGCTCCACATTTTACAAAACTGGAACAAACGCTGAATCATTTTTGTAAAGATATTGCAGGTTCTTCTAAGACGTTCACAGTATTTCCAAGCAGTTTACAACATTTTCCAGCCAAAACAGCAAAAAGACTAAAACCGCTATTACCATTATCACAACACATTTCATCCACAAAAGGGACAGCAGATTCTGTAGCACTTTTATAATGGGCAAACGTCAAAATTAAGCATTAAAATTGACAAGGAAATTCATACACGTTAAGATACGCTGGTACAGATGAAGGTACTGTTCTTGTGTGCTTACAATCTATCACCATCTCCATAAACACTGTAGTCCTCATATTTAACAGGGTTACATGTTTGCATAAAACACCAATTATGTACAAAGGACTGCTGTTACATAGTAATTAAGATTTAAGAGATATAGTCCCATCAAATTCAAGGGCATTCCTCTTGACCTCAACACCCCATCTATACACATAGTATAAGAACACTGACATTTGGCCTTTGAGACCAACCTTTAAAATGCTTTTGTCCTCCAGCACTGACTTTAATCCATTTTTAAAGACTGGCGGTCCCATGACGACAATATCAAACAGGTAGACTTTACTCTTACTCGCCACCTACAAAGGGAGAATGAGAACAAAATGTGATGAAAAGTACCATTTATGAAAGTTTGGGCTTTTTCGGTTTACCTCCAAAATCTACATATCCAAATGTCTGCACCTGACGTATAGAATTTCAGCCCCGTACGAAGATTTACCAACAGTCCAAGAGCATAATGGTTCTATAATGACTAACATGATACAACGTGCCACCACAAGTAGATTGGGGAATCTCAGGCATTATTAATATGTTGTCATTTTTTGTTAGCGGTGCTGTAATGAACACTATACTGTCCCTTTAACACACATTCTTGGTTTAATAATTCAAGTCCACACAGCAATTTTTAGATAACGGTATAAGACATGACTGGGTGTAGATAAAGTCAACAGTGGTAAATGATGTCCCCCAAAACAAGAACCAGCTGCGTAGCCTTACCTGAAGCCAGCAAAGTTTCCCATTCCGACACATGTTAAACCCCGCAGCAGCCACGCCAAGAACCTTCTGCCTCTGTAGGTCTTGGATCTAATAAACAAAATTAGATTTGGACTATATGAAATTCGCATTTTATGGGAACTTTATAGCAACTATGAGTACATAAACGGTGGCTGATTTTCTTAAAGCAGGAGAAATACCCAACAACTGGCCAATTTTAGAATCAGCATCATGGATTTAGATAAAGAAGATCAATCTTATGTAAAGTAAGAATAGTATTACAAGCGTGATACATATTCAAAAATCACAAATTAAAAATAGACAGTCACAAAAACTATGGCAACATAAAGCCACTCCAAGGTCCAAAACGAGAGACTGCTTTTATGTTGCCATAGTTTTTGTGACCCCCCCCCAAAACCAACATGAGATGCACTGATCTGTAGCTTACTTACGGCAGGGAAAAACAAGGGCTTAAACTTGTCAATTACGGTGTATTGCACGTCCTCCTTCTCAACTACGGAAAAAGAAACACCTTTAGCAAAAAAATATAATAAATCTTAAATCATTCAATTCACTCAATGTCGGCACTATTAAAATCATTATTATTTAAGAAACATTTCTCATTACCGGCACTAATGACGTTCTCTACCGCTGCTGTAGTCTCCTGTTGACAGCGGTCTAGAAGCACATCTTTTTTCACATTGCGTTCTTTTGTGTCTGTTAAAGGTTCCTCTTCAGGAATAATTACCCTGCAAAATACAATAGTCTCTCCTCATTACATAGAACCGCACACATGCCAAAATATCAAATGACCTTGCGACGTCCTTGGCACGAATCCTTAATGTTGACACAGCAACGTTTCCATGTATTAAGTTTGAATATTTATCATTTTGAAAAAAGGACATTATCTCAACGAAAGAAGTGCTTAACAAATAATGGATTAAACCTGAAGAAATACTTAATCAAAAATCAGCAAAACCACATTGATTTTTTTTAACCCCAGGCACATGCCAGGCACATGACGGAAAAACATCCCATTGGCGACAATTGACATACGGGTGTAAAATGTGATCTATGATCGCTTTCTTCACCCAAATGGTGTTGCTGTAATGGCTCGATGTTAAGGCATTCAGCAACACCAAGATCGGCGGCGGCGGCAGCAGGGGCCACATGTGGCCCCTCCCCCTGGCATCAACATCTGACATATATTGTATTGCGGCAGACGCCCGATTTAAAAAAAACCTTAGGAGGTGATCAATGAGTTATAAAAAAAAATACCGCCACAAATTTTGACAAAGGCTGGTGGCAAAATTAGTTCATGGAAAGGGTTAAAATACCATCATTTGAAATACTCTGGGGTGTCTAGTTTTCAAACATATATGGTTTGATAGAGTAAGTTGCATTGGACGGCTTCAAAGGTGTCCCAAATAGGACACGGGGCAGAATTTTCAACATGTCAAAATTTTATGTTGAAAAACTGAGTTAGACATGCCCCAAATGTGGCCTATTACCCCCCAAACAACCTGGCAAACCTATGCATGTGGGTATCACTGTACCCAGGAGATGTTGTATGTTGTTCATACCTGAAGTAAAAGTGTGTGTGTGGAAAAAAAAAATGCTAATAAATTACTATTACAAAATCATTTTTTAATGATTTAATTGAATTGTTCGGCTTCAATGATGTCCCAAACAAACTTGCCATATAAACGCACAATTTTTTTTTTTTAAATTGGTATTTCTAAACTCAGGAGGAATAGTACAAATCTATTTAGTAGGTTTTTTCATTAACTTTTATAGAGTAAAAGATTTTTCAAGCAAAGGCCAGAAAAAGCCTTTTTTCTCAACTTTTCACCATATATTATACTTTTTTTTATAGTTAATTATGATACAATCAAAATAATGGCATCTAAACAAGACAATTACAGCTAAACACAAACACTGCAGAAATGTTAAAACAGCCATTGTCACGAAGGGGTTAAACAATGTACTTTTCCAGGACATTATATATGTTACCGTACCCCCCCTACAAAACGCCACATGCCTACCTTCTCACTCCTCGCCTCTCTGGCTGTATTTCCACTGCCAAAAAAAATAAAAAATAAAATTTAAATACACACAGTGCATAAGTTAGGGGCATTTTCCTTAAACACACGACATTGCTATTTATACAATGACTTGCTTTCCTGGTAGTTCTTGCGGGTGTCTGATGGACAGAATGGCATAAAGCAGCTCAAGGATAGGCAAAGTATCCAAACAAGGACAAAAGTGTCTATGGCAAGGTTTGTGAAGGTCCATAGAACCACCACTACAGACCCCAGTAAATGTACACCATGAGAAATGTTGCTGCCTACCCCTGAATCCATTGCCCCCTTTCATGGCATCTCCAGTGTGTGTATATACTACAAAGGCAAAAAGTGATATTTTATGTATACCATTCTAGGGAATATTGTTCTAGATGAAGCATGTGTGCTTTACAGCTTTACAGGATATATACAGGGATGACTACCCATTTATTTGCGAATCATCAGGAAGTCCTACATATTGTATTTGGAAAATTGTTAATATCATTACCATGTGTAATATCAGACGTTGAGAAGAACTGGATTCCAGGTACATCCCGGTTAGTTGATAAATCCTTAACTACAAAATCAAAGGAGAAAATAGTTCATAAGAACATAAAACACTATTCTTTTTACTTGATCTATTGAGAACAGCCACCTAGTGTAGTTGATATATATATATATATATATCATATAGGGCTGCAACTAACGATTATTTTAATAATCGATTAGTTGGCCGATTATTTTTCGATTAATCGATTAATCGGATAAAAAAAATGAATGTAAATTTTTCATTTATTTAAAATAATTTACTAAACAAATGATGTTAAATACAAACAGCAGAATAAAAAAACTTTGATAATACATTTCTTGTCTTTATTTCCCAACCAGCCCCCCAATATATGCACATTTGAGCCCAGGCTTGCTACGCTGCCTCCCAGACATGCCATGCTGCCCCCCCACATATGCCACGCTGCCTACCACAGCACTCGACGCTGCCTCCCACATATACCACTCCACGCTGCCTCCCACATCTGCCACTCCACGCTGCCTCCCACATATGCCACTCCACGCTGCCTCCCACATATGCCACTCCACGCTGCCTCCCACATCTGCCACGCCATGCTGCCTCCCACATCTGCCACTCCACTCTACCCCCCACATGCCACTGTGCCTGATACGCCTTATACCCCCTGAAACACCACTCCATCCTCCCCAGACATGCCACCCTGCCCTCCCCACATATGCCACGCCATGCTGCCTCCCACATCTGCCACTCCACAATGCCTCCCACATATGCCACGCTGCCTCCCACATATGCCACTCCACGCTGCCTCCCACATCTGCCACTGTGCCTGATACGCCTTATATCCCCACTCCATCCTCCCCAGACATGCCACCCTGCCTCCCAGACATGCCACTTCTCTACCCCCAGATATGCCACTCTACCCCCAGATATGCCTTATACACCCTGATACACCACTCCGTCCTCCCCGGACATGCCACACTGCCCTCCCCACATATGCCTTATATACTGTATATGCCTTATACCCCCAGATATGTCACTTCACTGCCCCCAGGATTTAGATTCCCCTAAATTAACCCTAAACTCCCCATTAACCATAACTGCCCCTAAATTAACCCTTAACACCCCCTTAACCACAGCATCCCCTAAATTAACCCTAAAGACCCCATCAACCACAGCATCCCCTAAATTAACCCTAAACACACCATTAACCACAACTGCCTCAAATTAACCCCAAACACCCCATTAACCACAGCTGCTCCTAAATTAACCCTAAACACCCTATTAACACAACTGCCCCTAAATTAACCCTAAACACCCAATTAACCATAACTGCCCCTAAATTAACTCTAAACACCCCACTAACCATAACTGCCCCTAAATTAACCCCCACCTCCCCTAACTTTCAGTAGCCCAAATATATATATATATATATATATATATATATATATATATATATATATATATATATATATATGTTACAGTGAAAGACCGAAATCTGGAGAATGTTGACATTCACCGGTGAATGTCAACATTCACATAGTCGCTTGGTGTATGTCCGAAATATTTGCTAAATACCCTTATTTCTTACTTACACCGGCCAATGTCGACATTCACCAAGTACTAATGGTGAATGTCGGAGATTTATATTTTCTTCTCCGTATTTCAGTGGCGATCAAATATCACAAGGGTGACGTAACTTTTTCGCCTCTCTTTCCGAGAGGAGTGACCAAGAACTTAAAACAAACAGCACATTTCCAATAAGAAAAGAAAATATAATATTAATAATAAAAGGATTCAATTATGTGATTAGAAACTTATTTATTGCAACAACTTAAACTATTATGACATTTTGAATTACACAGAAGTCCCTTGCTTTTGCAACTGCATTTATTTGTGGAACACTTCCTTTTGCAATGACAGCGTGTATAGCCTTGCCCGCCGCTTCTCGAATTAGCTGCAGCTGCTTCTCTCAGCCCTCGGCTCCTCTCTTTTTGACCTCCACCAGAGCATATCTGTGATTGTCGACATACACCGGTGAGGGTCCGAATGTAACATAATGAAATGAAATATTCCATCTTTCACCGACGTATTTGGTATGTGTTGACATTCACCGGTGAAAGTCGACATTCACCAATTTCGGTCTTTCACGGTAACATATATACTTACAGTTAGATGAGTGTCACAGCCATGTGGTTCTGGCCTGGAGAAGGAAGGGGCGGGGCCAGTTGTCACAGTGATTACAGGGAGGGGGAGTAAGTAGGAGCTGCTGCTGTGAGACGGTGAGTCAGACTAAACGGATTATATAATGAGGGGGATTTTTCAGAGCGTTTGCTCTGAAAAAACCCTCATTTTATAATCGATAATAATCGATTCAACTAATCGATAATGAAATTCGTTGCCAACGAATTTCATTATCGATTATTATCGATTTTATCGATTAGTTGTTGCAGCCCTAATATCATATATACACACACATTTTATAAATATATATTAAATAAACAACCATTTGCGTCTTTACAAATTGCTTGTGTTTAAAATGACATTTTCAATCAAAATGCTGTTTACTAGATTGCAGTAAACTACAGAAGCCTTGATCTAATCAACAATATTCCGGAGTTGTTGTATGTTGGACTACGTTGTTCATCAGTGGTCTCCATGCTAAAAAGCTTTACAAAAGCAACACCATTAGATGAGATCTATTTTTTTTTGTGAGAGGGTTCAGGCAGCAAAGCAAGCGGACATTTGAAACACTTGGCTATTATCGCACTGCTTTAATTGTGGGGTATATAAAGCATGATGGTATTGTCACAATACATTTTTCCAGACTGGTTCAGACTGTTGCTGACCGGCGTGTATAGATTTTCTAACAGCAGGAATTGCATAGTGGGATACGCTGGCATACACTTCTCTGTATGCTCAGAAAGCATTTTCCACACATGCACAAGGTGGTCTGAACAGACCCCCACCGCAGCATTCAACAAGCCAGCGCAGGACAGGAGGCAAGTATATCAGGGAGATGTGTTCAGGCGAATATAAACATTTAAAGGCACTGTGCAGCTATAACATGCATTAAAGTGCATATGATGGGTGGAACGTCCACTTAATATTAGATAAAAATGAAGGGCCATTTTTCCAAAGTTATATTCATGCATAATGTCCCTTCACTTCTAACTTAAATGGATAACGAATTGGCTTTGTGCTCGATTGCTTGTTCTCTGGATTATCACGGTTCATCACTTAGAATTACCTCTGCTTAACAGAACAGTGTGATCACCGTCAACATTTATTACGAGCCCCTTAAACACGCCATCGGATGTGGTAAGTTTTATCGTCCGTCCTACAATTCTGCTCCAAAACCTGGGGTCTTCATTAAAGTCCATACGGTCATCTTCCCACCTGCCAGTCAGAAAATATATAACGTGATATAAAGGATTAAATAAGCCACCTTCTAGGAAATAAACAAAAAGGTAAAAATAATGCATGGAAATTTTGTAATACTTTAATTTTGAGCAGTTACACATTACAATAAATAGAATCAGGTGTGCAGGTAAAGGGGCTATCATGGCATTTTATTATTTCCAGGTAATAAATATTATGAATTTCACCTTAACTCCCTTCCAAGGATCAAGAGCTCTGGGTTACTTCTGTTCGAAATGAGCACATACTGGAAATGTGATCTTTTCTCATAGTCATTATGTGAAGTTAGTATTATATTTATAACAGTAAAAAGGAGGCACATGCCCACCTATCGGCAAAAACATTTTATTTATATTGCATACCTATGTTTTTACCAAGTGGTCAGGTTCAAAGAAATACACAGTTGAAGACTGAAGCTTCCATACACCTAGACTAAGGACATTCAAACTCCACACATTTCACTTTGCCATGTATTTCTTTGCAAGTCAATGACAGCATCTACCCTGCTTACAGCAGGGGTCATTTAAAACAATGGATCAGAATTCTCTCAGCTTTATTTCACTGTATCAGAATTCCAGCGGGTTGAAGTCAGCATACACCAAGTCGACTGCGTCTTTAAACAGTCTGGAAGATTCCAGAGATTTACGTAACGGCGTTTTAGGATCTTCTGATTGGCCGATTGTCATGGGAACCTTCAAGCAACTCAGCCAAAACATCAGAAAAAAATAAATATATAAAACTGACTTCCTTCATTCAGGGAGGAGGCACAAATTAACTCCCAGGGCTCAATGTACTTTGGTCAGAGAGGTTCAACTGAACCCAAAGACAACAACAAAGGAGCTGGTGAAAGGGCTGGAGGCAACAGCTACCAAAGTACACTACATGGACAAAAGTATTGGGACACCTGACCATTACAGGGGCTTTGATGACATCGCATTCTAATACATTTCCGCAAGAGTTTCTGTGGGAATTTTTGCCCATACATGCAGGCGGTGTGAAGTCAGACGGTGATGTTGGACGAGACGCCCAGCTCGCAATTAACATTAGAGTTTGTCCCAAAGTTGTTTGATGGGGTTGAGGTCAGGGTTCTGTGCGGCCCCAAGCAGCTGGACAGGGAACCAACCAAAGGAGCACCGCAGCCCTGCAGAGGGTTTCTCCTGGGGAATGATGTGCAGAGGAGGAGGACTAATGTAACAATGTTTTAATGAATACATGCGCAATGTAACATAACCTGTTATAAGATGTGTGTGTGTGTATATATATATATATCACTATTGATAATGGCATGTTAATGTTACATTGCACCTTTAACCCTCACTTGCATTCACTGCCACATTCCAGTAGGGTATATATGTATACATATCACATACTACCCCTTTAAATACAAACGTACGTGACATACACGATGTACCGAGGACACGTTCTGATAGCACACTTACGCGTCCATCATGTAGGAGCGGCTGTGTACACAGCCCGGGAGCGCCCCCGCGTACAATAACCCGTTATCCACTGCAGATTCCCGCCAGAACGCCGCTCCACAGACAGCCGCTCGTCGCCCAACACGCGAACTCGCCCCGAACACGCCTCTCTTCCGTCACGTGACTACCACATTCCCGGGAGCTGATTGGCACGAGACTCTCATAGGTCCATTATTCTGACAGAGCGTTGAAGCCAATCAGCGGAGCGTACCATGCCTCTGAAGAACCTGGAGGCGGGCTTTAGGAGTTACGTCACGCTAAGAGTGCATGCCCTCGTTAAAATGAGAAAGGAAACGCGTAGAACGGCAGGAGGCTCGGTGGCTGCAAGGCCTCCCTACTGCTGCTGCCCCAGCGCTAGTCGGTGTAAACGGCACTTCTATCATGTATTCATCACTCCTGTCATGTTTCTACTCTGTCACGCCGCTTCCTTTCTTTTAAACAGTCCTGTTTTTTTGTATAATATATTCTCAGGCAGCTGCATATCAGCCATCTAATTGTAAAATACATATACATGTATCCTGATAATAGAATAGCTTAGTCTTAATCACTGGGTGATCTGACACTCTGGCTAATGAAAGTCTATGGAGTAACAGATTACATTAGCATTGCCATAAATAATCAGTGTGATGATTGAGCAGGAATCTGCAGATCAAGGGAGTTCTTTTTTTATAGTTGGCATAGACACGGGTAGAATTCACATCACTCCTGCAGTGAGAGACGGTCGGTGACCAGATCGCTGTCTGCAGGCAGGCACCGCTCACTAAGAGAACCGCCCGTAAACTTGTAAAGCGCAAGACTGCGTCTCAAACTCGTGCAATCGTTGGAAAGAAAAATACACAAAAACTTGAAGACACCAAGATTATATATATATATATATATATATATATTTTTTTTTTTTTTTGCACTTTAGCGTCTTAAAAAAAAATAATAATATATGTTTATATTGTGAATATAAATTACTCTAGTTAAAATATAACCCGTTTAATGGACGTTAGCATTGCTATAGGTAGATTTAGGTACCAAATTTGCCCGATGAAGACAAATATGTCCCGACCCCCAGCACTCAATGGGGTTAAAACTGCGTTGAATGGAATGCCCAAACTGTGAAATAGGACGGCGCTGTAAGGATCGATGATAAACTACCGGAACGCGCGATCGATACTTATTCTCTGAGTGGAACACCACCTTTAAAATGACCAGCCTTTAACTATAAAAGCCATATCGTATACGAGCTTAAATAATGATATTCACCGGTATTCTGCCCCGGCCCGACATAACGGGGGCACGCGGATGCTGCGTTATTTTGTAGCAGACCATATGATTATTTTTTTTAATTTTTTTTTTTAATTTTCACATAGCTGCCTGGTTTCCAAACCCCAGAAAGAACACGCAGACACACGCGGAGGAATTTTAACATCTTGGTTTTTTCATATTTATATTTTTAACATGCCTCTTTAAAGAAAACATTACAGATGGCTACATGGAAAGCAGTTACATATTTGTTGTTTGGATTTGGACAAGATAAATTACCCTAAAAATAATAATAAAAAGTTTAAGTAAATAAACATTACACAGAAATTTCGATCACAAGTCACAGAAATCGAGGGAGTTTAGAGCAATCTCGTGGAGGCAGAGAATAGTGTAATCCGGATTGTGTGAATTGGAGTCACATCGAAAATCCGCATTGGAGATACAACTAATACCCAGAATTACATGTTTAAACAAAAAAAAAAAAACAAAACAAAAAAAGCACAATATTTCCTAATTGTTATAAAGTTATCTTAAAAAACCTGGAAGACCTGAAGGAGGAGCAGACTTATATTTAAACCCCTGTGGCCCTTGCCATCCATCCATCCATCCATCCATCCATCCATCGTTAGGCAGAGCGGGGCCCATTGTATGTATGTACTGAGGGGGTTAATGGGATGATCTGCATTAACATCTTTCCCCGGGGGGGGCGGGATTTGCCCACCTATGGATTTGGGGTTTGTGCATTTAATCATGGAGTCGTTTTGCCCGTAACATTAAGACAAGTACAGGACCCCCCCCCCAAAAACACAACAGTAAATGATTGGGGCTACTGTTCCAACGAGTAACCCCCTCTAGACATCTTACACCTTGACATAAGTTCATACGCAACCCGTCCTGTTTTCCCTGCTATAATGCCACCTGGCACATTAGAAGGAAGAAGTTTAATAAACGTCAGCAGGTAGGGCGGCCGGAAGCGTTACCCCGTTTACTGCCAGGCAATGGCACTTGGACAGCGAGTTTGTTTAAAGCAGCAGTCCCACTTCGAAGCGCATGGAAGGAGCTGAAAGGATTGTGTGTTTTGCGCGAGGTGCACAACGCTCCTGGAACGTGTCGTCCGTACTGAAGGAACGCTTTGTTTTCTGTCTTTTTAATTTTTTTAAATTAAATCTTTCACCATGGAAACCGTGATTGCAACCAATAGATGTGTATTAGGTGGCTTTTTCATGGTCATGTTATACAGATATTATGTATTTAGAATTACATATATTATATACACAAGCATAAATCATTAAGGGGGTTTCATTATGTGTGGAGATAGAAGCGATTGTGTATGTATGTCTTGGTAGAACCTAAGTGGAACTGCACCTTTGATTCACAGTGCAGGCGGTCTCTCCCTTTATAACAGAAGGTTAATCATCAAAAAGACCCGATAAGCAGAAAGCAACCCGAGAGCGCATGTCTTCTCCACGCCGTGACCAAAGTGAAAGACCGAGTCTTAGCCACCCCATAGACTTAAACACAGACACCATCCCAATGCTGAACAAATATTACCATGAACGTAAAAAAAAAAAAAGGTTACGAGGTTTCAATATAACCCATCATGCCTCATCTGCCGCTTGTGCTTAATAGAGATACGTACGTTATATTAACCAGCATGCACCATGTTCTCGTTATTTAGATCTATCACTGAGAAGCGTAATACAGAGGAGATGAGACGTATATAATGGTGTAACGAGTTAGCTGGCAGGTTAGGGGAAAGGTAATATTAAGGTATCTTAACCAGCTGCCAGCAGCAGATACAGACCTATTTCCTACTATCTAGGAACGTTGTTTAACGAGTACTTATTTTATATAAATATTAATCTTAGCGTCTTTTTATTTATTTTTTTAAAGAAATCACCTGCTATTCCCTGATTTAAAGATAAAGGACAGCAAAAAAAATATATATATATAAAAAAAAAAAATTAGAAACACTGGAAATATAGATCAAAAAAAGAATAGGGAATATCAAAGGCCCCAAAGAGATTAGCTTTTACCATAAGAGGAGGCACGGGTTCTGTTCCGTATCCACCTTCTATCACAGAATGTGTGCATGCATGTATATATGTATGTATGTGTATATGTGCGTGAATGCGTGTGTGAATGTGTATATGTGCATGAATGCGTGTGTGAATGTGTATATGTGCATGCATATCTGCTAAAACTATAATCTGAGTTTGCAGTGAAATCACTCTTCATCTCACCTGCTGAATTCAGACGCTATTTGGTTTCAGGGCAATGGCCCTTCATACTGCATATTTAAACTACGCATTATGCAGAGTCATCTCAACACCTTGTGCAGGATACTCTAATCATCTCCGGACCTCCACAAAACTTAGATGATATAGACAAAATTGTTTATCCCACTTCAACTCATAGTTTACTATATCTTCATGGGGGGGGGGGTCTTGTAGAAATGCGATTTTTAACCCCTGCAAACTCTTCAAAAGGAGGAATCGCCACGTTCTAGCAGTGCTTTCATAAACCCTAAGTATGCATTTCCCTGCTCAAAAATATAAAAAGCACATGGGAGGATAGACATTGGCAGCAGAGGGGTTAACCAGAAAACATAAAAAAATATAAAATAAATAAAAATAAATCAGATATGTAAAATATTCTTTTAATTAACAAAACATATTCTGAAATCATACAAACAGTACACACAAGCCTTCCCAGGGCCGAGTCTCCTATGTGATGTGAAGCAAATGAATGGACTATGTATTTAACTCTAGGAGTGCCAGAAGGGTCATGCACAAACTGATAATACACCCCTCTGGCAAACAAAGGGCCAAGCATCAATTTGTGCCCAGAATAATAATAATGAAAATAAAAAAATTATATAGAATAATAAAACTGAATAGAAGCTCTTGGCCTATCTGTTCCCTTTAACACGGTGTAAAGTTTAAAATGCCGCTAATACCGACTGGAGCTATAAAAACCTTCAGTCTCTTGCAATAAAATTACAGACACAGTTTTTGGTATAATAGATTTGCGTCTGTAATACATACACACACGCACACGCGTGTATACGTAGCACACGCACACAGATGTATTATACTACACGCATTGGAGTGGTACTAATATGGCCTTTTTGTACAATACACTTTTTAGTGAAAATATACATCTTAACATAATTCAAGTACAAATGTACAAAATCTGTAAACGCGTACAGAATTATTTTGTTTTTTTTAATTTATAATACACCTTTACAGTTCATAGATACAATAAAATATTTGCAGTTTTACTCTGTAGGATTTTATTTTTTCCTTTTTTTGGCTATAGGACAGTGGTTCATGGTCATGGGGCTTCTTCTTCATCGTCGCTGTAGGAAGATTTAAAACAGACCTGTGGAAGGAAAAACAAGTGTACAGTATTTGTAAAAAAATAATTATATATATACACACACACACACACACACACACACACACACACACACACACACACACACACACATACATACATACATATACACACACACAGCACAAAGCATAATGTGCGTATCCCCCGAATTAAAGAATTGCCCCGTCTCTGGTGTTTACAGCCGAATGGCGTAGGGTTCTAGTAGCGAATGCCATCCCGCAGCACAGAGGTGTTTTAGACGCGTCGGTCGCTGGACACTCACCCCTCTTCGGAACAGCCGATGAAAGAAGCTCCTCTTTGGTCTAATGTTCGGTTTGCTTACATCCAGGTCTGGGCACAAGCAGCCGTCCGTCTCATACACATTGATGTCTTTAAAACACTCTGTTTCAATCATCTGCAGAGAGAAAAGGAGACGCTATACGTGACGCGAACACTAAACCAAGAACGCCATCGAAAGCCTTTCTACGCGAAATGGAGAAACTGCTTTATTGAGATATTTCTTACTACAAAGCTACATTATAAAGACGGCACGGGAAGCAGAAGAGGTAACGAGACAGATACTTTCCAGTTACAGCCCGGGACAGCCGCAAAGAGCTAACAGAACCGCAAGCAAACTGATGAAAGATTCATGATATTGTTTGGCGACACTTTGTTTTGCGGGATCTTTATGCAGCCATTTTTGCAAATTACATTCTTTTGTATATTATCAGGTATAAAGGTAGGAGGACGACAATTTCATATTAAAAACCCTCCAGTTATGAACGAGCAATATATTGTATAAAGACAAGTATCACACGCCGATGGCTTTATTTCACGTGTAATAGCTCTTAATGGATCCATCTCAGCAGCGTTCAGGCAATTATAAACTTCTTATCCGAATAGCTGCTAGCGATTTAACCATCACAATGTATATATTATACGTCATACAGAGGACCCCATCGTCCACGCTCCCAGTTCATTTAACAACGCAGGACTCGCAATACCTCTTCCTGCCAGGGGATGGAGACACAGCCTGTTACAAACTTCGAATAGAAATCATCATCCGTCGTGTCCAGGTTAACCCCTTTCACCGTAGAAAACTGCTCAATATCCAGCACGTCCTTGCAATATACAGCTCGCGGCTAGTCAACGAGAGACAAACATAACGCTTACATCAAACCAATTTATATATCATACATATAACCAATAATATATTGAGGAAAGATTCACCTGCAGGTGACGGCCAGTTTTGGTATTTAAAATTATAATATATATATATATAAATAAAGATGTATCCTACAAGAAATAGATTGTGGCTCGTCCATGTCTAAGTGTCGCCTGATAACTCATTCTCAGTGTTACGCATAGGCGTGAACAGTTCTCAAACATTGTTATCCATTTATGATCCACTTAGGTCAGAGACAGCAATGACTATTCCATCCAGAAATGAACATAATGGGCATCCAGCACCAGTTGTATTTGGTCCATCCTTCAGGCCATGCTTCACTTTATAAAGACATACAGAGCTCTGGCAGTAAAGGTTATAAAGAAGCACATCAAACATCTACTCACATCAGGAGCAAACGGGGGATCCACCATATTCGCTTCCAAGCGTTTAAAATTGATGTTCCTGAATATCGGATGCTGTTTTACGCCATTTGCTCCATCTCCTTGGCAGCCCAGTCTCTGTTTAGGGTCTTTTGTGAGTAACTGGGGGGAAAAAGCAAGAATGAGTCACGTTATTTTGTGGGCTACTTGGTACTTTACTTTGAGATCGGCTGATTTCCAGCAGAGATATCCGTTAGCATTTAGTTCAAGGGTAACCGCCTACCGGCGCTGGCATTAAAGACCTACAGTAAAGCAACCTTAACACAACGGAAGAAGTCTCCCCTCTTAAAGACTTTAAGTAGATGGGCACGCTCTCAGCAATTTACAAACCTGTTGAGGTTGGGAACGTGTGCATATATCATGCAATCTATATTTTCGGGTAAAAACATGCCAATATTGTGATTTCACTGTCTCGAAGTGCCTTGCATGGTGAATAGCCAGAACAGAGTCTTCTTTCAAGAAAAATCTCTGCCAGCTCAGCCCTCCTTGAAGGAGAAGCTCGTTGAGTCTCATCTCTCATACAAACCCCCTCCCCCATGTACGTGAATCCATCCCTGAAGGATAAAGCGGGTGATAATGTCTGTTTTGTGCAAACTTTATGATAGAACAAACGGCAGTGATGAGCGAGGGATAACGCGACACCGCCGGCCGATACGGTAGACTTTAGATGTTGAGTTGCAAACCTCCGTCTTCACCCACCATCCTGCAGATAGATTTGGCATCCTCGGAGAATTTCTCCGAATACTCTTCCTCATCCTCTTTCACCCGCCGGTCCACTTCATCCCGCTTCACCTTCTCCTTCCGCTTCCTGAAGGGAGACTGGCCCTGAATCATCTCGTAGACGAGGCATCCGAGCCCCCACCAGTCAGGGCTGAACGTGTAGCTTTCATTGTTAATCACTTCCGGTGCTACGGAAAAGAAAAAAAAGCACTTCAGTAACGCCGGCGCTTGTCCTGGAGAATCCCACCCCAAACGATTCAAAGATCTTGTGATTGCCTAATGGACAATGCGCGAGTTCTGATAATGTGATCCATACCCATGTAGCCTACTGTGCCAACTCGCCCCCGGATGGATTCTCCGTCGGGTATCTGCACCGCTAGCCCAAGATCCGAAATCCTGATGTGTCCTGCGTGACAAAACATGAAACGTGTTACCCTCGGGAGTCAGTGCTGGTGAAATATATTGGGTCAAACACTATGTATAAAAGGATTCTGGCCCAAACTCTGAAAAGTGATGCTGTCACCATAGCAACCATAGTTGAGCTGACTGTTCCATTGGTTGCTAAGGTGATACCAATTTTCAAAAACTTTGAACCAGATTTGAATGCATTTGAAGTAGATATTTGTTGCCTAAAGCTGAATTTAGCCCCCTTAAGGATATAGGCGATTCTATACAAGACACAAGTAGTTTCCGCACTTTGTCTTTAACCCTAATCCCTCGCTTTCTCATTCAGTGTTTCCGTTAGAAAATATGCCTTGTGTTTGGAAACAATATATATAGAACTTCATATTTTTTTGGCATTTACAGGAAAATAAACAAACATACGCATCACTTTTTGGAAGCTTTTTAAAAAAAAAAATGCTGGCTCCGTTCCGAGACCTGATGGCCCGTGCATCAATGTAAGGTTCCCATGCGAATCAGTGCACCATGTAACCGTGTATTCTGCATCAGGACATACTACTATGTCTTGCGTATTTAAGGGGTTAATGAATACACAACCTTAATGAGGATTATGGACAAAGCTAGAAAAAAGATACTGAAAAAAAAAATTCCACCCACCACAATAAAAAAAAAAAAAAAAAAAAAAAAAAAAAAAAAATCAAAGTCTTCAAATCGCGATAAAGGATAAGAAAAAAAATAGCACTTACCACGATCATCCAGCAGAATGTTTTCCGGCTTTAAGTCCCTATAAAATGAAACAAAACACAATATGTAAGGCAAACAACTATATACTGTGCCATTAATGATTAAGATTAAAGGCATTACGGCTAGCTTCTGGTCTGGATCCCGTATGGATTTTAGGAAGTATGTGGATAAGCACGATAAACATTAACCCTATCAGCAAACCCGTTTCCCCCCCAACAAATAATTACACACAGAGAGCACCAGGTTACTCTTACCTGTAAACTATCCTCTCCGCCTGGAGGTTCTCCAGCCCACAGCACAGCTCGGCTGCGTAAAACACGGCCCTCTGCTCGTCGAAGCCCGGGTTCCCCATGTTGTAGATGTGAAACTTAAGATCCCCGCCATTCATAATGGTTAATACTAAGCAGAGGGCGTCCTTCGTTTCATAAGTGTAGGCCAAACTAACCTGAAAACACAGTAAAACCACCAAGCGTTAATCCATCGATCCTAGGCTTTCAGAACACAGTCCGAGATTTTGGTGAAGGATGGACATTTAAACTCCCTCACGCTTCACAATCAGAGACTGTTGAGGTTAGCAGATGTTGCCCTAAGAGCCCCCGAAGAAACCCTGAGCCGAACGGACACTAGCCGCCTGGACCGGCGTGCTCTGGACCAGGGGGGGGGTACTAACCCTTTATCTTACACTGTTGTGGTAACGATAAAATACTCGGGACATAGAAGAACGGAGAGCAGCATCATTTATGGCACAGAGGACAAACGCTTAAATGTTTAAAAATGTATACGATAATGTTTCTTTGTTGCGCGGAACGATGAATAGGTCATGAATTTTTTAGCACGATCGATGGCCGAGCAGAACTTCACGGATTCTTTTAACGTTTAAGTGACTGAATCTGGTGTAATGTATAATTTATGCACCTCGGCAGTTTGACGTCTGACGAGATCAAGCGCCTCCTTGCAGTAAAAAGCTAAACTCAGGCAGGACTTCCAGAGGACACATGGCCAACTAGCTCCATAATGCGTTGCATTGCAAGATAAAGGGTTAATGGCGAGTTAAGCCAATTATTAAAGCTACAGTAAATATAAGAGAAAATAAAGACATCCGTGGGACAAGACCGACAGGTTTTTTTTCTTCTTCATTTTTTTAAGGCAAAAATTAAATGAATGAAAATGTAGCACAGAAGTCCCCAGCCCGGTTGCAGAACATCTTCATCCATGCTGAATAAAATCGCCACTAATACAGGCAAGAAACTGTTTTGTTTTTTTTTAATTAAAAATGCCATATTATATTCTATATACAGAATTATGCAGGCAGTTTTTGCCATGGGGGGGGGGATAAAGATGCAGAGAACGACTTTTGTCCATAGTACCGGTAAGCCCATTTTAAACAGAAACTAGGGCTACAACAACAAAAATCGATAATAAATTAAATTAGTCATTTCTGTAATAAACAAGCCCTGTAATTATTAGTATTTTATAATTAAAAAATATGTTCAACTCCCCAGCAGTAGAGGAAACTACTACGCCAAATTAACTAGTTCCCCATATATACTACTTACCCCCTTACCCTAAAAAGGGCCATTCTTGGGCTTCCTGCAATTCACGTATCATATAGTTTAAATGTTTATATATATTATACATTATATATATATATATTTTAATTATTTAAATCATGCCATTTTAAGGATTTGGCCATCATAATAAATTTAGAAGATGTGATCAATACTTAAGCATTTAGCACTCAATCTATCGATCTGCGTCATGACATTGGATTGATTTTCAGTGAAAATTCCAGAGGACTGCAAAACGTTTAAGATGTTATTAATAGATGAACCGGTGACCCGTCCATCCGACTCCTTCCCGGGAAAGACAGAGACAGAACCGGCCGGTAAATCGATTAATACGGGTTTAATTACTGGACACACGAGTAGATAGAAGATGGCTCCAAAACCCTTTATAGACAACACTGGCTTTTGGTGATGAGCACCAGGCCAGTCATTGATAACACAATGGTCTTCTACGCTGATATTACAAACACCAAAACTATTATTTTCCATTGTATTTTGTCTTTACGGCATCTGAAAAGGTCAATTAAGCGCACAGAAACAGATTTTAATGGCGTAAAAACCGTACGGCCCATCTGGTCCATCTGTTTTGCACAGCTGAGGGCTAACCAACCTCAACAGGGTATTTTACAAAAAATAAATAAAAAAAAATAAGTCTTTCCGGTTGGCGTCATTGCTGACATTTGACGGTCTTATGGGATAGAGGTGGGAATTCAGGCTAAAACTAAAGCGGCGTGTTGAAAGGGGCACAGAACAATTGGCCATTTACCTCCCGCGGCTCTCCTTAGCAAGTGACGCCCTACACAGCGCCGTTCCTGCTTCTAATACTAACAGAATATTGTTTCCAGACAGAATATCTGTTACTTTCCTCGCTTTATGCGTATTGCTACCCGATGTCTTTCTTCTCGCTGAACTTAAAAAGCCAAGTCACCGAAAACAAACACAAAGAGTAATTCAAACTCAATGAAAAGGAGAAAGATACTTACTACAAACCGGCTATTTACTTTTTCCAATATCTGCTTCTCGTTTAACGCCATCGCTTCTCCTTTTCTCTTTTTTATTCTTTTCTTTTCCAGCTTTTTGCAGGCGTACATTTTCCCCGTGGCTCGAACCTGGCAGGCGCACACCTGGACGGGACGAGGAACGTTTAAGTACGATATATATTTCCACTCTGCGGGGAAGATGCTCGGGCTGTACAGACTCACCTCTCCGAATCCACCTTTTCCTAGAACGCGGTAATGCCGAAAAGTGTTCTTCGTCACGGGTTGCCTTAAAAATAAACAAAAATACAAAGATAAACATTTTATTCTGCTTTTCTTGCACATTTTCTGCTTTTCCTTGCTTTGAGGTATCGGTAATATTAAAATCCAATTATATTTTGACGTTTTTAAGGTAAGCCAACATAATTTTACTTGTATAGATCCCCACTTTTCATAACACACCAAATAAACTTTTTTGTAGGCCTGAATGGACAAAGCATACTTGTGGGGGACAAGCACCACCCCCCACCAGTAGCTAAATATAATTATATATATATATATATATATATATATATATATATATATATATATATATATATATATATACACATATATATACATATATATATATATACACACACATATATATATGACATGCCAATCAAGAACCTAAACAGAAATGAGTGGAAGCGTTTCTGAAGAGGGCTCATTAGTTAACAAAACTTTGCTCCAACTTTTGAATGAATCTATGAGAAAGCAGTGATTTACTATGGATGTGACAAAAGGGAGGTATGTCATCAAATATACAATAATACATCTACTTAGTAAGGAAGAGCTCCAGGCAAGGTAAGCATGTGTGTGTGAGGGAGTGTGAGTTACAGTGAATGTGTGCTAGTCACTCGGGGAGGGGGCAGGGAATTGTTATTGTTCTTTATAAACAATTCTTTAAAAAGCTTACAACATTACGTTGATTATCTGTTTATTGCCGACTATATAAACGAGACTTGTGCACATGGACTGAAAAAAGGTGTCCTCCATTCTCCTCGGATCCGTCTGCATTATTCCGGTCTGGTTTAGTCCTTCTGCAACAGGGCGGAGCCTAGGCGCACAACACATGGACAGCCTCTCCCTATTCCACCAATCGGGGGAGAGTGTGTGTGCCAAGGCTCCTCCCCATCATAGAACTATTCCATCAGACAGAGAGCCGGGACAAGCGGAGCAATGGAGAACAACGAAGACAGGAGAAAGGAAGAACAAGAAGCTGAGCAAAGGAGAAACAGAAGCTACGGAGACATTGAGAAAGGAAAAAAAACAAAAAAAAAGCAAATAAAAAAATGAATCTCTCATTGTTAGTTTGTTCGCTGCTCATTTTTGGACATTTCGAAATTTTATTAATATGAATGCAGAAGTCTCATACAAACAATACAACTGCATCCATCGCAATGAAATAAATGAGTATCTTACGTCCCGCAATTATTTTAATGTTATAATATAAATAATATTCATAGCCGAATGAGAAAAAAATATAGCATCTGAAATTCAGGGTTAAAAAGTGCTTCTCCATCATAAAATATAAAGATATTTACAACACCAATGTATACATCTGAAGTAATTAGCGCCGTTACCTCTCAAGCCACTTCCACTGCAGAAATCGGGAAAAATACATGCTTTCCTGGTAATCTTCGAACGGCGCGCCGCTCAAATAATCATGTATAATCCTGTAAGAGAAGAATAAAAGCACCTCAATCACCGAAACCCGCTTAACTTCATAAAAATTGCTATATACATATATATATACACACATACACACACTTTATCTCAGATATCCACGTGTCAAAATAAATAATGAAAGGGTTAAGGCCATCTCAACAGATTCTTACATTTTTGTAACTCTTCCTTTAATGCAGATCAATTCCTTCCTCCATGGTTGTGTTTTCCCATAAAAAAAATATATAAAAAAATAAAACTACGCCAGGCTAAAAAGGTCACTCGCGCACATTCCGCTTGGAAACTACGTGTAATCAGGCCTGTTCCAGATAGAAATGTCACAAGGGCTAATTATTCATGGAGCACTTCTATGGAAAAATAAATTTACATTGCCCAAAAAAAATACTAAGTTATTACGGGGAAAAAAAGTGTAAAAGTAAAAACTCTTAGTTTGCGAACAATTGTTTTATTGTTATACCATACCCTGGGTTAACACCCGTGACCTCATATAAGGTTACCATGAACATGGCCTGCAGAAGAAGAACAACGTTTTGTGACGCCTGCGTTAATTAATAATGAGGTCGTCGGGTTAAAATAAAAATCTTTCCAAAATAAACCATCAAAAGTTCACTACTTTGGGGTATAAACCTACAAAACCCATATTTATAGTCACTCCTGGCAAATCCTGGGATGGGGACACAACGTAATTGCACAGCATCGGGAATCACACCGTAGTCCTCACCGTGCAATGTGCCTGCGGTGCATGCCAGGCCGGGCATGCGCAGAGAAGACCTCCTAACAGCACGGAAGGCTGGCAGGGTCACCAGGGGCGTGATATATGGTATATTACCTGTACACCAGGAGCCTTTATGAAGAAGGACTTGCGTCCCATCACATGAAAGGCAGATTGAGGATGGAAAGGTATGTATGCAGTCTGTTAGCGTGACCCGCTCTCTACACTTTCAGGGGACACACACTCACTGACAAGTTTGGGGTCACAGTGATTTCCTTGTTTTTTGAAACACAAACTTTGTCCATTAAAATAAAATGGATGAAAAATCCAGCGCAGACAGTTAATGCTGTAAATGATTTTTAATGGAATATCTTCATAGAGGTACAGAGGTCCTTTATCACTCCCATCACTGCTGTGTTCCAATGGCCCTTTATCACTCCCATCACTCCTGTGTTCCAATGGGACGTTGTGTTCGCCGATCCAAGTTTAAAAGGCTAATTAATCCTTTGAAAACTCGTTTACAAATTATGTTTCAGCGAGAAAATTTTCTTGTTTTCCATGAAAACAGCAAAGTGACCCCAAACTTTTGAACCGTACTTCATATAGAAAGCTGACAATATGTGGGAAGTGACAAGGATGACAGATTATAGAAGAGAACAAAATAAAAGGGCTGATGTGTCTGCATAGATATAATATATATATATATAAATATAAAAGTGTGCAGTAAAACAGTCACCTGACATCACATCAGGGTGATTGTAGCATGAAGTGTTATTAGCATCAGCTTGATGACATCACAGCAGCTCCTGGAGGCGGCCTCCTTGGCTCTTCTATACAGAATACACCGAGCCCCCTGTCCGAGGAGGACGTTTAGATAAAGACACAGGGAGAGGGAACTAAAGGGACGGTCACGCCTCTGAATAAGTGACGATTGTGGTCTAAAGCTTGGAAAGCAGCTAGCGGAATGGACAGATCAGCAGAAATATTCCATTGGTTGCTATGGTGATAAGACTAGTTCTCAAACTTTGCCTCATACTGGGAGTTATGTGGAACAGATTGACTAAACAGTGAGTTACGATCGATGTTTCATTAGACATTTCATTTCCCTGCATTACATATAGTTAAGTAAATACACAGACAAGCCGTGTGTGACATACAAAATGAGGAAAAAAAAAAGACAAAATCACACACACGCACGCACCACTGACATCATACACCATCCAGCGCAATAGTATCCTCCCGTCAGACACTTTTACTGCCTGAAAAAAGCGTTTTGTGAATCGCTCCTGCCAGATCCCATTCTTCATAGTAACACAAATGATATGTTTAAGGACTGCAGCGCATAAAATTTGATTAGTGATGATTTCACATCAATTCTAGGTATCCTGGTAATGCCGACAGTCTCAACAGCTAAATAAGTAGCATATGGATATCATCGGAGAAGCAATAAAAACAGCTTGCTCAAGAGAGTAGGTATTATTCCGCCCCAGTTAGAGTTATCTATTTCAGCTTCCAAAAAAAAAAAATGAATATCTCTGCGAGCATTTTCTGATTGACACACAAAGCACGAGCTACACGTAGATTTAATGCATTAATCTTGGCCGAAACCCTACATTGGCCCTTTAAATAGAAATCCGCGTGGTTCCGTGTCACACGTGAATAAAGCTGGGTACAGAGTCACGCGGTGACACCGGGTCACAAGGACCGCTTCTCCGCGTAGCGTTGGTGTATAAGGGCGTTATTGTACGCTTCTTGCTATAATGCTAGGCACTACTGTACTCACATACCTGCCTTCACTTACACTACAAGTCCCCAAGCCGCACCGACCGGGTACGGTTTCAGGAGCCCTTCCGGCGACAACAAGCGTCAGTCAGTGTCTGTCCGCTTATGTAAGGACATCCCATTTAGAACCCGTCGCATAAAGACAGCGTCTCAACAAAATGGTGTAAAATAATAATAATAATAATAATAGATATATACATACACATATATGTTATATGTGGCGTTAGCTCAGTATTTTACTTGGGTAACGGGCGTTACATGCTCTCTACAAGGCATCCTTTAGCATGTGGCGTGTTCGCTGTATGAACTGATTATATGACACGCGTGACTGTTAAAGGGTTTCGACTCTCAAGTCTCCGTAACATTTCACAAAATATCAAAAGGCATTCATATGAAGAAACAGAGTATAAATGCATTCACAGGGTCCGTCAGTAAACAGTCACACAAATGATGCATTACGGAGGGCAACTCTGCCCTTTTTACAGGAGCAACCTCCTTCATTTTGCATATTTAAAGAGGAATGTAAACAACTAAATGACATTATTCAAACCCTTATAGCTTGTGTTTTTTATTTTTAGGTTAGTGTCATTTACTGGCGCCTCATATTTAACAAACCATAGATCTGGTACTATGATTGTGTGCCAAGTCACCACGAGGATGTAATAAGTCCTGTTTTTGTACCTTGCCTGTACTGGAGACCCGGTTGCCATAAGACAGCCTGGAGTCTCTTCCATCAGTAGCAATCGGTTTAATAGCGCTCAGTGCGAGCACTGGTTACGTTTAAATAACAGCGCCTGAACCCCAGCTTTCTATGTCGGCTGCGTCAGTGCTGCACTCTATGCAGAGGGAATCAAATTTGAATCCACCCGGGTCAGCAGCCAGGAAGATTTACTACAACACATACAATTTGGTGAAAAGCGTGTTACATTGTTTGACTGCTTTCTAACGTCCCTGTAGAGGTTTATTCACTAGAGGGAGAGCTTGAAGGAGAGTCCCTCACTTGACTACAGATTATGAAGGGTCAAGACTGGTAGGTTTCTTCAGTAAGCGTTGAGCTGGTTCTGTAACGTATATAATTAAATGAGCGTGGACAAATCTCACTGATGTAAATTATACATTACACAGGGCCGGCCAAGCTTTTCCTGCAGCAGAAGCTCACTAGAGTTGGCTCTTCACAACTCTCCCTTTAGTGAATAAAGCCAGTCTCCTAGAGTGCACATTTACACACAAACAGTTTCTCCGCGCCATAGACGCCTCAGTCTGTCGGTAGAATGACATCTCTACGCTGGAGCCGGCAGAGCACGTTCATTGGGACTAATGTAAAGAAGCCATACGTCATGCAATACTGCTGAGAAAGACATCGGACACGGACTGTTTAATGAGACATTTATATCATCTCAAGGGTCAAAGGCTTCACTTTGTATTTTAACACCGTGAGAGTGGATATCCTTAGAGGCATTATAAAGTGATGCACAAGTCAAGGATATACCGGTATATATCCTTCACTTAAGTTATATATAAATAAAACTTAACACATGTGCAGTGTCTTCCTAGATTAAATACCCCATGGGGGCAAATATGAGCTTCAGAAATCTGCTGAAAGAACCCGGCAAACATAGTAGATAGTTTAAAGAAATCCGACCCCCCCCCCCAGCCTGCAGAGCGCGTGGGAGAAAGTTTGCTTATGCTGGTGACGCAGCCCCGGCGAGGGGTAAGTAGCGGGAGTCCACGAGTACACACTATCACTTTCCGGGCATGCGCAGATAGCAACAGGGCCCGGCCAGGTGAGTATCTCCGTACCTCATCGATCCCTGGAATGCATGGACGACGTGACTGCCTTCATTAAATAAGGCAAAGAATAGGGACCGCCATGTACCCTGCCGAACTCGGGAATTGTCATAGAGAACAACAACAACCGGGGTAGTGCGGGTCAGTCGCTTACACACCAAGGGAGACCCTGAAGCGCAGGGATACGATTAACTAGCCTGTTGCTCCACCCGGCAGGCATTAGACGCACACAAGCGCTTGCCACACAATGTCGCATTATACGTTACACGCATTACTCACCTAGTGCAGTCTTTAAAAAGCTCTTTACAGGGGCTTTGATCCAACCTTTCCTTGCATTCATGGACGGTTTCCTGAGGTATTTCTGGCAAGCGGGATGCACACTGAATAAAAGCAAAGGAAAAAGACATTTATTGGTTCCAACTCATCCACCAGCATTACGAGTATCGGCAACACACAGCAAGGCGACAGAAATGGCGGACTTAAAACACAAAAAACACAAATCGAAGATCTGTATCGCAATGCAGTCAGACCCACAGGGGAGAAATAACTGTGGATCTCCTGATAAAATAAAGCAAAGATACCTTTGGCACCTACCTGCTAGAAATGCCAACCCCGCCACTACAGCCCTGGGGTTATTATTGGAACTTGCGTGGCAGCTGGGTGGATACACGCATGCCGGCAGAGAGTTGTGTGCAATGCGTGTATCCAGCAGGCAGCCGCGCATGCATTATTTTATCGGCTGCTGGCCAGATCATCTCCAGTCTATCCCCGACGGCTATTAACATCTTCTGCATCTCTTGCAGTTTAGCCGGATATAGAATCTACCTCTAATATTCACTAAAATTCGGAATACGGTCAATTTTTTACGTTACTGGTTTTGAGCAGTTTTGAGTATATTCCATCGCGGGGTAAATCATCTCGCCATATGGCGCACAGATTCCGATCGCCGGTTGATGCCATGCCTTAATCCCACGTTAATGTTCTGCAGATGGGAGCTCTGCTGCAATCTTCCGCACCTGATGGACGTCGTCGAGGGGGAATGGTTTGCTTTGCTGGGTTTCGAGGAAAGCCACCCGACGGCCTTACCGGCGGGATAAGAACATCGGAGCGAATAGGCAGATCTTTCTCATCCGCCACAGAGGCGGCGAGTGCAGAGTACCGGCTGCCGGTAACACTTTACAGAGACGGCATCCCGTGACACCTTCCGTAGAACGACTTGCAGGCGTTTTTTTATTTTTCGAAATAAAGTGGATCTCGTCATGTGGCACTCCTCTCAAAAAGAGCAAATCATTAAAAATGGAAATGTGATCTTTGAAGGGTTAATGCTGAAGCTCTGCCCTGCTTGGATTTGTTTTAAACGCACTTTCCCTGCAGCCGTCACTAAGACTCCTGGATCAGTCCATATAAATCAATGAATTACCCAATGATCGTGGTCATCTGCTAAAACGGAACAAGGATTGGTGCGAAAAAGAGAGTTTTGGGGGACCTTCTAAACCAGTACACTGCAATTTCCAAAAATCAACGTCAAACTTTAACAATATCCATAAAAAGGCAATATAATATATGAAGCGATACTAATCTGCGGCAACTACCAGACCTTGAACTTATTTAACATTGGGCAAATGACATGCGGTCAAAAATCAGACGGCTGATGGGAGTTGTAGTCCACCCATGGCACAGGGACTAGCGTTTCCCCAGGGTGGTTTAGTATCAGGTTTGATCCTGTTTCTGCCATGTAAAACTGGTTACTTATAGATTGAGATCGGAGCTCTGATAACATACAAGACTCGCGAAAATCCTCTGGGAAAGTGACCCGTGACGCTCGGTCTACACAATGAGTTTAGATGTGTGGGCAACGCTCTAACACACACACACGGCCTGGGTATCTACACACACACAAACACACACACACACTCTAACCCAAAGGGCCGGGTATCTCCATTTATACAGAGCTGTCGGTATTCGCGCTGTAAAAGGGGGGGGGGCAATCTGCGCAGCGGCTTTCTAACTATTGACCATAAAAGACCATGTATCAGGTACACGGCCGGAGCGCAGGGGTCGTTTATTAACCCCTTCACAACTGATGGAAATAAAATCCAGATAACCCAGGAAAAAAATGTAATCAAAAAATTGTAAATTAAAATAAAAAGATACAAAAAACAACAAGCCATACTTTTTCTTTGCAAAAACAAGCCCGATACCCCTGGACGGTTAGTGATGAGTGGTAGAAACGTTTCTCCCTACCAGATAACCTCTTATATACTGCACTTTAATGTAAGTGTTGGGGACTCCTGTCTCTATTAAAGGGCCCCCGCTATACACTTCATTACGGAAATAATCACAAATGATCATTATAACCCCCGTGGACGTTCAGTACGAGCACCGAGTGGTACAGACACATTTTAACCGCTCCTGTGCAAGCCACGGGGCTTATCCGTGAAAGGTACGCACCGTCCCTCGGCCGCACTTCCATTAAGGGAAATTAGAACGGGTCGGCACAGGCCGTCTCCGTCTGGGAATATCCCACAACTAAAATGTCTCAAAATAAGCGTTTTACATCCCTTGGGAAACAGAGGACACACGAAAAATGCCAGTTAACAAACGAGGAAGGAAGGGAGTATTATTAATGAATTGCCAAAAAACAAAAGGCTGGCGAACATACAGGCTAGGAAAAGAATGGAAAGATTGCGCAGATGTCATCATGTCTTCAGAGGTCGCACCGCTTTGACAGCGGACAGCGGCTATATGATGTCATTATCAAGCTGATAATTTTCGGCTGTGTGTGGGAACACTTAACGCACTTCTCGTAAGACCTCGCGTAGTCGTAAACCTCGGCCCTCGCTGGTATTTGCCGCCAAACAGCACGAGCAGTCATAAAAACCTAAACAAGTTTAATAGGAAAATGGATAATTTCGCTTTAAAAGGATACTGACCCTTTTTATTCAGGGGTAACATGGATGTGATAGACATGTTACCAATTTCCTTGTAAGCAACAATGGCTTCATTATTTTTATAAATATTTCGACCAGAGTCACTAAATCCTCAGATCCAATTCTGCCAGGAAGCATTTATCTTTACTGGTAAATTGCTCTTATTCTGGGGTTTTTTTTTTTTTTTGCTACACTCACTCGGGAAATTATTTTTTTCCCCCCAATGTACGAGCCGGCAGAACTAAAAATGGAAATTCCTCTACTCCCGAAACCGGTGACCACAGGCTTGGGCCAAATCTCTTCATTTTAGCCCCAGAAAACATAGGGTTCCCCAATTCTTCCCTCCAGTTATTGGATGTTAAAGTCTATGTTGAATCATAAATGGCTGACGAGAGACTGAGTGAGACACGAGAAGTAAAACGGTAACTCTTAGGACAAAACAGAGAAACGTTTTAGAGAAGCTCCAGGACGCGGGTTTATTATAGTTGGCCGATTTGTAGGCTAGTAATAACGAAGCTTTGGCCAAGTTGTTTCAATTGCATATTAGGAGTAATATATCCTTATAACGTGGCAGCCAGCCAGCGGCATTCTGGAAGGACTAGAGCATTATTGGAAATGCTGCTCAGCAATAGCTAATAACTAATGGACCAGCAATCTATATATTTATAAGAGGAAATATAATATGAAACATCTCTGTTGCCGTGTTTCTTATACATTAAGACTGTCAATCAAAAAAGCTTCTTTAGCAACACCCTATAGGTGCCTGATTTTATGTCGCATGACAATAAGTAAGAATGGACCAAAACCATATAGCGAAGTTTCAAACCTATTGGAAGTTCCAAAAATGTGAGGAATTTCGATGCCCAATGTCACTCACCGGGATCGTATCCAAGAGAGCAGCAAAAGTCACCAGACACTGGAAGATTTCTGGTGGCCGGCGATCACCTGACAACGCCCAACGGAAAGAACATGTATTAATTGTAGTTTCCCTGGGAGTTGCTGCCGTGTCCTTTTGGGATGAGGCATGGAACGAGCAGATATCCGCTCAAACTTTCCTCCTCTCCAGCAGATACAGAAGTTCTGTGACCTTCTGAAACTCCGCGTGTTATAAAAAGCAACACTTATACGGCAGATTTAAACGGAGCACCCCGGCCAAAAAAAAAAAAAAAAAAAGGGAACGATTATCCCACAGCGCCCGCCGCTTCGGCTTTAGCCAGTATTTATTACTAGGTCCATAACCACTATAAAATCCTGCAGTGCCATAAAGCCAAAAACGTATAAATCCTTCTCCTCGACATACCTTCTATAATATATAACAAAAATACACGATCCCCTTTCTGAGGCGCAATTCACTTCAATGTGGGATTTTTTGCCTTTTTCTAGAACAGAAAAATTGAACATCATGGACTCAAGTCTTCATTCAAACAAAAACTACTCTGTAACTATGTGGGAGAGGAGGACCACAGCCCGCGTGGAGCGAGCGGAGGGTACCCATGATATAGAAAAAAGTATTTTAAATCAATAAAATAATAAAAAAGGTTCTGGTACACTGGAAGGGGATGGCGAGCAGGTAATAGTCATATCTTGGAGCCTCGAGAAGATATCCTATTTAAGACCCCATGTGTTGTTTCACATGGCCTTGTGCAAAAAGTGTGGCTTTTACAGATTTGCTTGTTCCACCATCACACAAAAAAATCCAAAAAGGAAAAATAATTCAATCTACAAACACACTGTATACACCTGCAGCGCATGCGGACCAACACACCGACACGAACCGGGCCAATGCTCATCTCTGCCAGTCATTTAGCTCGGGGCCGGACAAACCATAGGACATTTTGGCCTGGTTATTGGGCACTGCTCCCTCGCACCTAGGGTTTTATCTGCTAGACACTCTATACAGAGTCAGCGCTCCCTTTATATAGCCTGCCGACAGGTCACATGACCCTATGGACATAAGCACGCCGGGCTCTTGCATTTAGTGCATCGCTCGGACATTTAACCGAAATGTACTTTTTGTTGTTGCTTTGTTTTTTGGTTTATATGTCCTTTCAAACAAGACATCTCTCTAGGGCCATCTTGTCCGTTTCTAGAATTCGGAATAAACAAAGCGTTTATTAAACATGTGAATCTGGTGACATTAAGCAAAACCTCCCATTCACCTAAATTAACTTAACCAGGGTTAAGAGAAAGCGTACGCATTTCACTGCATTATTACACCCCCCCCCACTTTGTGTTTATTTTCTGTGTATTAAATCTCATGACCAAAGACGTCACAGCAGTAAGAGTGGAATGTATCTCAGTTTACACCAAGTTATTTAGTTTTTTTTTTTTTTCTGTTACAAATGAGGTTAGAACCTTAATTACTAGGTGGGGGGGGGGTGCATCAACTAAATGTTCTTGTTAAATTAAACTTCTAGTCCACACACACCTACTGTACTATGGCTTTTCTCCGTAATATGTCTTATGGGTAATAGTTTGCGAGCTTTGATTCAGAGCCAGGCTATGAAAAACACTTGAAACTCATTTCCCGTTGCTATTGTGCTCGGCCAAAAACATCTGCTAAGCATTTCAGGAGGTCTTGAAGAATGAGTTTCAGAAAAGAGTCACAGTGTGCTTTCCAAGATCCAGTTGGGCTGAAAAACAGCGGTCCGCTTTTGATGTGTTTACTGACCCGGTAAAGTCTCGGATAGACAGCCCAAGCACCCCTCGTTATGACCCAAATCTCTCTGTCCACCTTTCCCCCCCTGATGCCCCTCAGAATGTTTGCTGGGTGTGAGGGTATTACAGTGTTCTACAGCCCTAAAAATCACAATATGCACAGAAATTGTAACCAATTTGGTTTCTAAATAAGACCTAAAACCCATGTGTCTAATGTCTGATATATACACACTATATGAACCAAAGTATTGGGACGCACCGCTTAACTATTGAATTCGGAGGTTTCAATCAGACCCGTTGCCACAGGGGTATAAAAACCCAATTCACCCATCCTCGTGCTCTCTGAATATTTCCCTACCTTGTCCGTCAACCACTTCCGCTTCTACGAACTTCCACCAAAATGATGAAGGTCTGGGGAGAGGACGCCCCTGAAAGCGTCAAGTCAGGGAAGAGGACGTCACCAGGACCGCTGCCATTTTGGCGGAAGTTCATGACAGGTTATGTCCGCGGAGATGCGAATGAAGATAGAAGATAAAAGAGAGAAGATAGAAAATGAACAAGAAGTTGAAGCGGAAAACATTTAAAAAGAGTGTGAGAGAGCGCGTGAACCAGAATGGAGTATGTGAAAGAGCGCGAGTGAAATCGTCCTGCAAATTTCAGTGGAAAATTCTAACCTTTTTGCTTAGTTTTCATCAGATTCGTATGAATCCGAATGCACCGGTCTAAACTACAACATGGAGCTAAAAACATAGGTTGAGAATCAAAAAATAAAGCAGTTTTCACATGACGTATCTAGAAGGCCAAAGACAAAGAATTGAGCAGGTTGTTTGTGCAGCCCGAGTACATCATACAAAAGGCCAGAAAGACGCATTACACAAAACGGTAAACACCGCTTTGAGAAAATGTGAACGTCCTCTCAAATTCAAACTCTTGTATCTTTCTAAGTTCTAAAACAGAACAAAAGGTCTAATCCACGACCTTACAATTTTAATTGTCCCAACATATCGTATAATGAATGACTGCTCTGTAAACGGAATAGTTGTCATTGGTCCAATATTGCAAACCGTCAACATTTGCTTTAAGTCCTCCGCAAAGCCGCCCTCCTACAAACTTAACATGACCTTTCCAATCACACACACACATCATATATGTTAATATACTCGTATATATACACACACACACTGGCAAGAGAGTAAATGAAACCTTTGGAATAACCTTTTTTTTGCATTAATTGCTCATAAAGTATGATCTGATCTACATTTAAGTCACACGTACAGACAAAAACAATGTGCTTAATCGAACACATAAGCAGTGATAATATTTCATGTGTGTATCGCACACACCCATTAAACACTCACAGCGCTGGTGGAAAACGTGAGTGAACTCTTGGATTTTATAAGTGGTGGAATCTCCTTTGGCAGCAAGAACCTCAAACAAACATTTCCGGTGGCTGCGGATCAGACCTGCATAACGTTCAGGAGGAGTTTTGGACCATTCTTCGTTACAGAACCGATTAAGCCGTATTCCTAGGAGGTCATTCCACAGCATCTCTAACGGGTTAAGGTCTGGGCTCGGACTCTGCCTTCTCCAAAAGGTGGATTTTCTTTTTTTGAAGTCATTCTGTAGAAGATTTGCTTTGATGTTTGGGGTCATTGCCCTGCTGCATTAGCCAACTTCTACTGAGCTTCAGCTGGCCGACATCCATCCTCACATTACCCTGTATGATACCTTGATAGACTTGGGAATTCATTGTCCCCTCGACAACGGCAAGCTGTCCAGGCTCCGAGGCAGCCCCAAATCATGATGCTCCCGTTGGGATGTTTTCAAGTTGGTACGCGGTGCCCTTTATATGCCATACCTAGTGCTCAACTTTAACTCCATCCAAAACGAAATCTATGGGCCAGTCCCCATGACCTACCAGCCTCATCATTCATAATAGCATTCCATGTTCAAGTGATTTAACCATCATCAATTAATCTTACACCTATGACTACTTGGAATATTATCTTATATAATGTATCTTGGGAACTAGGAAGACTTTAGCAAGTCCTACTGGCGAAGCCGTTTTGCAATTGAAAAGCAAACTTTCCCCCCATAATGTTTATAAAACGCCTGCATTATTTTGAGCCGCCCAAGAATGCTTTTCATAAATCCATTGGGAAAGGATTTCCGCTTTATTATATCATTGATACCGATAATGCCTTAGAAGATGAACATTTCCTTCCCACTGCGCTCAGATTCAATTCCAATACAATGTGAACATCTTAGGGGTTGTAAAGCTTTGAGACAGGTGCGGGGGGAGGAAGGCTTATGCGGTTTAAAGCGGTAGCAAAGTTTTTATTTTGCTCGAGTATCGAGGGTCACAGCCGGCTCCTCTACGGTCAGGGACCAGCTCTGCGCAGGAGGGGGCGAGAAGACGAACGAGAGCAATAGAGCATCTGCAGGTAAGTAAAGGAGTTAATTTCCGCTTACGTTACAACTGCGCAAACATTATAGGTAAAGCACGCTTAATGATTTTCACCAGCCCTTTGTTTTACCCGAGATCAAGGAAAGCTTTATATGCCTGTCCATGCATGTTTAAATTCCCTGACTGTTTAACCTCTACCACCTCTGCTAGGAGCCGCTCCACGTATCTAGCACTCTCTCAGTGTTGTGCTCTAGGAACACTGCTGTGCTGCAGGAGGTGCTAGGAAAACATGTTTATTTTCCGGCAGCCGTGTCGAAACTTGTTCAGATTTGGTTGCTGGGAACACACGGCCCGTAGGATCAGTTTCTTGGATATGTGATCGGTAAACAATCCACTAAGGGCTCCAATAACTATCCTTATGCAAACCATGGCAAGTCAGGAAGTCAGGCAGGGATTTCAGCTGTAAGAGTAGCACCTACCGCGTGCCTAATAATAAAGTCAGGGGAGAACATAAAGGAACTCTCTGGGTGACCCTGAGAATCTCCCCATTTACCCCAAAAGCTCCTACCACGGGAATGTAGAAGTTTCTGATGAAATAATGAAATGGGACACTAAGCCCCAATTTTTGTATGGTTCTAATACACACTTTTGCACTGACGCCAATGCAATTTACTGCTTGCACATCAATCCAAACACTAGTCTTCAGTATATGCGAGCCGACGTGCACTAGCGCACATGCGCGAGTGGCATACTTCGGTACGCTCCGCTGCTTCACAAAATAAGCGAACCCCTGTCTTTATATATATTTATATAAAGCCAGAGCATATTTGGCACTCTGTCTACTGCAGGACATAAAATACTCGCTACTGTAATACATATTTATTTTTACCCAGCCTCCTGTCAATCACACGTGCGCTTTTCAAGACTCTATACCAAATTCTTGAAACCACACAGAAAGAAGACAGACAGATGGGCCTCAATAAACTTGTATTTCCATTTTGTGGTAGAGTAAAACCACTGACCTCCGACAATGTCAAAGAACTGGAATTTAAATTCCGCGAAGGAATGAGAAAATGTAAAAAAAAAAAAACACACACACACACAAACAAAGAACATGTAAGTGAAGAATTCTGACAGCAAAATGACTCAATAGAGCAGCGCAGTCATTGCTGTGATGTCATATTTATAACAAAGGTCTTAACGAGGCTTCTCACCCCATTCTTGAAGTAGGTGTATAGCACTTTCGAACCATGATCCTTCCGCTTCTCATCCGAAGCCACCTCGTACTCTGCCTGTAGAGGAACAAGAGAATCGTCAGCAAAGCCCATTCGAGAACTCGGTAACAGGTGGCCGTGATTCACGAGGCTCGGGATTAATTACTACAGAGATGGAACGTTTTCCAGAGCAAACAAAATAAATATTGAAATTAAACACGGGAAACACCTCAAAGCCTCTGAAAAGTCCCCCCCCCACCAACGTTACTTCATCTGTCTGACACATGTAAAGGTGTTCCCAACATATTCCAGGTCCACGTCTTTCATGTAAAGGGCTACATTTAGACTCTAAAGGCCAAACGTAGAATAGTCTTGACCCTTACAGAACCACGATAACCTCTGCAGTTACAAGAAAGATTCTACACACAGAAGGTCACTAGAAGTTTATTTTAATCCCGATAATAGAAATATAAAAAGAAAAGAAATAGATAAAACTATGATGAAAAGCGAAGATGGAGCGTTTAGCAGAAGGTCCTAGCGTTTATAGAACCAACACAGAGAAAGATGGAGGGTTCCGTAAGCTTTCCGGAGAAAACGGTTCGACCTGAGGAGGCCCGAGGTCCGGAAAGCTTTGCGACCGTTCATCTTTTCCTATCTTGGCTCAATAAAAGTATAACCTTTGAGTAATGATTCTTCTTCTTTCCGGGGCAAACGCTTCCGGCCGAGGTTGGACAGAGGTTGGTGTGAATTTCCAAAATTTTCATAAATTTATCCAGCCTTAAAATCCCAAAGTGACTCCTGGAAATGGGACCGTCTGTGTGTCATTAAAATCTATTTCTGTATCATTCAGCAGGGTGCTAAAGATTACGTCATACACCGATAATAAAAGCCATCTGACGAGGGGTTAAATCATGGACGCTCCTATTACGTCTCCCAATCTGCGCCTAGAACATGTGGGCTGGGAAGCGTGAATTTGCTGCAGGGCCATGGAAGGGTTTATGAGCCGGAATCAACCCACTTTTAAACATTACTGGGATCAATTACCCCGGCGGGAGCAGATCGGTTCACACAAAGACAAATAGAAGAAAGAGACACGCTGTGGGTTTTAATAATATTTATTTAACTTTCTGGGATAAAGAAGGATTTTCTTGGATAAGTCGGATGGCTTTTGCCAAAGCAATGGTCAAAGTAGAAGGGGGCTCCCAAGCTGTAAGGGTGGGGGTTCTGAGAGCAGCCATGGCAAGTAATGATATTTTTAATGAATGGTAGTTGGGTGAAGCGGCAAACTACAAAGTCTACCAGAAGACAGACGCTAAAGGACTCCACTAGCGGCTCGGACTGGCAATCCAACAAACTGGGCAAATGGGTCTGGGCCAGATGGTGCCGGCTACTTACCTTCACTGGGCAGTTTGTGGGCAGCACACGCATGGTGCACGTATAACATGGAGCTGCGCGCATGTACGCCGTTTAGCCTGTGGCCCTAAAGTGCCAGGACCACATTTCTTCTCCAGTCGTGTCATGTTGGCATACACCAAAGACATTTTATATTGCGAATGTTTAAATAAGGCGCTTACCACGGCATCCAAGAACCCTCTGCATCTCTTCAGCTCCAGCCTGGTGTCGCAGAACTGTCTGAAGAGGAGCCTTCCTATCGGCTGCTTCTCGCACAGACTCGTGTAGTCTCTTTCTAGGCGAGGAGAGCAAAAAGATAGAAAACAACATTTAGAAGGAGAACGCAGCCTCAAAAAGAAGCAGCAGGGAGCGCACTCAACCCCACACCCAGCTGGATGCCCAGATAACCCACGGAGGTGACCTTCACCTCATTTAATCTACAATACACAGACGTCACTCGTCTCTGCTGGGATTCGGAATTAGTTAAAGATCACTCCTAATAGCCCACTCAGAATCAGTGGCCACCCAAACTATAGATCATCCTAACGGTGCGCTATAAGCATCTGTGATATACATCATGAGAGTCATGGGAGTTGTACTACTAAAAGCCGGAGTTCGTCCACGAAGCCACCTATCCCCGTTAAAGTGTTTTATTTGAGAAATAGGCCCATTAACCCTTTCGTACGTTTCGATTAATATATTCCTGGAATGCATAGCGGATGCTTTGCGTGTGATGGTATTTATGTCAGACACAGAGCGTATTCAGCATCCAAAAGGCTGCCGTATTTCATATACACACAGATACAGAAACATGCGCTGTATATACGACGAGCATTCCAAACGTGGGCAACGTATCTCACAGAGCGACCGCGGGAAGAGGCTGCCGGATCCAACGTCAGCGCTCTCATCACAGGCCGTTTCGACTCTTTAAATATTTAAAGCGCTCTCTGTGATGCCGGATCCATTACTCCTGGATTATTCTCGGGACCCCGGTGAGCCAGCCCAGCAAACGGCATCCAGCCGCACGTCGATGGAAAAAACGACGGGGCGGCTCAGCACTACAAGACATATAGAAAGCGTCGGTATTAATGAACTGCTTTCTGTAAGACAGCCGGGTATTGGCCCGATTTAAGGTAATTGATTTAAACAAAAATGGAAAAAAAAGCCGCAGTGACGCGGAGCTTCAGGACATGATGCGCAAGAATGGAAATAGAGATACGCTACCGGATGCTACCCCGTGTATAACCTCCAATTTGCCCACCAAAATGGACTTATAATACAACTCTATACTTTTCGCACCAGACCCCCCTCCTTTAAATTGTCAGGTCCCGTGAACAGTACCCCTAATTATTTAATGCAATGTAGAAGCCCAGATAGACCCCTACACCCAGAAATGAGTGCGCATGAGGTCATACAGCACGTGATGTCAGAACGATACCACTTCCTCTCCATGGGCAAGCGGTTAGAAGGATGACTCTTTTTAGCCCTACCTTAATACTATAAACCCATTGATAGAAGATGAACTATATGATCACATTCTTCCTTCACACGAGACATCTGGTTCAGATTACAGAGTACGGATCTTGGGAAAAAGTAAACAGAGATGGCGTCTCCGATACGAGATAGTATTAACTTATTTATTTAGAGAAGGGTTAGCGGTCTTCTTTCACTATAGAGTAAAGCAGATGTGACGTGGAAAACAAACCCAGGATCATTCAAAAAGAGACAGCGCTGAAAGTTTATAACAAGCGTATCGTAAGAGAGGCGCCGCAAATACAATGTATCAAAAAACCATATAATTCTTACTAAGATTATACACATTAAGACATTGGATACTTGGCTTATTTAAAAAAAAAAAGGGAATTCGGATTGAGAACAAATATTGTTTTTATTATGATTTTTTATTTTATTCTTTTAAAAATGAAGCCGTCAGCTCATCGGATGAGAGTTTTGTTTTTTTTTTAAATCTCTAGCTTCCTTTTATTTATTTTTTTAAAAAAATCCAAGTATTGTTTAATATTTTCTAAAATTTTACTTTAGAAAAAATATAAAAAAAAAAAAAGTATATCAAATTACTTTCTTTCCTAAAATTGTCTTTGTCCTCACCCTACCTTTACAGAAAGCAATTTATATTTTTATTTAGCACTAACAGATGGTCCTGGCGCTTCCAGGTTTACAGTATAACGAAAGCTGTCAGAACCCATTTACTTCTACTAAAGAGAAGCAAGAAGGGCCGCTCTGCTAAGCCATACTGCATACAGCATAAAGGTGCCGAAACATAGAAACTGGTGTATTTGTAAATAAAATATTCTCATTTGCTGAGAGTTTGCGGCAATTTTCTTTTGTTTGATTAATTTGGGGATTTGGTCGCCCAGCCCATACATACAAGCCCCTCAAGTCTTAATATGTTTAATTATTAGGGATTTTTAAGTAGGGCTGCAACAACTAATCGATAAAATCGATAATAATCGATAATGAAATTCGTTGGCAACAAATTTCATTATCGATTAGTTGAATCGATTATTATCGATTATAAAATGAGGGTTTTTTCAGAGCAAACGCTCTGAAAAATCCCCCTCATTATATAATCCGTTTAGTCTGACTCACCGTCACACAGCAGCAGCTCCTACTTACTCCCCCTCCCTGTAATCACTGTGACAACTGGCCCCGCCCCTTCCTTCTCCAGGCCAGAACCACATGGCTGTGACACTCATCTAACTGTAAGTATATATATATATAGTGTATATATATATATATATATATATGGGCTACTGAAAGTTAGGGGAGGTGGGGGTTAATTTAGGGGCAGTTATGGTTAATTGGGTGTTTAGGGTTAATTTAGGGGCAGTTATGTTAATAGGGTGTTTAGGGTTAATTTAGGAGCAGCTGTGGTTAATGGGGTGTTTGGGGTTAATTTGAGGCAGTTGTGGTTAATGGTGTGTTTAGGGTTAATTTAGGGGATGCTGGGGTTAAGGGGGTGTTAAGGGTTAATTTAGGGGCAGTTATGGTTAATGGGGAGTTTAGGGTTAATTTAGGGGAATCTAAATCCTGGGGGCAGTGAAGTGACATATCTGGGGGTATAAGGCATATACAGTATATAAGGCATATGTGGGGAGGGCAGTGTGGCATGTCTGGGGAGGACGGAGTGGTGTATCAGGGTATATAAGGCATATCTGGGGGTAGAGAAGTGGCATGTCTGGGAGGCAGGGTGGCATGTCTGGGGAGGATGGAGTGGGGTATCAGGGGATATAAGGCGTATCAGGCACAGTGGCAGATGTGGGAGGCAGCGTGGCATATGTGGGAGGCATTGTGGAGTGGCAGGTGTGGGAGGCAGCATGGCGTGGCATATGTGGGGAGGGCAGGGTGGCATGTCTGGGGAGGATGGAGCGGTGTTTCAGGGGGTATAAGGCGTATCAGGCACAGTGGCATGTGGGGGGTAGAGTGGAGTGGCAGATGTGGGAGGCGGCGTGGAGTGGCATATGTGGGAGGCAGCGTGGAGTGGCAGATGTGGGAGGCAGCGTGGTGTGGTATATGTGGGAGGCAGCGTGGAGTGCTGTGGTAGTCAGCGTGGCATATGTGGGGGGGCAGCATGGCATGTCTGGGAGGCAGCATAGCAAGCCTGGGCTCAAATGTGCATATATTGGGGGGCTGGTTGGGAAATAAAGACAAGAAATGTATTATCAAAGTTTTTTTATTCTGCTGTTTGTATTTAACATCATTTGTTTAGTAAATTATTTTAAATAAATGAAAAATTTACATTCATTTTTTTTATCCGATTAATCGAAAAAATAATCGGCCAACTAATCGATTATTAAAATAATCGTTAGTTGCAGCCCTATTTTTAAGCATGTACCGCTTTTCTGCCTCCAGTGTAATCAAGGTCATTTCTATACATATACACACACACATACGTGCACACACATGCACACAGCACCATTCCATACTGCACTGTAAAATACACTTTTTTTGGGGGGGGGTTAAAGGATTTGCTTTAACATAAGATCTATAAGCTGTGAAGCTTTACTGTCTCTTTCATACACGTGTTTAAATACGTAATACTTCTACAAACACACGCTCTCTGGCTGCCGGTACGAGAGAGGCTCTGTCTGAGATTCCCGCAGGGGAGCTCGCGGGATGAATGGACTTCCCGTGTGTGATTTACACGTTGGCTTGCGTAAGGTCTTTACTTTACATTTTGTATACAATACAAACCGTTTCAGAGCGCAGTGCATTAGTGAGGAAAGCATTTCCCCCCCCGTGTGATCTTTAGAGGTCACTATAGATGAAGCGAGTTAATGTTTAAGTTCACCTATTCATGGAGGAAGGTCACGATGGAATTATTCACTCACCTGCCATGTAGCAGCAAGTGAAACTGGTTAAGTACTATTGATCCAGTTTAATGCCCCCTGGATTACAGCATAAAAAAAATAAAATACGTAAAGCGCACACACGCACTCCGTGTGTATATTTGGCAGGCATGGCCATCATTAGGACGTAAGACTGAATCAACAGAATAAATCTTTGGTCCCTCCAGGAGATTCGCCGAGATACTTGTGAAGACTCGTTCCTCGCAGATCAATGGCGTGAGCTCTGCGGGTAAAGAAACCAACAGCCAGACCACAAAGTCTGCTCGGAACCTGCAGAGCCATCACAAAACACATTCTCTCATTAAACAGAGGATAAAAGCATCCTATATGCTGCGGTAATATTTAGATTATATATAACCCCCCCCTCCCAAAACAAGATGAACCATACAATGGTGAGCCATAATTTGTCAGAAGCTTCAACTGCGTTAGGAAACCCATATGGGTCTGAAGGAAGTAAAGGGAAAAAATATCTGTAAATACACTAGTTTCCAAAAATATTTTTAAGCTGAGCTGAGTTTTTGTTGGTATATTAATAATATGCGTCTTCTGCAGCTGGTCCAGCCAAAAATCTATGAAAGCTGTTAACATTCTGATGGTAATCTAAGCCCGGTACTTAGAAAGACATTAGGAGACGTTCCATTATTTCTCCTTTAGTGCAACATAATGATATTCATCGGTATATGTAAACTCCAACAGGAAAATACTCTTCAGCCATTATAAATTGCGCTGCTCCAAATGTCACAGACAAGCATTTGTACGTCTCTCGTTCTGCCGGCAAAAGTATGCACGCGTCACTAGCCAACGTGTGACTGATTTAGTAATGGAGGTTGACTGGAAAAGTACTTCAACGCAGCATGTCAGGTCAGACACAAGTGAACATTAAGGTATAGAAGAAGGTTTTCCCAAATAGAATGATAGATTAGAAGCTCACCTTATGACCATGGGAGCAGTCAAACTTTTTTTTTTTTTTTTTTTTTATCAAGGCCGGCGTTATTATTTCTCCTCACCTCCCTCGTCTCCCCTAACGCTGCCGATTGCTTTTGATTTAAAATATTAAAAGCCAGACGCCATTTATCATATTTGCAAGGGTCAGATCTAGATTTATCTTTCGCGTGTCATTGCAGGAAGGACTAGCCCCTTGCTCTGGTATCTATTTACATTAAAATAAACCGTGCTGTTGACAGTGGTGTATTTATGGGGGGCTTTGTCTTAGGTCTGACCCTGGGTAGACCCCCCATCTGTCTCTCATGACCTATCTTGAGAAGGATCTTGGGCTGAGCATTTTATTTGTCAAGTACCAGCTCCACCTGGGAAAGGATGCCAGAGGGAAAAGATACACTGACCATACAGTCTCTCTGCAAACACTGCTTCCGCAAGAGAGGGGTCTTCCTTCCGGGATGAGAGGGGTCTTCTTTCTGGGATCCCACACCACCCAGCACAACTGTATTCCCGCAAGCAGTGCAGCAAATACATAAATTGCACTGCAGCAAGCAACGGACCCTTGCCACCAGGAATGAATGTGGTTCCTCCTTTTATCATCATACCTGGGGAAGTTCTAATACCCCAATTGTGGTGTTCATGGAAACCTTGACTTGTCAATTAGAGATGCACTTATTTTTATCACCTGCATTCAAGCAGGGATCATCCATTAAATGGGAGCAAAAGCACCGTTTGGAGCCAACTCCTTTCTATTCTTCACTGATCATAGATAATACTTACGGGCCGTGCAACGCTGAGAATCTGCCCCTTCACCCTGAGATCGGGGCAGAAACCCTGAGACTACGGGTCAAATCCTGAGAGTCCACAGGTATGATCATCATCAATAGCCGAGGACATTGAGGCAGATCATTTAGCGAGATGCTTACAGTCAGGATGTGGGCTTACAATCCATATACATGTTAAAGCAATTTAAACATGCACAGGACCCGGATAAGGCTAACCGGAACATGGCGGGACAAGACCAAAGACCAAACAAGTCCTCGGAGGGTTCTGGCTGATTAAAGCGAGTCCTCTGGATATGACTGAGCATTCAGGGTGGGCAGTCGCTACAAGATCGCATGATTATATATTTTTTTGTTCAATCGTGTAAAACACTAAACAATTTCAAGATATTACAGCGAAGGCATTAACTCGTACGTCTAACAGGGAACTTTCTACCAATAAAGTCAAAGACGATCGGAGTAAAACGTGAAAGAATCTGGATTGAGCGCAGAAATAAATATAGCCTGAATTGTTTTGGGGAAAAGAACTCCTACATTCTCCCCCTTGTGAATTTTCAATTTTTTTTTTGGTCCAGACATACAGATGCCAAAAGCAAGGTCAAATAATTCCACGGAACTAGTCTGAGCGCAGAAAAAAAAAAAAAAAAAAAAAAGCGCGGGTACCCGGAGTAAATTAAAACCATCGTTTGTGTGCAAGTTCACACAACAGAGGGTTCTCAGTGTAACCGCTACGCATATTTTTATGAGTTCCCATCTGCAGCCAAACATATGCTCTTAAAGATATGTCAGCGTATAAACATGAATGACGCAAGCCGTCGGTACGAAGCGGAGTAATTGGAGGATAAGAGAGAGCGGCCTCAGAAACAGATGTGAGCACTTATTAACTTAAAAAAAAACGGGGAAAACAGTTAACCCCTTTCTCTTCTGTTAGCGGCGAGAACGATCGGAACACGAATAAACCGTCTGGACAGGAGAACATACGGCACTCTGGTTTTCTGCAGGGAACAGTAACATTTAGTCTAAGCCCGAATATATTACTTTACGCCAGTCGGTGATGTTTATTTGGAAGGCGAGAATATAAAAAAAACCACCAAGAAAGAATTTCAGCTCGGCAATAAACTAAAACACACATTACTTATTACGTATGAGAATTACACATAAACCCGCGCTCCCATAAAGTTTGTGTGTTTATTTTTTTTTTATTTTTTTTTATTTTTTAAGCGAGACGGGGTGCCCAGCTCACTCTTTTGGCCCTCCACATGGAGCTTTGCTCTCCCCTATAGGGAGAATGATGTCCCCATTTATTTAAGAATATTTTAGGTCAACTAATAAAGCATGAAAAAAAAAGATCTATAATTTTTGTCACAGGTTCTGCCAGAAAGTTTGTTCTTTCACAAGAAATAGAGTTGCTCTTTGGAGAACGTGTTACCTCTCATAACCCGGAAACGAAAGAATGAAACGAAAGGGCCTTCGTGTGTTAAATTGCTTAATCATTTATTTATTTTTTAATTATTTTTTAGACATACAAGGGGCAGGCAATATTTTTTCTCTTCAGATAACCGCAGCGATTTTAGAAAGACAAAAAACACATTTAAGCTATATAGGCACCCAAAACTTTAAATCAACTCAGATGTATGACTACAATTCCCACTATACACAACATAACTTTTTTCTTTATGGGGGGGTAACGGGAGATGTAGTTCTTTAATGGCTAGGGGAGGTAATTGTGATATAAGTTTTTATACCGTATTTCCCAGGTATTCTGGAGCGAGCCATATTATATATTATATACCTTCCTAACTCCTAAAGGTTCCTCCTTATAGAAATGTTGGCCTCCAATGTCTAGCAGCTCCCATCACTCATTCTCCTTCTTACAGTAATGAGAAAAAAAAACTCGCTAGATCATGCTTTATATAGCAATAATGAAATCCATGTCTAATAATTTCATCTTTATACATGTTAAAAAATGCTATAAATAAAATCCAAAAGTGCCAAAAAAATAAATAAATAATAGCAAGTAACAAAAAAGGAAAGAAATCTATTGCTAAAATTTGTGATCGATTTTCCTATGTATTATACGTATGAATATTTCTTCATTTCGTACATAAGAATATATGTTTAGTACTTATATGTTAAACAAAAATATACATTTGCTTATTGTTCACTATTGTTTGTATTAAACATTTCTAAGTATCTGAAATAATTGGAATTTTTTTGATATCACATACAGGGATCTAGATATTTCACGATTATAAAACAGAAAAAGAAAAAAACTGCAGAAAAAGCAGTTTCAACAAAATATCCCCCCTGCTCACAGAATAACATTTCTAACCTAAACAATGGGTCAGTTTAAACTGGTTTACTGCAAGCGAGTTTAAAATAAAGAAAATTATTATTTTGGCAACAGCGAGTAAATATAATAACTGAAAGTTAATATGGTCCTGGATTAGATTTATATTCTGCAAATCCGGCAATCTGCAAAAAAATAAACACATTCCACAAAAGGCTTCGTTAAGAGGTTCATACCAAACCAGAGGTCATTTCTGCAATTCCAGCTTTCCACGGAAGAAAACTCGGCTACAAAACATTGCAGAAAAATTACAAAGTTCCACTATATGCTCCTAAAAACTAATTCATCTAAACCAGGATCATTTCACAATCTGGGGCTTGTTTATAATAAATTATACATATACGCACACTAATTATATATATTATATTTCATTTTTTTTTTTTTAAAACAAAGCATCCTAGATTTGTGCAAAAAAAAAAAAAAAAAGTTTCAATGATGCAGCTGAAGCATGGCGGGGTCACATCGTACCCCCAGGAAAGGCATTACTGATCTAGCTGGAGGTAGGAGAAAAGCACTTGGCCCAACAGGCCTCCTGAACGGGGCAGAAGCTGATGGCGGAGACTCGTGCAGACATTTATCGCTTTCACCAATAAAAAGTTGTTAAATTTATACAGCATTGGGGCGAGTTTTATAAAGACAATACCTTAAGTGGATTTGCACCAAAAAAAAAAAAATATATAAAGGGAACGCAATCCCGTCACTTCACATGCGGAAGTTAACGCTGTGTTTTTTTGTTTTTGCTCAAAAATCGAATACAACAGATTCATGGCCGTAAAGCTGGGAGGCAGTTCCACTTATCTACCCCCCTCACAGTAAAGTAAGTCTGGGACTAGTGTTAGATTAGGACCTCTCGTCGTAACATTTTTCCTCCTTTGCACTTTGTTACTTCCCTTTCTGTGTTTAAACGTTTCTTGTTCCGCTTCACAGGTCTCCTTTTCGGTCGCACTCTGGAAATCTCAGCTGCAAAACCAGTAGAGCAACTGGGGTCCTCCACCCTCAAACATTTTTACCCCGTTTCTGCTCCTATAAATCCCCCGCGCAACAAATAAAAGGTATAAAATCCCCCTCTAGTGACAGCGCTGGTTCCTGGACACCTCCGATGACACAGAAGGCCACCCACCCTTCGATGGTCATCTTAGGACTGTTCGGGTTCACTTATCGTTTAGACAGATAAAGGACTCGGCCTATTAAACTTTGGGGCTTACAAAAGGGGGGGGGGCCTGGGGCGCTTATCTTGTGGCTGTTACATGTCTGTTTTAGATAGTTCCTGAATGCGTGGCTCTGGAAGGTACCAGGAGGAGAATACCAGGTGAAAGAAGCTACATTGTGGCTACATTGTAATGAAATAAATCCTAGGTTTGTATTTTTCATGGCTGAGAGAAAATGGGTCAGGTGGGCGAGATCTAAGAGATCCAGGTGTAAGCGAGTTGAATGGAATTTTAGCGCTTATCCACCAAACAGAAGATCACCAATTTCACTCGGAATTAAGAAGGGCAGGCGCCACAGAGTGGCTGAGCTGGCCCTGCATAATGTATAGGTAACTAATCAGTGACGAGGTGGCTCTGGCACTTTAAGGCCAGGGGCTGCCGGATAACACAAGTGCAGCCACAGGCAAGTACTTGGAGCTGTTGGCAGAGGGTTGCGGGGCATTTGCCAGATGGCCGGTCTGGGCCTGGGGACTATACGTTCAGCAGAGTCAGTTTGGACCTTGGTAGAGCTTCATAGTGAAAGCAGGGTTGAAATATTGAACTCTCATCTGAGCAGCAAACAGAAACTTACATTACATCTGAAAAAAAGAGACCTCCGAGGCCTTGAACGCTTATGTGACCTTATACTTTACTCTATGAATGCTAATGTGAAACCACTAAAAATGTTTCTTGGCTTCTACAGAGGCCAACATATGGGTTTATATGTTTAATGAAAGAAAAACAACACACACACACGTTTCCAGCCCTTTCCACGTATGTTTACATGTAAATACAGCTCCTCGACCGGCTTTCAAACGATGCACAAACATACATGTGTACAAAGCAATCTGCAGTAATAGGATAAGTGCTTGTTTATGTAAACGCATTAGTGATAAAATCTCGGGCTAACTGCTTCGGAGTTTCCTCTTTCACAACCCCCGGTCAGGTCACCTCATTCCAGCCGCTACGTACACCGCTACAGTCCTTGTCTGTCTATATACCACATAAGTCAAACGGACCTAGCAGGGACCTTATCAATTCGGGACACCAGACTTATCACACAGTTCGGCAGAGAACGGGATCGTGGTGGGCTTCTTCATTCACCAGAGTGGGTGACTGCAGAAGAGTTGCAGCTTCAACTCACTGACCGCTATTTATTATGAGGGTCAGGCCCAGTACGTTTCTCCTGCAAGAAGGGCCGAGCTGGCCGGATAATGCAGTTTACGTTAAGTCATCTCATCCATCTAACTATCCACCGTAGAGGGCCAGCCCTTCTTGCAGCAGTTCAATGGGATGGGATATTTGTATACCAGATTGAAGCTGCAACTTTCCTGCTTTGGTAGATGTATAAAAAAAATAAAATAAAAAAACATTTACAGGGTTGTAAAATACTTGTTAACTAATCAGCAGATGACGGTATTAACGGGAAACCTCAGCAACCGTCATGACTAATATGCCATTAAAAGTGAGTTTATTGATATAGTTTTTTTAAAGTGCTAATCATTGCTTATTAGCCATTTGTACATGTTCTAGATGCCATCTCAGCCCAGTCTACTAGACAAACCCCCAGACTCCTCTTACTGCCTGTAGCAAGCAATAGAATGCCTTAGTCTTAATCCCCCTGCCATAAAGCATCAGCTCAGTGTGGGGTTTGAGCAGGAAAGTCACCCAAAATATCACATGACTGACAACAATGGCCGCCTCCAGGTCTGCTAATAAAAGGATGTTTACCAAAATAAAAACAAATTCTCTTCAATGACAGAACGCATTACTGCAAATAGAACCGCACAAAAATATTTACTAAATCCCAACCGGCCTGCATTTAAAAGACGTGATGTGAAAGGCACGAAGCCTCCACCCCTCCTGCGATTCTCAGACAAGTTAGAACGATATCACGATACACGCAGGCCAGTGAGAAGGCACGTGTGGTAAACCTCACGGGACGGGGCATGTTCTGAACGTTGGCACGTAGATCCCCAAGGCAACTAAATACCGATAATGGTGAGCGGCAGAGAAACGCGTTCTGCTGTAACCCACGCTCGTTAAAAACGCATACAGCCCGCGGCTTCTCCACGTTAAGGGGCAGCTCAACCATGCCTTGTTCTAGACAATTTCTTTATTTATGCGGCACCAACAGACACCTCCGAGCTTTACACGTATATATAAAAAATGCCAGATGTTAGTACATACCTCCCCACAGTCCCAGTTTTCATGGGACAGTCCATTGTGGGGTGGGGGGGCGGGGCGGGGGGTCCTTCAATCTCCCGTTCCAGCCTACAGAGTCAAATCAATGGAGGTATTTGCTGTCACTAGGGCTGCAACTAACGATTATTTTAATAATCGATTAGTTGGCCGATTATTTTTTCGATTAATCGATTAATCGGATAAAAAAAAATGAATGTAAATTTTTCATTTATTTAAAATAATTTAATAAACAAATGATGTTAAATACAAACAGCAGAATAAAAAAAACTTTGATAATACATTTCTTGTCTTTATTTCCCAACCAGCCCCCCAATATATGCACATTTGAGCCCAGGCTTGCTACGCTGCCTCCCAGACATGCCATGCTGCCCCCCCACATATGCCACGCTGCCCCCCCACATATGCCACGCTGCCTACCACAGCACTCCACGCTGTCTCCCACATCTCCCACATCTGCCACGCCACCTCCCACATCTGCCACGCCACTCTACCCCCCACATGCCACTGTGCCTGATACGCCTTATACCCCCTGAAACACCACTCCATCCTCCCCAGACATGCCACCCTGCCCTCCCCACATATGCCACGCCATGCTGCCTCCCACATCTGCCACTCAACAATGCCTCCCACATATGCCACGCTGCCTCCCACATCTGCCACTCCACGCTGCCTCCCACATCTGCCACTGTGCCTGATACACCTTATATCCCCTGATACCCCACTCCATCCTCCCCAGACATGCCACCCTGCCTCCCAGACATGCCACTTCTCTACCCCCAGATATGCCACTCTACCCCCAGATATGTCTTATACACCCTGATACACCACTCCGTCCTCCCCAGACATGCCACACTGCCCTCCCCACATATGCCTTATATACTGCATATGCCTTATACCCCCAGATATGTCACTTCACTGCCCCCAGGATTTAGATTCCCCTAAATTAACCCTAAACTCCCCATTAACCATAACTGCCCCTAAATTAACCCTTAACACCCCCTTAACCACAGCATCCCCTAAATTAACCCTAAAGACCCCATCAACCACAGCATCCCCTAAATTAACCCTAAACACACCATTAACCACAACTGCCTCAAATTAACCCCAAACACCCCATTAACCACAGCTGCTCCTAAATTAACCCTAAACACCCTATTAACATAACTGCCCCTAAATTAACCCTAAACACCCAATTAACCATAACTGCCCCTAGATTAACCCTAAACACCCCACTAACCATAACTGCCCCTAAATTAACCCCCACCTCCCCTAACTTTCAGTAGCCCAAACATATATATATATATATATATATATATATATATATATATATATATATATATATATATATTACATACATATATACATATATATATATATATATACACATATACTTACAGTTAGATGAGTGTCACAGCCATGTGGTTCTGGCCTGGAGAAGGAAGGGGCGGGGCCAGTTGTCACAGTGATTACAGGGAGGGGGAGTAAGTAGGAGCTGCTGCTGTGAGACGGTGAGTCAGACTAAACGGATTATATAATGAGGGGGATTTTTCAGAGCGTTTGCTCTGAAAAAACCCTCATTTTATAATCGATAATAATCGATTCAACTAATCGATAATGAAATTCGTTGCCAACGAATTTCATTATCGATTATTATCGATTTTATCGATTAGTTGTTGCAGCCCTAGCTGTCACAACACAAACTTACACCGCAGCCCCAACATGGGCACCTCACGATGCTCTGCAGCCGAGTGCATGTACGGTACGATGGTGACCATGGCGACAATGGCTGTAGCACCATTGGGGGGCACATTTCTGGCACTAGTCAGCTCCTCACAACACACCCCAAAACTGGTTTGGACACTTGAAGCGTAAGGGATATGTTGGACTCAAAAGGTGCAGCTGATCCGTCACCTAGAGCTTACAATCTAAAGCCGAGACGATCGATTCTAAAGATACAAGACCAGAATTGAGCTTGAGATCTACCCCACCCTGTAAGAAGCCCCCCCGAAAAACAAAACAAACCCCCGAAACAAAACATATGGCAGAAACCTCAAAACCACATATCCGTCAGCTTCCATTCACATGAAAACGCTGCTAATTTGTAATAAACGTCCCCACTTGCCTGGAACGGGAAACACCAAAGAAAAAGAACCCTGGGATACCCGATGGAACAAAAAGGAAATATTCCTCGATAATAAAAGATTTTCACCGTTTCCATGACATCACTGAAACGTTTGCTTCTAAGAAGGTTCGTTTTGTAAAACGCTGGCATGCGAGGAGAGACACACTGACTGCAAACATCACAGAGTATATTGTTGCTTAATGTTACGGAAGTCGTGCTACTTTGCCAATCCAGGCCGATATGAGGCTGTCCCCCAGGGGCCGTAATTACATTACTTACAATCTGCCCAAGGCCCTTGCGCTGTACTCACCGATCGTGCGCCGGAGCTCTTCACATTGACTGATATGTGGCAGTTTCAGCATCTCCTTCCATTTCTTGCTACGGCCATTCTTCTTGCCACCACCGCCTGTAACAGAACGAAAAGAGCCCAACATTAGACACGGAGCGCATGGCGGTAAGAGGAGATAAATAAACTATGGATCTAACCCAAAAGACCCCAAACGCCTAGGAATTCAGACACGGCCCCCCATTAGCGGTAAACGTGAGGATCAGAGAATATAAAACCGCAGCAGGCCCAGGCATCGTCACTCAATTATGACCACGACGGCGTGGGAACCAGATAATGCCAATAGCCTAGAGCTACAGAAAATGCCACCGGGGCAATAACGCATACAAGAAATGCAATGAATGGGCAGCTGACCGTTTAACATTATTTACTGGTGGAATAAGAGTTCATTCAGAAGGCTCCAGACAACTATTTAGACAGACGGGGGAAAAGCATGAGGGGAGAGAATTACACCTGTAGGAGGGAGAGAGAACGGTAGAACACAAGTAAAACGCAAAAGCGCCACAGACCCTAAGGGGGCAACATGTTGGGCAATACTCCCCATTTTGTTTTATATAAAAAAAAAAAAATTATATATATATATATATATATATATATATATATATATATATATATATATATATATATATATATATATATATAGTGAAGGAACAATAAAGTTGTTAAAAATAACAAAACAAAAAAAAACTCACAGACTGCTGCGGGTGAATATAAAGACCAATGCAGGGTGGTGGCTTCCCCTTTATTTCACTGCAGGGAGCTTGCCCTGGTCCACAGAAAGTATTGTAAGGCCTAATAACGTACCCCCAACAGGGTCTGGGTTTGTGGCTAGAGGCAGAGAGGGCATGGCCAGAACCAGGTGGGCACGTCCAAGACCATCTACCCAACGAGCCACATCACTCAGCTTCAAGGTGTGGAGAGGAGGCCACGTGGGTGCGAAAGCTGACTTAACTACTGACCGACTACTTGGGGAAGTCAGAGGATCTCCCAAAAACTGGCCTATGACCCCCCCACTGCCTTTGAAAGAAGGAGAATGGGGACTGCGGGACAGTTTTTTTTTTTTTTTTTTTTTTTTTTTTTTTTTTTAAGAAGGGTCTGGGTTTAGCAAAGGACAGATCCTTCATAATCACTCCGGCATAGAGCCAAGAGTTCATCCTGCAAAAGCTTCATATACAAGCTGCAGTTTCCCTAAACCTTTTTGCACATCTGAATCTGTTTATGAATTCCTGCCGAGGGCATATAGTGGGCTGGGGCAGCAGATAACTGGAGGATGGGGTAAATCGCCCTCTTAGGGCCCTACGCCCTACCGTGTGCTCCTAGTCAATGGGGAGAGCTCCCTAACTTGGCCGTGTACACCAAGGAACACCGCGCCGGCTTGGCACAGACTCCATAGACTGCAGTTAAAGGCAGACAGCACCTTTTAGAAGACCCCCGATGACAGATGAGCCAGTAGATTTCTTTCTTAAATGACAAACATCCGTAACATCTACGTAAGCGACTGCCCGTGGGTTAAATAACGCTCAGTGCGCTTCCTTCCAAGGGTTAAACAGTCTTCATAGAGAGAAGGAGCGCCTCTGCATTAAGGAGGTCTCCTCTCTCACAGAAACCGTATCATTTACATTCAGCCGACCGCTTTCCCGAGCCATGCCAGTAAAAGCATTATAGCGTGTCCGATGCCAAGTAATCCGCGGGGGGCGAGCTAGTCCCTGAATGACCCCTTATTGTTCAATTGAGAAGCACTTCAGACTCCGCCGCTTCTTAACCCCTTAATGACAAAGCCCGTACATGTACGGTCTCAAAATGCATTGCTTTCTATGGGTTTGGGGACCGCCCATTGTCCTTAAGGTGTTAAACACGCTCCTTAATACATCTAATCAATCTCTGTAACCCTTCGTGGCACATATCAAGCCGAATTAACGCTGTGGCCCCAGGGTTAAGTATTTTATACAGTTTATTATTTATTTTTTTTCATTTTGGAACCAAAGAATGTATTAAAAAAATACTTTAATATGCATTTTTATTAGGTTGGATGGGGGGCTGCCGCTTTCATATTAAGGACACCAGCCACTATGGATGCCTTGGTTTAGAGGCAGCGTATTTGCCGCTAACACCTTTAGGTGCTCGTCATCCGACGAGAAAAACGATAAGGGGCACACTGGCCATGGAACCTCTTTTGAAGCCGAGTCGTCTATCGGCCTAAACTAGTTTTAGGAGTTATTGCCCAAGACTACCTTCTATCCCCAGCCAGAAACCCCGCAGGTCCTTCCGCATCAGGCAACTAAATAAACAGCAAATATCGGACTCTCAAAACACACGAGAACCGACCCCTTTAAAGAGACAGGGATCTCCAGACATACTAGACAGGGCTTCCATTATCAGGAGCGTCTTTTCAACTTTTTCCCTTCGAGACAGAAAGAAAATAAGCTAGAAGTTCAGGGAGCGCCGGTGTGTGCAGGTGCGCCAGCCGGCCAGAGAAACGCAGCATGGTCCGCGGCCGCGATTATGTCTTTAACATAGTTTAGGATTTAAAACGCCTCCTTCTTTAATAGAGTCGAACAAACCCGCATTGAATTCGCTTCTTCCAAATGACGAGAAGCCAAGTGTAACAAGGTACAAGACCCGGGATGACAGAGGCAAACAGTGATCATCCGGCAGCGGCTGCCAAAACACACACACGCCACTTCGCAGACCTTCAGCTCGCCACACCACGGAACATACCGACCCGGCAGATATTTCACAGGAAAACACGCCAGCGATCAGCAGAAAATCCGTGCAAAATAAACCTAAAATAAAAAAAGAATGTCCCTCGCAGGCACCTGGAATTTATAGGGCAAAGATTTAACGGAGCGGGAGTTGTAAAAATAAATCAAAAATGTAGGTATATCACAGTTATGAAGGGATATAGTTTATTTTTTTGAGACAGAATTTACCAGTTCACAAAAAAAATAATAAAAAAAAATATATATATAAACTCTCCCAAAAATAAGCTACATCTACACGGGTAAATGATGGTTTACCTATTTCTTTTTGTTTTTATTTATTGTTAAATGTGGTGCATAGGAAGGATGGAGGAGGTTAATACTTTTATAAATACAATTTAAATTGAACATAAGTTACTGTACAGTACAAAAAAGTATGACCCACACGACTTGGTTACAGACATCACTCTTTATGTGAATTAGTAGTCATTAGGAAAGGTCTCATGTATTTAAAGGGGAGGTTTTCCATCATAACTTTCAGCATTATAGAATTCCCTTATTAAAATGACCTAAAAGCTTGTACTTTTGTCAAATCGGTAAAGGCCAAGGTGAAGATTTCCGCTCAGTGAGGCGGAGATAGGCGGCAGTCTGTGGCAGAGCCAGTATTATCGTACCAATTTCCGGTCCTAAAGGTCTGTAACATATAACGGCACACCTTTGCACCGGCCGGGGGCACATTCAGCGCTCCCGTTTACTAACTAATTATATCTGTTATACGAATACACGAGTATGCAGCGCCTCTCAAACCATGATTAACCCCTCAGTTGGTTGAGTTTTTCCTTTCTCCGCGATCCAGGGCAGGTCATATACTTTGCTACCACCCAAGGGGTATTTGTACTGAGGCGCTTTATCCCAACCACATCTATATTTCTATAGGTCACTAGCTGCCATGCCAGCAGGTTTCCTTATCCTCAACTATCCCGACCCTCCATCACCCCCCTCTTCTAGGAGCTCAGAATGTCTTGGTGACGACTTGCCCCAGACCACTAATACTACACTCTTGTTTCTGGCCCTCGTGGCAGCCATCATCACCGGAGAGGACGGGGGGGGGGACCCAAAAAAACTTGGCATTCAGGGCTGTCAGCGTGATTATAGGTCCTATAAGAGGTGTTTACACGTAGCCTGGGGCTTCCAAGGCACGTTAATACGCTGCTAACTTTAAATGTGATTGTATACGGAGATTAGAACCGCAAACAAGCGAATATCCTCCAGGTACGCCGATATGCTTCTTTAATACAATCTCTTTTCCTTCATCTGCCTTTTTTTTTTTTATTTTATTTTTTTTTTTTTTTTAAAGGTTACAATTTGTTTGCCAAATATTTATAAGCAATATTTGTAATAAATTAACCAAGTCAAGAAGGTCCGCCGCGTAAGACGTGCGCATGACCCACATTTGAGTGGAACTACACTATACGGGGTCTGCTCATCTTTTCTTGCAAGGGACATTTGTGTTGGTCAAGTAAGGGGTTAATACTGCAGCTCTACTAGAAACCCACCAGAAAGTGTCAATTTATTTTTTTTATGAATAAGCCCCAAATCCGCAGTAAATTCTGCAGTTGTGGTTTACCTCTACAGGTCGGTAATGTTAAATGCATACCTTCCTGGTATTCCAAAACACGGGGGACTCCGTGGAATCCTGATTGGTCCAACACCCCCACATACATACATTAGAGCAGGGGTGTCCAACCTGCAGCCCTCCAGCTGCTGCAGGACTACATCTCCCATACTCCTCAGCCACCCCCTTAGCTGAAAGAGCACTATGGGAGATGTAGTCCTGGAGCAGCTTGCGTTAGAGCATTGCATTTATTCAGATGGGAAAAGTGATAAATTATGAAATAGTTCTGTCTCCTTTTACGCTGAACACATCTTATTCATATAGCGGCAACAATTCTTACAGCATATACAAATACGGCAAAACTAGAACGGACTACAACAAGCCGATACATCAGGGTATAGACGGCTCTGATCACAAGCTTACAGATAAATGATCCTTTCAGATGCGCACACAAAACATTCTGCGCCTACTAACGGCAGATCTGTCATCATCCTGACAGCCCCTGTTTCAACAGCAATGAGTTGGAGATCATTACCCCCCAGGCACGATTACCGCTGTCCTTAGAGCAAGCCTGCGATAAATGCATGTATTCAGCCCGTTATACCAGCCTGGGTACGTTTAAAGAATACCTAAACGCTGTTCTTTTGGGGTTTGGACTTTCGGATGCAGGTTCCCGTACACAAGCTGATCCGGGGCACACCCAGGAAAGCCTGTCTGCGGCTCTGAACAATGGCAGGAAGGGTAAAGGGAGCTCCGGCCGACGCCGTGGCTTCAGATTTTAATAGCTTACAGTGAATCTGGGCATTAAATGAATCCGAGAGAAAAAGGCAACCAGAAGTTCAGATGAACAAAAAAAAAAGCACAAGGAGTATCTGATTGTACACAAAACACAGAATAAATGCACACGGACACATCGAGTGTTGCTAGGTTGTTGCTGTTTGGAGATAAATGTAACATCAAAAATCACCAATTAATCGGTGTCAGGCCCCAGCCGCGTCTTCCCCGTATAACACGCTGTTACGGGCTAGAAAGGGGGGAGAGCGGACAGAGCGGCACCAAAAGCCCACCGTGAAGGACAGAAAGCATGTGGCTTAATAAATAAAAACAACACCTTAAAGTCCATCTTTAAAGACACATCTGCCCCTCCATCTAAGACCAAGTGACCTCATCGGCCGCCCGCGAAAACTCATTAAAAAAAAAAAAAAAAAAAAAAAAAAAAAAAAAAAAAAAAAAAAAAAAAAAAAGACTGTCCAAATTTAATGCAAAGTAGCAGAAAGTGGCTAGTCCGTCATAAAGCTCTCACTGCTCACTGGCGGGTTAACGGATGAGATGCCTCCAAGTAATAATTTTACATAGGCTTCAGCTTAAATATAAACAAAAAAAGGATCAGTCTATCCAGATTTGCTTATAACAAAACATTTCTAACCACCAAGAACCCTACAAAGGCTGCCTGAACCAATCAGCAACAAGCAGCAACATCACAGCGCAGAGATAACTTATCAGAAGGAATAATTATTCAGAGAAAAAGGACAATAATACGTCTGCTCACAACCTTTACACAAAGCGTGTTAGTAATGTATACGCAGCCCAGGTTAATGTGTAAATTACATGGGTTTGTTTAGTGTATAGAACTGTAAAAACAAAGGATTTGGGAGAAGCGACGGATCAGCTTAAAACTAGGGGTTAACTCCCATAAATGTGTCTAATCCTATACAGTTCGTTATACATAAACCTATTCATTTCAAAGAACCAATTTAAAATAAATCCAATTTGTGCAAACCCTACGACAGATAGTGAAGGCGGCTGCTAACGGGTTAATTTATTCACGCAGCTGTGCATATTAAAATAAAAAATGTAAAAACTCAATTTGCAACCTTTCCAAAATATTAGTTTTTGCACTTATTGCCCAATGGATAATTTAGTTTATAATTAAAACTGCCATCGTACACTCTTTAACACATGATAGCTGTACATTTTCATAGGGTCCTGCTTGTAAATGCATGGGGGGGGGGATTCCCATACGTATCGGCCCCTTTCACTGTAACCCCCCCCCTTTTTTTGCTGTGAAGGAGAGAACGCAGATTAACGCGCACACTCCCAAAGTACTTTCACTCGTATACCTTATTAGCGAGGACGGAGTATCCATTACATATGGATCATAGGATTATAATTATTATTCACCGTATGCTTCTCTCCGTCAAGAGTTTTCAAAACTGGGCGGGATTCAATTACTGGAAAAATATGGAATTTTATGGAATATGCGGGGGGGGGGGGGGTTATCTCAGAAAATTTATATAACACTAAGCTGATGGTTTTCCGTTTATATTACGAGTGTTCGCTCGAGGTGCCCCGGCTTCACTGTCAGCGGGGTTATAACAAAAATCACTTTGCGCACGTCACCTCTGCCCTTTTGTTTATTTTTGGGAAGTGACATCCATGAACAGCCAGGAGACGTCATTGTGAGGAAGGCTGGGGAAAAAAAAAAAAGCACGAAATCACGTCTGTAAACCGGTAGCCGCGTCCGTCGGCTTAGAAGGACGTCCGTGTGGGAGCTCCTTTGCAGAAAGTAGCATCTGATGTACGTTGCACTCTAAGCGCATGTTTTACGTGTAAGCATCTCTTGAAAACCCTTGCGAGTTGTTGACTTTGGCGTGAGACTGCGGTGTCACAATCACCGACATGTCAGGAGACTGCTCTGCACACAAAAGTGAGCCTCAAGACTCGCTTACTACGTTTCTATACACATATCATAAAATCCATACCTCCCAAGTGCCCCAATTTGTGTGGGATAGTCTATTTTCAGGCAACTGTCCCATTGTCCTGCTATTGATGGCGGTGGGGATCGTGGGATGGTTGGGACGCTTGATGGAGGTCTGTGCTGTTGCGGCATAGACCTCCACCGCAGAGCGGTCCTGCCCACCTCAACTCCACAACACGGGAACGGCGACTTGGTTGGGAGCGTGAAAACCTGTGCCATTGAGAATGCGTTGAAACATTAAGCCAAGCAGCTGTTTGAAGGACCTTATCAGTAGATGTATAAAAGTGCTGTGTGTTGAAGGAGTGCTGTAAACCCCAATGAAGAGCATGTCAAGGTGCCTAGAGTCAATATTTCTGCTCGGTTTCTAGGATGTCCCCATTTAATAAGTCATTTTACCGCACTACGAGTGCTATTGATACTGTTGGCTGGAAACAGTGTCCCTATAAAGGAAGTAATAAACAATCACGCGCTACCCTCAGTGCAAGAACATAAACTGAGCAAACACGATAAGCAGCAAAACTATACCGCATGGGGACCACACCGCGTGCCCCCAAACCTGCTTAAAAGAAAATGTCGCACAACACTCGTTAAGGCACCGGAACCGCCATTACTCAATTTATTCTAGAATTATCAAATTTACTGGACTGTAATCAGACTTTACTTGTTTGGAGTGGGGTTATCACCTATACAGCTCCCAGCATCATAAAATCCAGTACGATTACCTAGAGCTTGCACTTATTTGTAAACAAACTTCAGCTCTTCGAGATACTTCTTCCGACGTCTACAGCGCCAACCACGTAACTGGCAAAGTAGACACCGGCGCGCACCACGGGGACAGCCTCTCCTCCAATCGGATGAGACAGAGTGCACCGAGTCTCCGCCCTTTTGCGGAAACGCTCCGGGAGGCCTGGGCTATGGAGCATATAGTGGAGAGAAGCGGACGATGAAGACAGAAGAACAATAAAAGGCTGGAGAAGAAGCTGAGAGCGTGAACAAGAGAGACAATGGAAAAAGCCCTCAAATTTCATGGTGGTTAAACTTCAAAAAACTACCAAATGGATGAAAAAGGAAAAATAAAATTGTCTTAGTCTTTTTTTGGTTCATGTTGCACAAGTCTACTTTGAAAAACTTTGTTAATCATGAAATGGGTTAACTAAGGGCTCAGAAAATAAATAAAAAAAAAATAAAAAGATATTAAACCTGCAGAAGAAAGAAAATGATAATATGTTAAGAATTCCAAACTCAAGAGCACATTTGATTTTTAAATGAAGAGGAACAATGTCATTAAACAAAGAAAATGACTCTCTACTCCACAATAGCAGTACGGTATCCTCCTTTTTCCGCCAGCGGCAGATATTGTGTTACTGAGCTGCGCGTTGTGGCTCCAGTTTCTGTCTATGACTGGAACGGCGCTAAGGAAATGGGAGCAACAATAGCAGGAGGTTCTGCTGCGATCAGGCCAGGAGTGACAAAGACCATCAACGTCTGCTTATAGCGCCTCTGCCAATCGCTAGGCGTCACCGATGGCCAGAATCAGCAGGACTTCCAGCGGCTAGCTCGGCTCTACTGACACCAAGCCAGCTAAGGACAAGGAGCGCTCCCCTTACAAACATGGAAAGAGAGGAAGAGTGAGCACTAAAAGCTTAAAAATGAGAACCGAGAAGTCATTAGGAGGGAGGGTACAATGGAAACGGCAACAAAGAATTCGCACAAAAGCTTTCCGCGCAAATAAGTGACATTGTTTGTTCTAGAGCAGACTTATCACCTGGGATCAGAGCTGTTTTGGTTGACCTGCCGTTTAGAGCCGTAGCTGTTTGCCAGCAAATCAAGTGCCGTACACAGAAAACCACTTATTGTGTTTAACAACACACCATAAAGCGAGTATTTACACAACAAATTAACAGGCTAATTACGGAGCGCAAACGTTGAAGCATTAACACGCTTACGTCCACCACGCATGCAGCCTAATGAAGGACAGCTAGAGACGGTGGATTAGATTTCAACAGGCCATAGTCTGTCCCCCGCCGGAGAATTCCTCCACCTTTACCGGCACGTCGACCCACCCTACATAGTCCTCACCCTGATAGACCCGCTTATATGTATAGAACCCAAACATTCTGTGTACATGCATCTAGAATGCAGGGTAAGATTTGTGATTTAAAACATTTACTCGTTTTCGACAAGCAGCTGAATTCTTTTTCTTTTTATTTTTTTTAATAGTTTTGCAGAGATTTGAGATAAATTGGTGATCCTATTAGCAGTCCCTCATGGTCACTGGCATTTAAAAAAAAAACCAAAAAAACGCAGTTAACCCATTTATAGGAAACGCAAGACTATTCTTTCGCCAGATTAGGCCATCGGTCCATTTTATCTGTTTTTACGGTGTTTATACACAGGGCCAACTGAGGCTTGCTTAACGAGTCAGACTCACCAAGGTTAAGCCTTCACAGTGAGATTTAAGGTTTCTCTCTCATATAACTCATTATATAGGGCAAAGTGGGAAATTGGACACGTCCCATTGTTCCATCTATACATTATACAGGGCTACCTCAGCCCCCTCACTAGGGTTGGCCCTTCATAATGCTTAGGGATATCAGCGAGTTTAAATGTTCAACTCTGCAGCAAAATCCCTCTTTAGTGATAAGAATCCCCCAAAATACATTTTACATTTCCGAAAAGGTTAATGTAAACATATCCCTAAAGGTTTTTTGTTTTTTTTTTACCGTTGGCGGTTACGCATGGATGTCATTGATTTTCACTACGGAAACAAAATTCCATCCCCGCTGCCTGATCACCGATGAAAACGTTGCATAGAAATGAAGACATGAATGGGCCACTTTGTTACCACAACCAGTGTAAAAACAGTTTTAACTTCTTCTCACACTCAGTCTTATCATTCACAGTAATTTTTATTTATTTTTTAAATCCTTAAACCCTTACCATTGAGTTGGGGTTTTATAAATGGTTTATCACACTCTATGTTCTCTCAATCGGCTCTAAACGCTACATCCTGCATTCGGCTGGCATCTCCTAACATTACGGTGTGAAAATATACAAACTGCGTGATTCCTTTGCAATTCAGTAGTGACATACGGTCTATATTTCATATATAACTAGACCAAGTTGTCCTTGCCTATATATTTGAAATGCCATCTTCTTGGGAAAAAAACTACTAAGGAGAAGACTTTTGGAATAATTGCAGTCAACGGACTTGGCGACAGTGCACAGTGCCAGTCAGCAGCTGCAAAGGCCACGAAGATGCTGGCAGGTATAAAGGTGGGGGTATTGACTCACAGGATGATATTATTTTCCCTCTTTACAAGTTAATGGCAAGACCTCACCTTGAATATGCGATGCAGTTCTGGGCATCGGTCCTTAAAAAACAAAAGGACATTATGGAACAAGAAAAAGTGCAAAGGAGAGCTGCCAAAATAAAAAGGGGACTGGAAGGAAAAAAAAGTTATGTATAAGCTAGAAAAACTGCATCTTAGAGAGGTATTATAACATTGCATAAATATGTACTGGGCCATTGCATTGGTTAAGATGGGAAACTGCCACACAGTCACACGACTTATCAATATCCATGTGTCACTCTTTTTTTTTTCCTTGAAGAAGTCTCATCTAGCCTTTGGTACCAGTGGTAAGGCTACATTCACCATGATGGGTGGAAGGTATGTTTTTACAAGCTCTGTAACACTTTACCAGCCCTAAAACCCTAGGAATATCACCCGTAACTTCTGTGAGATGTGCCTCATGCAGATAACGCCAAAGCACACACCGTGAATACAGAACTCTGAGAACAGAAGTGTAAGACAGGATATAGTTAGATAAAAAAAGACTGCACACTACGAAAAAAAAAAAAGAATACGTTTTGGTGCAACATACTCAATGTGGAGTGGTTACCAAGGAAACCCAAAGGAATGCTCCTTTACTCCATATTTACCTTTCCCCAAAATTATTACGCAACTGAACTTTCATTTTTAGAGCTGATGCACCAAAGGGTTAAGTTACACACGGCGAGCCCTGTGCCGGGTTTCTTAAGCCAGTCATTGTTCAGCGGTGTCAGGGTCTGACATCAGCCGGTGGCGTAAAGACTCACAGAGCTCACTGTTGGTTCCTGTGGGAAAACACCTCCAGAGCTGTACGGTATGGGCCAAGAGGGAACAATGACCTCCTCTCATGGCCAGCGTCCTAGCACAAAATAAATAGCCCTGAACGCTGCTTGTTCAAGGATCTCGGTGCGCCCGGGGTAATTACTTTCTACTCATTCACATACATGGGGCAACGGGAGTTGGAAAAGAGGCTGCAGATTTTAGGTCGGGCAACGCCAAACACCTGGTGAACCTCAACGCCTATCAGCCACGGCTGGTCCTACTATTTTTGTACGTATGATTTTTAGCGAATTCCATTCATAGGCAGAGTTCGGCTTGTTTTCCACAACTTGATAAAGAAGTTCATTTGAAAAACACAGACGGTGAGAACCTACGACTTTGTAAGAGAAAAAAAAAAAAAAAAAAAAAAAAAAAAAAAAAGTTGGCGGCAGCCGCCGTCGGCGTTTACGTAAACCACCACATATAGTAACTTATCAGCGTGTTCCAGAAGCCTTGTCACATCGTGTGCGTGCGGAGCCGTTTGGGCAGGAGTGAGCACGTTAACAAGATAAGACACTAGAACGTTCCCGGGTTAATAAAGGTTTACTGCAACCAATCAACACACTCGATGACAAAACCTTTACAATCGAAAATAGTCCGTACAAACAAAAACACACAAAAAATAAAACTATAATAAACGTTCTACTGGGTGCTGAATAAGACGGTTCAAGACACACGTGGAGGATCATTGTAGTCAACTTCTATTAACTTTGGTCTACCTTAGAGCGACCGAAACAGATTATACGCCAAACGCCCAGAAAGACATTTACAATTACCCACGAATGCTTTGTATTTAGAACACAGATGTTGAGAAGCGTTAGAACACAGCCTCCGATTTGTCCGTTGTCCGTAATACTAGACAGACGGCTAAAGCCCACCTGCGCTGGAATTCGGGAGGTCTGGGCGGCAGTGAGTAGATCTCGTCTTTTCTAAGGGCTAGCGTTGTTGCTCGCACACCGTTATCTTTGGAATTGCTCGCGATTGCTTTGGATTTTTCGGAACCTCTGCTGCCGCAACACTGGAGCTGTGGCGACGTCTGCATTTTCTGTAACACAGCCTTTAGGAGTATCCTTACACAAGAATCGAGTATGTACATAGACACCGATACAGCTGCTAAACATGGGCATTGTGTAAGAAAAGAATAAAAAAAAAAAAAAAAAAAAAAAAAAAGGAGGTAGGCGCATTCGGCAATAAAGAGATCAAACAATTGTTGGGTAAAGACACTTCTGGAGCAAAGCGGCGACAGCGATTCACAGAGTTACCCAAACAGCGCCAACTCTACACATTGTGATCAACCCCAAAAAGGTATATGCAACTGCAATGGATTTCTCTACCGGCAACATGCCTTATACGGTGTATACTTGATACAGAGGTATATGCCGTATACGTTAAGGGACGCCACCACCAATACTAGAAAGTAAGGCCTTTGAAACATGGAGCACGCTACCTAAACGTCCCAAGCCAGCGGCGTACCCTAGAAGCGCGATAGAAGCAGGGCTGTGCGGAGAAACAGACAGGCTTGGTGACCGATAACGCCAAGTGACGACACATGTGATAACGTTACTGTAGATTACAGCGGCCTCAGGAATGTGTGTGAAGAGATAATCGAGAAAAACACATACATACTACGTAAAAACCCTACACGCTGGGCAGCGCATGAACACATCTTATGGTTTAGATTTCCACTAATATTGTTTCTAGTTACAAAATAGTATTTTTCCCTCAATAGCTGTCCAATAGGTTGCCCCCCCCCTTTTAAACAGAGACCATCTTTGGCTTAAATGATCATTTATAGTAGAGAAGCAATAGACTCAGTCCTTTAAAATGTGTAATATTTGACATTAAAAAAAATGCTTAAAATGCAAACGCCTATGAAATAAAATAAATAAAAAAATAATAAAAAAAAAGACGGCAAGTTAAAATAGTTAATGGCACATAGCTTTAATATTTATACAGCACCATCATATTATACAGCGCTGCAACTATTCTTACTGATTTATATAGGTTTTATTTATTCGAATGGCACATTGCGTACATATACGTAAATATATTACACATGCCTACACGGGGCTGGGAACAACGTCTGGGTGATTTAAACCAGGGGGCCAGGAGTAAGTTTAGTAACGGACGGCCTCTTACACAGAGCGTTCGTATGCTTTATAATTTATTACTCGCCTGCCAAGAAGGCTTGAAATTAAATTAGGAAGTAACTTGAGTGACATCATTATTCTTCGTTACTTGGCGAGAGTACAGATTACAGTCGCTGGAAAATACCGGAGTAAGGTGACCGCTAATTCAGTTTCGACGTTATAGCATTTTGCGGGACCGGAAAGGAGAAATACTCCAGTTTTGCTTTCCCAATTTCCAGGAATATCCAGTTCTGGGATAACCCAAACAAAAAAAGTCTCAAAAACATAAGTTACCGTAAGAGCAAGTAGGGGGCTTGGAAAAGATTAAGACGCAAGAGGGAGCTGAGACCCACGTTACTGAATAACTGCAGACAACAGAAGAAAGTAGGGTTTAAAAAAACAAAACCCCAGCAAGTTTCCTTTAAATGTTACAGGACTTGCCACTTTGGTTTTATACTGGGATTTAACCTATAAATCAGAAGTCCGTTTAATTCCAGCCCTGAATAAACGCCACAGACAGCCTCATCTGGAAATGCTTGGAGATGCCTAGTACTCGCTCAAGGGAACCCCAGAAAAAAAGCCATCGTACCCACTCCAAACCGCACAAAAGAAAAGGGATCACACAAAACACGGTCCGGGCAAGAGCACGGCATTCAACAAAATAAAGAGTCCGATGGAGTCCAAAGCTTGGACGGATACCGCTCCCCAAGAACGGCATGCGTGGCCTTGAAAGGCAGAAGAATTTGGTCAGTAAGGCAGGACCTGATCGAACGCTCGGAGAGGCATCTCATGAAATTTACGTTGTTTAATTATATAGACGGCCCGTGTTCTTCAAACGCATAGAAGCGCGACTGTTTGGTCTAACCCCCTGCCATCAAACAGCGGAACTTTGATTTGTGAGCAAGTAACAAACACCGGCGCGGGACCAAAAAACCAGTAGCTGCGACAGTGTTATGTCTTCCAGGTTAAACGGCTCGATACATTAAACACAGATGAACGGATTCTTTTCCCGTCTGGAAGGTTACCATAACATTATCGGTACCCGAGGAGCAATTCTTTTCTTTCCCAAGTTGAAAAGATAGAGACGCGTAGAATCATTACAGATGGGCTGCAAACATCGGAAACAGATGCAGTCAATTTCAAGTCTGTGACTGATATCATATTTGACATTTTAAAGCAAAGTTCTGTTTAGAACAATGAGATATATAATCATTTAAAAACGCATGAGCAAAAAAAAACAAAAAAAAAACCCAATCAGGATGTGGGGAATATAATTAAATAGGGCGTTTTTACTTTCACATCATGAAAGCGATCATCATGAAAAAGATGTAGCGTATGAACGGGAAGCACTGCGAGAACACATCAAAAGAGGAATATACAGTCGGAAAGCGGTTGGAGTGTAGAAGAACTTTAAATAATGAAATGCGGTCTATACTGTCACGAACACGGGCTATTGGCCCGGCTGAGACAGTGGGGAGAGTAGCAGTGAAAGGGTTAATGACACCTAGTCCCAGCAACCACTAAATTAACCCCAGCAATCCCTCCCACACTATACCCCTAGAATACAATTTGCTGCCACCACCAAGACTTTATATCCGGCATCTTAGGTTAAAATTACAATTACAATTATAGTATACCAACCTTTTTAACCAATGAGATATAGATATCTATAATTAACCCTTTGGTAACGTATCCCGCAGGAGATTAAACATTTAATCCAACAAAAGACATCACAGTGCTGTGTACAGACAAAGAATACAAGTTACAAAACAGTCCTATATATATATATATATATATACACACACACACACACACACACACACACACACACACATCTACAATCTTCTTCTACTGAACCCTGGTTGTTCCTAAAATGACCAGTCCCACCCCCCCCAGGTAGGTCAGAGGGGTTTGGCCTTGACAGTTTATGGTCCACTCCATTATACCTGTCAAGAGCCCAGTGCAGACTTCTACCTGAGAAGGCAGTAGTCCTCCCAAAACCAGCCATTTACAATACACCATGATAATTTTGATATGATCATATTCCTCATATATCTTTAGACACCAAACATACTAGGTTTATCTATTTTGGGAAGTAGCCATTCTCATCTCTCAGGGCAGGAATACACCAGCTAGGCATGTTTGGTACCCAACAAAAGGATACAACATTACATATACCTGGGTGGGTTGCCGCATTAGAACCAGACACCTAATAGTGAACAAAATATGTTTTTGTATATCAACTCAAAGACAGTGAGTGTGTGTGATATACAGAATATATGTTATGTACATTTAAGTGTCAATCTGCATTGGACCTACATACATACAATTTTGGAGCAATGAAAAAAAGAAATCCTTGAAAATGAGGGAGCCATAATCTAGAACAGAGCAAGACAACCCATACATAAAAGCTGAACCCCAGGAATTTTAAAGTGGTTTAAAGTGGTTTTCAAACTGCCTGTCGAGACAATGATGCCTCTTTTTAATAATTTACGCAAGCAGCGTGCCACTGGAAAGCTCTTGCGGGGAACGTATCCAGCAAGAAGAGTCTTGAGCCGGACAGCGCTGACCCAGAAAACGGGAGAGCTCCTGGAGGGCCCATCTTCATCTTCCTTCAATGCACCTTATCTATACCAGCATTCCCTGGGATACACTTCATGGACAAACAGACAAGCCAGACTTAAACTGCATACTGCGGACACTCGCTCCATATATGAACTATAATAACAGTAAAGCCCCTGCCCGTAGCTTGTATTATGGAAACGCGCAGATATCAGACCAGGTACAAATGCTATGCTGGGGGGGGGGGGGGGGACAAAGTAAAGCTGACCGAAAAGCCTGGAGAGAACATAGAAAAGTTAGTTTTAGTAGAATAATGAGAAAGAGAAAACTGTTTAAGAGAGATATATATAGAGATATATATAGAGATATATATAGAGATATACACACACTGGGTGTATACAATTAACCTTGTGAGTGCACATATTCCCTGTGGGAGATCGGGCTGGTTTTCAATGCTTTGCTGTAAGTAGTTATTCTAAAATAGACTATATAAAAAGGTCTGCCGGATGAAATCTGTTTTTCCAGAACGCATTAAACGATTCATAGATCCTTAGATTGAGGAAATGTGTGCATTCTATCACATGAGCTTATATTTCTGCATTATTCCAGCATGTAAAACAAATTGTCATAAACCCCCATCCTTTATTAGAATGTATCCGAAGGATGTTCATACATGTAGATTGTACACGCAGACCGCACAGGTGACAGTAAAACATGCTTCAAGGTAGGCACACAGGGGCAGATGAAACGTTCCTACATTTAAAAGCTACAACTCCCAACACTCTCATCATTCTGGCCAAAAGTGCTGGGACTATCTATAGAGATACACTGGGGCCTTATTACTATTGCAACCTAATAAGTATCACTACTGTTCTGGCGCTTCTCCCCAAAATAAAAATGCTTTATTTAAAAAGATACCCACAAAATACTTTAATATGCATTCTTCTTTGGAAAGGCTGTGTCAGACTCACAATTAAAAAGCAACTCAATACGAGGAATAATCATTAAGATCCCATTGTACACACATAAGGCGGGCCGTTAACATATTGTCTCTCTGGATGGGCGAACGCCGTTACATGGGTTTATATTATAGGTGTAATATATGGTACACCAAAATCAGGAGAGTGTGAGACAGGGCAAACAGATTTGACTAGTGACACGCTCCTAATATACTGCCTGTAGTAAACAATAGAATGGCTCGGTATTAACCACCCAGCCAGACGCTATGACTAATGAAAGGCTATCTAGGAACAGACTTCATTAGCACTGCCATAAAGAACCAGCTCAGTATGGTGCTTAAGTAGGGAAAGTCACCCAAAATATCACAATCGTGACAGGTGTGTAGATAAAGGACGCTAATTAGATTATATATAATAAAAATTCTATCAGTTTTAAAATGGAACAAAATGTTTCAAATCTTTAAAAGACTAACGCCAAATTGCAGTATGAGTGGAAGCCATGTTTGTTACTGGCGTGGGCGTTACAATGAATGTCAATGGTTATTTTGTTGATAGGTATATATGGGAGCGCCCAGCATCCTATAAAAAGCCATTTCCTATATCCTTTCATTAAAGTTTTACTGCAGTTATGTTGGCGTTTAGGAATCTTAAATGATTATACATCTCATTGTTCTAAACAGAACTTTGCTTTAAAATGAAAAACTACTTGAATTGTGAAATGAACGTCCCAACCGATGAGAGAGATTATGTTCAAACACAAAAACTGCAAACTTATTAAATCAAATAAAAATGATGTACCTTTCCGCTGAACAAATCAAGGCACAAACAATAAGGGGGGGGGGCATGGAAAGCAGTATTGCCCGTTCAGTTATCCATCAGCTACGTCATTCCATTAACCAGCAGGAAATCCCCCAGCGCAAAGGTTATTAATAAATCTTTAACCAAGAGCACTCTGGTTTTATGAACCGGCTTCTTCCCAGAAGGGTCTGCCGTGCTCCTTATTAAAGAGATCAGAAATGCACTTTAACAGATTACCAATACGGGCAATACAAAATTTATGGCTCATAATCCAAGTTTTAAAGGGATTATTATATATTTAAAAACAAAAAAAAGGCTGTTTTATTGGGGATGGATTAGCTGTGTTTTCTGCTGGAAACTCTACAATACAGAAGAACTTTGATAGAATAGGCATAGACGCGAGCCGTCAGCAAGAGTATACCGGCTTATTAAAAAACACTCAAATAATATACAAGGCTTTTATAATTTTTTATAATTAGAAAAAAATGGATTTGCCAAATGCTTCAATGCCCTCTTTGCTCTAAATATAAAATTATATATACATACATATATATATATATATATATATATATATATATATATATATATATATCAAGTCAAAGTATTCCTGATTGCACTGTCCAGTTTATTGCGTCAATGCTTTGCTAACTCATCTTTATATATTGATTATATAACATTATACATGTTTTACATTCTATGCTATGCACAGGGCTCCAGCAGATCACGTAGCGCTAACAAACAGATTAATCAGGAGACAGCCCTCGGGTGCTGGGCCACGGCATCAAAGATTAAGAGACTCCAGAACTAATGGTCACCGCCGACGGACAAATGCAGTCGTTTCCTAAACGCAGGAATTTGGAAGAAAAGGCTTGGGGAATACGATCAAAAAGGGATTTGCAGAGAACTAGAGAGGGAACACCGAAAAATATCCTGCCTTTATCTAAACTTCGGTTTCTTCTTTACAAGAACGTTGCAGTCATATCATGTATGGAAGAGGAGGATGTGAGTAAACCACAAACTGAAGGAAAAATTATTAAAAATATATATATAAAATATAACCATAAGCAACGGTTGACATCACAGGAGATCACGGTCTTTCATGGGTTTCTGCTGTAAAAGGTATTGAGCAGGATTAGGTTTTATGTACCTTGCTAAATGGATTTTTAAGAGTACATGGAACGTCAGTCAGGAAATGTTATCTAGTGAAACCATCACTAAAATGTTCGGAAGGAAACCATAAACGCTTTAACCCCTTTTACCTGACAGATGGGTTTTTTTTCTGTTGCAAACAGCATATAATGCGATGAAACCACAATATTTTTTATGGTTTACAGGAACCATATGTGCAAAGCAAGTTCATATGTCAGTCACGGAACGTTGCGAGCACCAAAACCCAAGCATAAGATACACCTGGTATCTCAATGTCATAAAGGACCCCCAGTTGCCAAATCTAACAATGTCTGTAAAAATTGACCTATAATATAAAAGTGACCTGGGTGAAGAATAGTCATCTTTGTCTATACAAAAGAAGTGATATTATATGCACTTTAAGTGTCCCTCGTAACACTCTTGAAGATGCATGGAGGGGGATCAGCAGAGTCCACCATATGCATTTGGCCGCTTTCCCCATCTCTCAACTACTTGCAGAAGATGTGTTACACACACACACTTTTGGCTTCCATCACTATGATTCTCCTGTGTACTGCAGCAGGGAAAGCCCTGTTCTGAAGCATTAGCCGTCCTATGTATTGCGTTACGCAAATAAACTTTAGCAGATCTGTCATTTCTTTATGAAGTATAATTACCAATTATGAAATGTTTTCCATTTTAATGGAAATCTATCAGTGTCTGCTTTTGTACCACAACAAGTAAGTGTTCCCAGCAAATAAAGTTACTAAGGAGACAAAAACTATATATGATTAAGTAATTCATAGAAATGCCCTGGAAACAAGACTTTTAATACTGCTTTTATTTACAAGAATGGGGTGCTCCCCAACCTGCTGAGGTGTGTGTGTGTGTGTGTGTGTGTGTGTGTATAAAAGTAAATGTGAGCATGAATGTGTATATACAGGTTTGTTAACGTGGATCTATATGTGAAAGCATTGGTATGTTGGAGCGTGAATATGTAAGTGTTTGTATGTTAGTATAGATGTGAATGTGTACACAGGGGCCCTGTGGTTTCTAGCTATGGCCCAAAACACACCATCAGGATCTAAACACAACATTCACAGTATAAGAATGGTAAAAGTCACTCTGTATATTAAAAGTGTGAGAGGCGGCAAAGGACAGCCATCTAGAGCTAGAAGTAACTGTCGCTAACCAAATGACTGGAAGCCGACGGTGCCGGTCGACCAGAGAAAGCAGCTTGCAACTTCTAAACTACACACTGCTTTTTGCCCCCTCAAACTTTCAAGAGCAATATAAAAACATATTTAGGCTCCTCTAATTAAGTTGCAAATTGTATAATTTAATATATAAAACTTGATACATTTGTGCAACTAGTATTGTTAAAAGCTTTCATGTTTATTTTTTTTTTTATATATGTTTGGAATAGAGGATTTAATTTATTTATTTTTTTTTTTAATCTGATTTATTTTCATGTCTAATTTTGGTTAATTGCATTAAAAGTATTTTGGAAGGAAATCCCAGAAACATTACACAGACTGGGAGGTGCCCGAAATTCCACTAACTGGTGTTTCCTCCAAAATGTAACTCTGAAACTTGCCCAGATTAACAGTGGTTTTTAAGTAAAATAAACATTTTTAATCTACATATCGCCCATTGGTTTGTTTTTTTACATTTTTATTAAATGTGATGTAGAACTTGGTCTGTAAAAATCACACGCAAAATACTGTTATTTGTTCCTTTTTGTAATGGCATGAGGCCATTGCCTAAACTTGCGGATCAGAGGATTGGATGTAATGTAAACAAGTTTTAATTTTACTGAGAGAGTGGTAGATAAGGGGAACAGCCTCTCAGCACACAGTAAGGGGATTTAAGCACGCATGGAATAGACATTCAGGGGAGGGCTGGCACCTTATACCTGGGGGGGTGAAGTCAAGTGGTCCCATTAGCCCCTTGCCCCCCCCACCACATATGTACGTACACACACACACTAACCTGAAGAATTTTGGAGCGGCAATTACCCCCCTCCTATTCCAGCTCACTCTCGACATAAAGCTGTCCTGGAGACAAGACGAGTCTTTACATCAGGAAACATCGTTTCATATGATAAATATTCTTCTCCAGCATAACCCCCAGAGCTGTATACAGCAATATAACCCCTCCCCAGAGCTGTATACAGCAATATAACCCCTCCCCCAGAGCTGTATACAGTGATATATGTTGCATTGAAACCTGGATTCATCTAATTTTGCCCCCCCCCATAAACCTCCTTTATCAGCAGCCCTGGAGGGCACCTGGAGGTCAGTCACGTGACCACCTCTAACACCACACTAAGTCGATTCTTTATGGCAACACTAATGAAAGTCTATAGGAGGAACGAACTTCATTAGTCAAAGAGTCTATCTAGGTGACCACAGACAGACATCTCTCAAGGGAATCGTCGCCACGCTTTACCATCAGAGAATACAAGAAAAAGTTTAAAAAAATTAAAGTTTACTCGCAGCATTCAAAGTAACGGTCTAACCTACAAATTAAATGTTGGATACTTTACCGCGTGACAAATCTCTCTGCTTCCAATGGCAAGACGTCAAAGGCGATATTTCCTACATCAACGCTCTTCTACGGTGAAAAGTGACATTTTACACGACCGTGAAGGTGTACCAGAACTTCAGAACCTCATGTATAACACCAGGAGAAGACATGGAATTTCACCACTAAAACGCAACCGCCAAACACAAACATTATTTCAGCTTTTGCAGACAATTTTTCCCCTTTATAATTAGCGTTTTTTTGGGTTAGGCTGTCGTTTTTGGCACGAATCCTTTTAAATATGTGCTTTTGCGGAAATGGCGAGCTTTTGTCACAGGTGCTTTTTCTTATCTCCCCATCTTTCTATGCGAGTGACATTTGTTAAGTAGGAAGTTCTAGGAAGGACACCAGCTCAGCAGAGGAGCGGCATTGTGTCCTGGAATCACCTTCTGGATCCACAGCAGACGGAAGCCAATGGTATCTCGCAGCGTATTCTGAATTCCACGTGGCTTCGATGCGCACGATCCAAACATTAAGCCAGAGGGTGACAAAAACAGGGATTTCTACCTTACCAGGGTAGATCAATGCCTTTAACGTCCAGAGGGCCAGTATGGCCTGAAGCGATGGTGAAGCCTATTGGCAAGCTATGCAGCACAAAAAATAGTTTTATTTTGTAATATGTTCAGAAGCTTTCATTTTTATGACAACTACCTGCCAGTGGCTTTTTTTTTTTTCTGGGACCATTGAACTAATGACATTTTCATGTATAATTTAGGAATTATTCCAGGAAAGAGTTTGGATATTCAACAGTACTGATATTTGTAATATTGCGTTACATACAAATAAATATATATATATATATATATATATATATATATATATATATATATACACACACACTATTAATAAAATATTAAGTAACCTGCAGTTTCTATAATGGAGTCCATTCTTCTAAGTTAACTGAACCATTTGCCAGTTGCTTTCCAAACCCCCACCCCAAAAATCTTTAAAATTAAAAAACAAATTGGAGGCAATGTTTATACCATTATTTGAACTAATAACCCCTTTCTCTCTGGCAGAGTTCCATGCGTTCTCGCAGCACTGTACATAAACACAAAGAACACACTCTATTGTCCTGGACGAGGCCGAGAGCGTAAGACACTTACGGATTTCACTTTTCAGCAGATCACTATAGCAATAAATAAGCTCTTCCTTGGTATCCAGGATGCAGGAGCACACGCTCCAAAATATTAGATCGTCTTCCTCAGGCCTTTTCACTAAGTGACGTCAATAAAACTCAAAGTTCATCTCATCTCATTTTTTTTTATTGTTTATTTTTACTTTAAATGGAGAAAGATAAAAGATGGAGGGGCTGATAGGGCCGCAAGTACTCATCACACATACCCTTAGGCATGGAAGAAGATTCCCACAAAGACATGCCCGAACCACAGAAATATTTCATGAGCAGCGGCAGAGTCCTCCATATCACAAGTAACATAAGTTATACAGATTATATAGTTCTAATATAATGAGCTGAATAAAAAAAAAAAGAAAATGCATTTGACCAGAAGCAACAAGGGCTTCAGGGGCCAGAGTCTGAAGCTAATATTTTAAACAAGGGGACACAAGGGGGGCATTGTGGACATAGCTTAGCCAGCGGTACTTCACAGATTTAGCAGTCAAGGAGAACTCTGATGCATTTTGCTTGGCACCAAGCCATGCACTAACAACGTGTCCTAAGGCAACAATAAATCTGTCGACGTCAATCTAGAACGGGTGGGACGAGTGTAAGCATTACGCAGACAATCCTTCTGTGTTACATGTCATACAATTTATACAGCACCAGCTCGCTCCTGTAGGTCACCCCCCCTTAGGTAGATGTTATTTCATGGTTTTACAGCTAATTGTTGCCAAAGGCTAGAATTTATTTCCCCCCTCCCCTTAAGCCTAAATTACTATCCCTCCCCAGAATACATCGCCCTTCACAAGTCTAAATTCCGAGAATAAGACTTACAATTTCCCCTAAAGTAGACCCCATGGAAAGGGGTGAAGCTGATCAATTATTACATCATGTATCAATAACCCCATATTATTTGTAAAATACCGTAGGCTACAAGGTGTCAGTACAGAGTAAGACAAAGTATCTTTTTTGTTTCTTGCTTGCAAGTAACGGGAATAAGCGACATGGACCGAAACAATCCGATTAAGTTAGATTTAAAGCGGGCCCACCAGTTCCAGATATCCATGTATTTTTGCCAACGTTCGTGCCAAATACAACCCAAATCAGTAAAATATTGGATGATGATTAAAATAAAATAGTTTAGCACATGGTTCTGGAGTAGCGACATCACCGACAGGGTGCGCTGACCATCTAAGCTCTCTTATAATAGTCGCAAAATTCCAAATAAACCGAAGGGGGAAAAAAAACCCAAACACCTCTTTATGTTTTTATGCTGACCATAAAATTTGACGGCAGAGAAGAACCATCTACACCTCCATTAAAAAAATCAAAAGATCTTGGAAGATCTGAAGCCAGGCTTGCGCAAGCTTCCGCTTTCTTCCATTTGGAGCCTTTATTTATTAATGATATATAGTAGCGGTGCACATAAAAGCGAACGGCAGAAAACGGGGCTATTTTTACTCTGCAGTCATTTATTTTTTATTTTTTAAAAAGATGGAAACTATGGCTAGGCAGATACGTAGACGCGAGACGCAGTTGCTACATTTTCAAACATAGATGTAAAAGTTTCCATGGAAAATAGAAACCTGAAAGATATGCGATAATATATTTTTGGTCTTGCATCAGGATTTTTCTTTGCGTTCTTCACTTCTGCTTCTCCCGTTTTAAAGGGACAGCACAGTCAGCAATGCATATGCCATTGGCACGCAAGTGGCCCCTTGAAAATTCATGAAGGGATACTGTCCGACATGCATTTGCCCCTTTCCCTGATCCCCAACTATCAGCCGTGTACAGCCAAACATGTCTCCTGCCACATCACATGCTTATTGCTAACCAGCTCCAGCACTGGCTCGGTATACATTCCAGGGGGGTCAAATGAGATGCCCCCCTTCTAATGAGCATAAAATGCTCCCATTGATTTGTATGGGGAGAGCATTGCTGGCATATATTGGTTACTCAAGCAGCCAATCAGTAAAGTGAAACTATAGAATCAGACTATTGAGGAGGCATTCTGCTGCAGCTTCTCCCAAAGGCAAGTCATTTGTTTTATATAGTTTGGCAGACAATGCCCACAACAGCTACGCGTTACATGGTTTCCATAAGGGCCCCTCACTTTTCTGAGTAGCTGGTGAAAAGGCATACTAATCGGTATGAAAGTTTCTATGATTTTTACGCACCGTTACATTAAACTGCAAAAACCTTACTTTTAAACAGAACCAAGGATTGATTTCACCAACAGGGAAGAAGCTCAGAAGCGGCTGCTTCGCTGCAATGTGTACTCAACACACACAGTTACACTCCCTTCTTATCAAGACAACTCTCCAGCGTTTCACACCCCGATAACAGCGATCCTTCTACCTGTAAACTTCCAGCGGATTCCAGCGGCCTGCCTGCCACATCACACCAAAGATTCAACGTCATCCGACGGGCCGCGGCTTATCACGGTTAACACGTTACACCTCACATGAGGACTGGATCATTAATAAACGCTGGGATGTACACTCCTAGCACTCTTGGGTAGGAGATAGCCAGGTTATCTTGTTTAGTGCAAAAACAGACCAGGGTCGGCCAACTGATATCCCCGGCAGCGATGATTTCATGAATTAAGCCTTTGGTAAAGGTAAATATTAAAACTTTACACCATGTTATGTATATTGAATGGGGAAAGACAGTTTTCATTCAAACATCTTATGTGCCTCATCTACACAGAGAGAAACACTTAATATATATTTAAACACTATAGAAATTACCCCCAGCAGCACCAACCGCATGTGGGTTTAGGAACATTACACCTGTGTAAAAAAGGACAGAGCAGCCATTAGGACTGAAAATGTAGGGTTCTCTTCACAAATGCATACACGCAATATTCTGCTTCAAGAGACCGGCCTCCCTGAAAGCGGTTCCATTGATTTCAACAGGAATGCTTTTCTGCCCATGATTGACTGCTTTGAGTTTATATATAATCTATACTATATAAGAATTAGGCCCATAAATAAACTTATAGCTATTGGGCAGAACACCTACATGAAAACGTTTTGGGGAGATTTCAGCAGTTCTGCTTTAAAACAAAAATGGAACCCAGAGCACCCCCTACAGATTATCGGAAAAAGCAAGTCAGACAAGTTCTATAACCAGGTCCCTGGCCAGCCGTCTCCAGCCTCTCTAAAGACATGGGGGTAACGTATAACGACCAATATATACAGAGGGAGGGGGAAGAAATAATAGAAAAGCAATAACAGAATAAGCAAAAATTGCGTTTGAAAATAAAAAGTATAATTGAGGTTTAACTCCAGATTCGGTATCGTGAGAATCCATCAGTACCAAGTAAACACCGTGTATTTGTTTTGGGGAGCCAACACTTCATTGTTTTTACTATACTAAGCTTTGTAAGGCGTAACCTGAACAGGTCAGCACTTCTAAGGAGGATTAAGGAGAAACAAGCAACACAAAACACACAGATGGAGAAACGGCAGGTCTCGGGACAGGCGATGGCGAGGGGAAAAAAAACTGAGACAACTGTGAAGCAGGCGCTGAATGATCAACAACAAGTTGTATGCCGATCATGCTTTACGCTTATTGTTGGATTTCAACTCCCATGACCCTCAGTCAGTAAAGTCGGGCAATGCAGACATGTCCGATTACACATACGGTTTAACATCCATCAAATGTGTGCAGGGGGAACCTTTACCCCCCACCAAAAAGAGAGAGAAACCCAACCAAAACTTCGATGACGCGGCTAAGAATCGCGCCGGGAGGTTGAAACACTTTGCTGCAGATCAATAACTCCATTAGCATACAGCAAGTAGACAAACTCTGTCTGGGAAAGAGGAACATATTCATTTCATAGTTATTTACCAGCGATCGGAAAATGGTACTTGAAAAGGTAATAATTGGACAATCAATAAACTTCGTTATGCTTTTTATATCATACTGGAAGGACATCCAGCCTTTGAAAATCAATATCCATTATTCCTGCCGGCTACACAACCACATAGGGGTCTACAAAGCGAACAGATTAACATTACACGGGGGCAGGCATGGGACATTTGACTCCTGGGTTTCATGGGAGTCAAGAACCCCCCCCCACAGAGCTTTTGAATAATATTCCCATGAAAAGGGGGGTAATGTGTATAGTGCATATAGGTTATATTGCATAAAGGCTGAAATGTACCAAATTATTTCATACAAGATTAAGTTCTCCTTCTAAAAAGAAGGAAATAGTTCTATTATCAGTGAAGTGATGAAGAACTGTGACCGCCTTTTCACAAGTCGAGCACAGAGGTTCCCACAACTCTTCCACCCAACAAATATACAGTAATTGGTTTAGGTTAGGTGTTACCACACAGTGACATTCTGGGGTTTATTCACTAAAGGGAGAGTTGTGCTTTCAACTTCACCGTACATTAAGAGATGCTGCAGGAACATCTCAGCTGCCCAGTGTAATGCATCGTTAAACCAGCGATGTTTCCCAAAAACCTTACACATTGAATTATACCTGGTCAGAAGAGTAGGTATTTTTGCTGGGAAAATATGCTGTTGTTGGCCCTTCGTTTTTTCTTCTTCAAAAATCTGTTTTTATTGATTTTAGAACATGAGATAACTCAGGGGCACCCAATTCAAAGATAAACAAAGAGGGATCAGCCACAGCACCAATTCACACAGTTCTTTACCACATACAACCTATTGCTACAGTTCTGTAGTCCTTTCCCACTGGTGCCTCTTGACCCCTTATAATAAATAAATAATGGAGCGCCAGATGTCCCTTTAGTGAATAAACCCCTATGTGATTGACCATTACGGTACCACATACAGTCCAAAAAACCTGCCAGCCCAACATGAGCCCGAGTTCGAGTCACAACTGATAAGACCGCATTAAGAGTTAAGGCCGGCAGAGAATGTGCACTTATGCCTCTTGTTAAGGGCGCCCATGGACATTACTGGAACGTACAATACAAGCCGGATAATGGAGAAGAAATCCAGATAGGCGGTTTAAATATAGAAAGTCGTATCTAAAGTTAGCAATGTTCTCAGGAATATGCATAAGTACTCATGTGCCTCCAGAACGAGTCGCACGGCCCCACGGAGAGCAGGCTTTCCAAACCTCGCTCACTATACACTACAGAGACAACCTACGGCAGAACACGGAACGCATGGCCGTACAAGACAGCAGTCTGATGCCATAATCCCTTAAACATAAAGGCACCGGCAGACAGCCCCCTGCAACTCTCATCACTACCAAGAAAAAATATAAATCAATCACTCAACATTTCAATCTCATTAGAAAAGCTACATTTTATAACTTTCTTACAGTAGATGTTTTTATAACTGAACCGTTTATTGCACCAATGTCTGCTACTAGAGCAAAACTTACACATTTTGTATCAATTTAGTTAAAAAGTAGATTCAATATTCATTTTATTTATTATGATTATTATTATTTTTTTTTTTTAAATAAAAACTAAACCAAGGAAGGCGAGGTAGCCCAAATACCAGAAGAAAAAGTAAAAAAAAAATAAAAATAAATAAATAAAAAAAAAAACAAAAGCATTATTGTCCGTAATGTCAAAACACAATACAAGGCGACATCCTTCTCTTGGCTGGAGTAAACCTAACCAAACAAGCTGTCAGCTATCAAAAAGATAAAAAGGTTCGGGAGGCTAAGATTAACCCTTTCCAAGGAGAATTAACAAACACATTAAATTACATTTATTCGTATAGTGCCAGCAGATTCAGTAGCGCGGCACACAGCTTATTGGCTCGATGTAGTATGTACAGTGAAAACAAAAATAGTAACATTCTCCACTAACCCCTCCATTCTCCAAATCGCACTTTTTTTTTAATTAAACAGGGAAAAATGGATATTGTCGGTATTTTGAGTGGGTTCCATCTGCTTTCTGGTGCAGACGTCCCTACAAAGTGCAAAGAAACGTTAAACCGCGCATGATGAAGACAGGCTTACTACGAAGCCATTATGGAAATGCGATGGAGGAAAGTGCATTATGTTACATTAGCCGCGTCATCCGATTTACGTGAAGCTGCAGGGAAGAAGAAAAAAAAAAAAAGTTTGCTGGTATTTTTTTTGCGTTACTGAAACGCTCCCATATCGAATAAACCAACAAACCTTCTTCACACGTAGAGACGAGAACACCTGTGACTTATGTGAAACACAGGTACAAAAAGGACCAACGAATCAAAACAGCAGTAAACACGGCTCATGACATTATAACGATGAGTGGAAGAAGCGTGTGCTACGGAGGTTGCGCTATAGGGTACATGCGTGTAACACAAACACAGATTAGATCCATTCGGCCACCTAGTCTGTCCATTTAGCCTGCTTTAAAGACTTAATCAGTCGCTGTTCTCGTCTTATATCCAGGACAGCTTCATGCCTATTCCACATGTTTAAATTCCCTCACCGTATTAGTCTCTACCACTTCTGCTGGGAGTCTGCTCCCCTTATCCAACAGTATCTCAGTAGCACATGCATGCATCAGAATGAAAGCATCTAGATATCTTCATCGGCAGGACGGGCAGGTGCGCCACATGCTGATAAATTGTTAAACTGAGATCTCTGGGACAACCTTCTTCGCTGGGCTACTGTTCAATGTGTACAGGTAACACCACCAAGAACATGCAATATAGCCACTATGCATTTACAGGGCATGCAGAATGCCAGTGATTTGCCTTTAAAAGTTGCAATAAAAATGTACTGATTACCCCCCCCCCCAAGAAGTTCTGCAGGAGCTGGCATTCTACCCCCCTGCCTGTGTTTAGACCCCACTTGCTTGTGGCAATATTATTGGTGCTGAGGAGATCTGCTTCCATGCAATAGAGAGCAGCACATACAGGCAGCCCCTGTACATACCGTGCATGCCTGAATCAGCCATGCAGCCCCTGCTGCACCCCCCCGGCTCTACCCGCCCACACTGCCTTACCTTCTCTGGCTTTCAGCAGCACCGTATTGGCCACAATGTTTTCTATCTCCATGATGAGGAATCAGTGCAGTCCAAACCAATACATGTCTCAGTGCAGACCGGCGGATCCTAACAGCCCCCCTCCAAGGCGTGAACACCCCTGCTGTCCTCTTGCATGTATACGCTGTGTGTGCGCAGCCTCATCTCTCCCCCATTGCATGCAATGAAGGCTGAGCCGCTCCTGGACGGGGTGCACACTCGGTACGTACGTCTCCCTCGCCTGCCTCTGTCTCCCTGCTCTCGGGCTCCTTCCTTCCTGTTTTGCTCTCAGGGCTGACCAATGGCGAGGCGTGGTCTGAGCCCTGGTCCCTCCCTGAAGTAGGCGGGGCCTGCGCTGTGTGATCCTGCAGCCTCTTACCTCTTGCAGGCTGGAGGGAAACCAAAAAAAGGGGAACTGCGTTTATCGGTGCGCGCCATCTAATCTAAAGTGCCATCTTATTTACGGGCCATATAACTGGTAGCTGCTCGCTATTGCTGGTATTTACACATGCATTACATACTTCGCACCTGTAATTAGGCGCAGCAAGGGGTTGACATTAGTTAACTGGTATAGCAGCAGAGCCATTTAGGTTGCCCCTGTATAGTATAGGGGCCACTCAGGGCCACTCTAATAACCATTGAGGTGAGGCCCCCTGCCGGCCTGGGGTGTCTGAATAAGTGGGGTGCAGAACCCTAATCATTAGAGGTCAGTCTGGTGCCTGGCGGGGGTGCAGTGGAAGCCCCTACAATGTGTCATGGCACGCAGACGAGATCTAATGCTATGATGGCTCTTCAAAGAGTTGGTCCGGAATAATGTGTGGCGGTAAAGCGGCTTCTCGCTCGGGGTGCTGGCTGGTCCTGTCACTATTGATACCTCCGCCCTGTCAATTAGCCTCTGGGAACAGCCCTAGACAAGAAGGGGCAGCTTTCCTAAATGCAGAGAGGCTCGGACTTCCTTTCGATGGGGTCTTTGTAGGTTCTCTTACCCCATCAGGTGTGTTCAGGCCTTATCTTACTGCTTCGCTGTCTTACTCTGTGGTGGAGGACGGCACCCAAATATCACTTAATACAAAGGGGAAAAAGGAGTAGAAGGACAGAAACTGGAGGAAAAATGTTAGAACAAGAGGTCATAATCAAAAAAACTAAGAGGCTCAGATACTTACATGCAATCAAAGGGGTTTTTACTTTACTAAAGGGGTGGTAGATAAAGTGAACAACCTCCCGTCGGAAGCAGTTGAGGTTAATACAGTGAGGAAATGTAAGCAGGCGTTGGATAGAAATATGGCTCCTTAATCTAAGACGAGACCAGCGACTGATTAAGAGTCTACATCAGGAAAATGGGCGACTAGAGGGGCCGAAGGGGTCTTATCTGCCGTCTAGTTTTGTGGTTCTATGTGATGCTTAAATGGCACATCTCTCATCACCCCGGCTATAAGCAGAAGTGAGCATTTATACTAATCTAATACGCATTCTATTCCCTCCAAAAGCATTTGGAAATGCGTATGATGTAAGAGATACGAATAGGAAGTTTGCATTTCAAATGAACGAGCAGCATTCAAACATAACTTTGCACATTTCTGAAAATGCTTCAAATAACATTTGCAATGCAGCCAGTGACAGATTTGCCAATGTCAACATTTTACATCATGACTCAAACCAAATGAGATGCCTACAATATCCAAAAGAGCGTTAGGATGCTTCTCATTGTTTAACATTTATAAAGAGCACCCATCAATATAAAAAGAGCACATGGAACAGAATTTCACCCATGCAATGTGCTACCTACTGTACTAGCATATGTATGGGGGCAATTGTCTTCATTAATTATGGCACAGGGCTAAAAACTCTGCTAGGTGTGCGGTTGGGTTCTGTGAGATGAAAGATACACTCCAAGTTACGCCTGAGCTAATTAAAAGACCCCCTGGATGAATTTCACTTACTCAGCTCATTATCCTGCGTTAATGCTAGCTGCATCACTGTTGTTTAGATCTGTCTCTAATTACATGTAACTAGTAACCCCTACACATGCATAGGGCTCCTGGGGGTGCAATGGGCATCATTGGGGTAGCTTCAGAACCAAGATCCATCCACCCCCTTACTAGAGGAGCCACCCTATGGCTTTCAGTTGCAGGGCATCGTGTGGAGCTCTTCAACTGTCCAGCTGACTGGGGCAGTTTGGAGAGATTAGAGAATCTCCCCAACCAGCCCATGATCCCCATTGCCCGCAAAACCAGAAGAACAGAGCCAGGCAAGACAAAATCCAAAAATAGTGACTGTCCCTTGAAAAACAGGGAGGTACGTGATGTTGACATCTGTACTCGCGTTGTTCTATGCCATCTGCTGACACTGAGAGTGTGAATAGATGATAAGAGAGAAGATACTGAATATTGCTTGTACCATGATATGGAAAATGATATAGCTGTTTTAGCTTAAGAGAAAATGGAGGGACCAACATAGAAGTACAGTTAGAAAAGCTTTTAGAACCTCAGATGTCTCTTCTTCAGATGGAATCAACTTATACTAAAGAAAGCCACCAACACTGGTGGTGATGGGAATCTTTGAGGGCGATCATTAGCCAGCCCTGGCACTTTAATATCCAGCTGTTGGATGCACGCTGGAGCACCAGGTTGGCAGAGTATAGGGGGCTGATAAGTATGGCCCAATCTGTCATTTGCTTGGTGTGCTAGTCTGGGCATAGAATCTTCACTGACCATTAAAAAAGGTTGGAAAAAGCCCTTGGGCTGGTTAAAGAAAGGAGGTAGAAGAATGTCCACAGTGCCAGTTACAGGTACACTATATGGACAAAAGTATTGGGACACCCTCTTAATTATTGAATTTAGGTGTTTCAGCCACAGCCATTGTTATTAGGTGTATAAAATAAAGCAGATAGGGAGCCATCGCCATAGACAAACTTTGGCAGCAGAATGGATCATACCAAAAAGCTCAGTGACTTTAAATATAGCAGTCATAGGATGCCACCTTTGCCACAAGTCAGTTCGTGCAATTTCCACCCCACTAGGTCTGCCCTGGGCCGCTGTAAGTGCTATTATTGTGAAGTGGAAAAGTCTTGTAGTAGCAAAGCTCTGCCACAAAGCGGTAAACCACGCATCTTCACAGAGCAGGGCTGCCGAGTGCTTAAGAGAGTAGTGCGTAAAAATCTCCCGTCCTCTGTAGCATCTCTCACTACAGAGATCCAAACTGCTTCTGGAAGCAACATCAGCACAAGCTCTGCGTGTCGGGAGAGTCATGAAATGGGTTTCCATGGCTGAGCAGCCGCCCACAGGCGGAAGATGCACAATGCCAAGTGTCAGCTGGAGTGATGTAAAGTCACCACCGCTGGACTCTGAAACAGTGGAAACGTGTGCATCGGAGTGATGAATCACGCTTCATCCTCTGGAAGTCTGAATCTGGGTTTGGCGGATGCCAGGAGAACGCTACCTAATGGAATGCACAGTGCCTACTGTAAAGTAGGGATAATGGTCTGGGGCTGTCTTTCAGGGTTTGAGCCCCTTAGTTCCAGTGATGGATAATGTTAATGTTTCAGCATACTAAGACATTTTGGACAATGCTAAGCTTCCAGCTTTTTGGGAACATTTTGGGAAGACCACTTTCTATTCCAGCATGACTGTGCCCCAGACATGTTTTGGTGGAAGAACTTGACTGGCCCTGACCTCAACCCCATCGAGCACCTTTGGGATGAACTGGAATGGAGATTGCGGGCAAAAACACCCACACAAACACTCCAAAATCCTATGGAAATCCTTCCCAGAAGAGCGGAAGCTGTTATAGCTACATAGGGAGGACCAACTAAATATTGATGTCTCTGTATTTATAATGCAATGTCATAAAAGTCCCTGTAATGCTCAGGTGTCCCAATACTTTTGTCCATGTAGTATAGGTGCCCACATGGCTGGTATTTCTTTACTGCCAAGAGAAGGAGCGTTTTGAACTCTTTAGTATTAGGTATATTTGGAATGCCTTGGCAGAGACACGGTAAATGTACCCAAACGAATTAGCTGTGGCATTCCCACCATGGCAGGAACTGTGTGTTATGTAATGTTGCACAATTTGTAAATAACGTTGTGTTTCAAATCGTACTTCAGCGTTATGTTTATTTTATTTTGTAACCTTTTCCCATCGGTCAGTCAGGAGATTGCTGTGGTGGAGTCAGATAATCACCAAGTCCCTTCAGACTTGGCCAAAATCTTTATTTGCTCAGGCAGCGAATTCAAGTCTCCTAACGTAAACTGGCCAGATTTCTGGAAGGAAACTCAGAGCACATTTTTTCTTGGACTAAGGGGGGGAACAGAGATTAGGATGACATGAATAACCTTTGCATAGATGACTGCATAAATTACACTTTCAGTTACCTAAGATTGCTATAACTTGGTTTATTGCCATTAAAGGTACACTCTAGCACCAGCATTTCTGGTGTGTGTAATATTATAAACGTAATGTATGTAATTAATGTTTGTTTCACCTTAAGGAATTATCTTTGAGTCTGTTTTTTTCTCTTTATCGCTGAGATTTTAAACCTTCCCGGAATAAGACACTATACGTATACAAAGTCCATGTTTCATTGCATATGATAGGTGAGAGGTCTTTTTTTTTCATCAGAGTTTAACAAATCAGATAGGCGACAATATATATTTAAGAATAGAGAAATCAAAATAGGAAACAGTACAAAATGGGATACAGTAGATAATACAAAGTTACGTTCCAATACATTTCACCATAACATCTACAGTATTTCAATATTCCATCTGAATATAAAGGTAATGTATCGGAGGAGAAAGTAGGAACAAAGAGAGAACAGGTCAGATAAGCGAGAAGAAGAAAAAGAGAGGAAAAAGGGAAAAAAAGGTGAACCAAGTTTTAACCAATATTAGTTCTGTATAACCGTAGCAACCAACTATTTCCAACACTGGTTTGTCCGGGTTTATGCCACATAATAATTTTTTATGTGGACAAAGATCAACCAAAGGTCTCACATTTTATGGATTTTTTTCTGGTTGGTTTATAGAATGGAGAAAGATTTTTCTGAGTGACATTAGTCTTTTATAAGTGTAATCACTTCTTGGAGGGTCAGATAATTGGGATTTCGCCAATTTCGAGCTATGATTATCTTGGTGGCTATGCATACAACGATGACTAGTTTACTATTGTAACATGGGAATGGGAAAATGTTTAATATTCCCACTTCTGGGATACATGGGATTTTTAGGTTTTATGCAGTTATTAATGAGGTGAAAAGCTTCTGACTATAAGGATTGTATTATTGCGTATGTCCACCAAATGTGTAACATAGAACCTGTTTCAGGACAGTCTCTCCAACATGAAATTTTGGACCCTCTATACATTATTGGAAGGCATTATTGGAATACCCTCTTCCAAGGCTATTATTGGAAGCCGTAATGGAACAAGGTACCACCGGACGAGGACCTCTTTCGCTGCTTCCATGTGCTTTGTGCAAGGTGATGTGTCTGAAATGTTTTTTAGGGCTTTTGTCCAGGTACCTATGTCGCGAGTGTTTTTCAGTTCCAATTCCCATGCTGATAGATATGGACGTTCTTTTAGAATAATGATCCCCAAGAAGAGAGTTGTACCAGACGGAAATGCTTTTCGGGCAGATAGGTACAGACTTAATAACGCCTTTGGTGCTGTGATGTGAAGAGTCATTCATTTCTTTTATGGTCTTTTCCAAGAAGTGTGACAGCCTAAGATACAGTATGTGTAAACGTCACACTGGTTGAAGCCATAACCTTCGGGTGTGTAAGTGTATAGATGTTACCTTCCTTGGTCTGACGCTCTAACGTTTAATTCATATCAGAGATATTAAGAACCCCATTGTAAGCATTCAAATGCTTTTCCTGCATGTAGTGAAATGAATACTTATGGTTTGGAATTTTTCACAGCTGGTAGAATTCCACATAGTCTATCTTGGCATATAGCTTGGCATCTGTACTTAGAAGTGAAATGGGTCTGAAGTTTTTACATGTTTCTGGAGGTTTACCCCCTTTTGGTTAAGTGTTGATATGCACTAAAAGGAATTCCTGGGAAACTGGACTTTACAAAGATGGGGCTGTCAAAAGAGGCCTAACTATGTTCTAACTATATTCTCCATCAATACGCTAGGACCTCAGACGTAGCTTTTAAATTTACATTTTGGTGGGGCTTTACATACAGCAAATTGTTTTCTCTGTGCATAAGATTTATTCTCTTTTTATTAAAGTGCTGTTAAGTACCGGTATCTTTCTACAACACATATGACTTGTGCTATACTCATCTCATCGATACTCTATAGGAAATGGATTTCTAAATTAGTATTAATAAAGCTCTATGTCTATGTAGCACATTCTAGTTCCATTATCCTCTTTGCAAAAAGCCATACACAGTTAATGTTGCACACTGATTGATTATCTTAGTAGTAAACCATGTAATTGCTCAAGTATAAGACTATATATCTGGAGATACATTTGGTCAGTGCGGACAACAATCCCCAATTTCTTGGGACAGCTATTAAAACCATGCTTATGTCCAATGAACAAAGAGGCACAGGGACTAAGAGTCATGATGTCATCCATGGACTGGTGTGGCATTATGATGCCACACAACTTATGTAGTTGGACTCAAGTGTGATGTTGCTTAACCTCTGATGTGCCTAAAAAGGGCCACAAACTAAACTTTAACTGTATTATTTCAGACCTTAGTTTTGTGTTGGGATGTTTAGAATTCCATAAGCTCAGTGGCAGTACTCACATCAAATGATTATCATTTATTATTATTCACATTTTGTTCTGAATAGAAAACTCTTCTTACTAATAACATATATGTACTTATATTTATTTATCTACAGCCATATAAACACACAGTATGAAATACTCTGAGTGCTTTTCTGGAAATGTTTGTTTACTTAAATGCAATAAATACGTCACTTTCACATCTGTTCTAAATAGTTGGAGGTCCAACGCTACAACCAAGAAGCGACTGGAAGAGAACTGGACTCCCGCGTGCTCTCGGTTTTAGATCTTTTGTCTTGAAATGTGGCGTGTGTTGGACATTGGGCAGTACGGGGCTCTTATTGCCCTGCCGTCAAATACAGAAAGCGTAAGCTTTATGATTTAAACAGTTTTTCAGGTTTCATAAGAAACTGAATTGTTCTATGAATAGGACTGAAAATGAGAATGCATCTATTAATGGACCCTGAATACAGATGAATGTATGTTTTGGTGTGTATACCGGGATGCTGTTTCTAATGTGTATTATCACCTCTTCCCACCTAAATATTTAGGATCCTGAATTTGTGTACTTCCCTCTTTATTCTAAATTTTAACAATCATTAAAGAGAAGCTGACAACTTGTCCTCTTCAAACCCACAATCTGCAATCTGAAGTTTGTTCTCCCTACCTACAAGATCTCCTCACCATAAGGTCTCCACACTCGCTACAATCTAATCATCTCTCCTTCTGTCTCATTCAGGAGCGGGCTGGGCCGGGGGGCAGGGGGGCAATTGCCCCCCAGGCCGCCCGAAATCTAATCTAAACGACCGCTGGGTGCTGATGCCGCCGGCCGGCACTACTTTAATAACTTTTTTTTAAAATTAATATGGCAAGCCGGATCGGCTATTAACTGAAAAAAAAAATAGTATTAAAGCAGCGCCGGCCGGCAGCATCAGCACCCAGCGGCCGTATGCGATGGCCGCCAAGTGATGGGAGCAGCGTGAGGGGTGAAAGCTCCGCCCCCTCGCACTCACCTTTCACCCCTCACGCTGCTCCCATCACTATGCGGCCATCAGATTGTTGGAAATCGAATCTAAACGGCCGCTGGGTGCTGATGCTGCCGGCCGGCGCTACTTTAATACTTTATTTATTTATTTTTAATATGGCAAGCCTTTCTGGCATATTAAATAACTAAAAAAATGATTAAAGTAGCTCCGGCCGGTGGCATCAGCACCCAGCGGCCGTTTAGATCAGTTTTCCAGCAGTCTGATGGCCGCATAGTGATGGGAGCAGCGTGAGGGGTGAAAGGTGAGTGCGAGGGGGCGGAGCCACTTCACTTGACTTGCCCCCCAGGCCTTAGGCTGCCAGCCCTCCCCTGGTCTCATTCCCCTCAGCCTTATAATACATTGTAAGTTTGCAGGAGCTCACGTCTCCTTGTGTACCAGTTTGCATTAACATGCGTTAACGGCATTTTATGTATTGTCAGATCCAATGTTGTTAGTTTTGCCTTCATTTTTGTAACAGCGCTACAGAATCCACCGGTGCTCTATAAATAAAATGTAATGGAATAAATGATTTTTAAACTTAAAAACATTTTTTGGTAGTCCTGTAGTTACCATTGGAAAAAAGGGACACTATGGAGTTTACATCCACAAGGCCTACTTCCCTTCCCATTAAGGCGATGTGCTAGATCTAGATGATCCCAGCTCACCAGGAAGGGGGTAATGTGATCCGTCTTAAACATCTTATGCCCTTTGGTCAATAGTGTATTGATTATACTGAGTTACCCAGTGAGGGCAGTATACTCATTACTATAGGCACCCCCACTATAGAAGCATGTATATTAACGTACCCCGTGGATACTTTAAAATGCATTCTTCGAAAACAAGCAAATAAAAATAAAGCACTTACCTGATGCAAAAGATGCAGCTTTGCTGCAGAAGCTGCCCTTTTGAATAGGTGCAAGGAGCTGTCTGAACACCCAGGAATACTTTATTGGACAGTATAGTCCATGGCTGCCCACCTTCAGTCCTCTTGGGCCACAAACAGCCCATGCATTCTGTGTTATTGAGGCCCTCGAGAACTGGAGTTGGGTAGCCGTGGTCTATAGTCTATCTGTGTTGACCAAGGGAGTTCCTAAAGCAATAATAAAAAACACATTACACGCCAGGACGCCATGTCCATTAGTAGTTGCTCATATAGCCTATAATAAAAGGGAGAGGACAGTAAAATGTTATTTATTTCCCTATTTCATTTGGCTTCATAATATGTAATTATTTAAAATGTGTTCAGAACATTTACTAAGATACTTTATTTGAAGCGCATACCTGCGTGCTGAGATATTTAAGGACATTGACCACAGGCGAGCACAGCACCCCACCTCACGTTGTGTCTCTGGATACCTGAGTCTTGGAGCTCCACAGGTCATAATTTCAGACCCGTGGAGCTCACAATGAGTCGAGGAACTGGTAATAAGGAGCGGGGGGGGGATGCTCTACATAGATAGATGAGGCTGGAAATTCCCCCCCTGGAATATTACCGACTCTTGTTTGAATACTGGGCTGTGTCTAGCGGCAGAGGCTGTGAAGAAGAGCCGTAGAGTCTACTAAAACTTGTTGCTACATTGTAAAGTCCATGACATGTTAAAATGTTCCCTTGTGAGCAACCTCTTTGATACTTTTCGGGAGTTATTGCTAGAATTTCCGTGTGTGATCTCTGTGTTGAATATTCCAGGCCCTGCGGATGCTATGAAACACAAGTCAATAGATTTTACTGCGCATCTGTAAACAAAGTGGAACACATTGGTCTGATAGGACTAGATGTGCCAAAATCCAGCCGTCTTCCTGCCAGTTTCTACATTTCACTGTTTGGATTATTTTGTCCTAATCATTCGTGAATCTTTAGCCGTATTTATCATTTAAAACAACAATTCCAGTGTGTCTGGAGCGGGTAGATTTCCAATCAAGTGATCAGGTAAGAGGTGGATGAGCGATCAGGGAAGCAAACAATAGGAATTGTGTACGGAATATTGAGGAACATTATATTGATTGCAACGCATTAACCACTTAAAGACAGGGTATCGATGGCGCATCATTTTTTGCTAGGTTTAATTTCTTTCTTATTTGGAATGCTGGGACTGGGGAATTAATAGTGAAAAAATGCACGCAGCAAAAGTTTAAGTTTATGAACTTTTGCCAATTTCATAAGGTTAATTCCAGCTCTGTTTGTGCAGGTATTCCCTACCAACTTTGGCTGAATTGTGGCAACTGTGGCTACTGAGCAACAACACTGTCTTTGTCTCTTTCCTACTGACAATCAGACTGAGGAGAGGGGTAGAGAATGCTGGCAAAGACATTGCTTTGGGCATCTGATGCTTACCATGCATGTGATTTGCTGTATAAGAATTGACATGCGCAGAACTAATGGGGATTGTATGGATCTGACCAGTCCCAGTCCCCAGACATCCAGAAACAGCCGTCTCACAGCGATCGCTGATACTCATCACTATGCATTAAGTACCGGCATTATGTGATGTAACGAGGCGAACCGATTTGCACCAAAATTGCTCTTCATTTATATACATTTATATATGTTGATCGCATTGAGCAGCATTGATATTATTTTTAAAAACAACAAAAAATGTTTGTTTGGAAAGTATAATAAAAATGTTTTTAATGTGCACACAAAGCTTTAGCTCAAACAAACGAATACATGGCAACAAATTAACAGATATAGGAAAGGCTGACATTTTTCAGCCTATGTAACTATGTAACTATGGCACGGAAAAAAAGTTATTTTACTTTTTTGTTTGCATTTTTTTCTGTTATGGCGTTTAATCAATGACCCATTATAGCGAGTACATTGTCATGAAGAGGTTTTAATGAGTAGCTTATATGACTCAACAAGACAAGAACAAAACAAGAAGGTGTAACTACTGACCCACATTTTGTCCGCGCAGTGCTTAGTTACGTATAAATTATCATGTTCCCTAAATTCAAACTGAAATGTAATATTATAATACAATTTTTTCACATGTGGTCAGGCTCAGACTGGCCATGTGACAAATGACCAGTGGGCCACGGTCCAACATCGCTCCATACACTCCTTGTCTGCCATTCCAAAGGCAGATTGGGTGCTACAGTTAGCGCCCACCATGCCCAGCTGCACGCAGAGCGAACATAAAAACATAGCGTGTGGCCTTTCATATCCAGCAGGTAGCCACACTTATGTCATTGGTGGCCACCAGCCTTAAACTGCCATGCCTGCCTCATCACCCCGAGCCCTGCATGTGGCATTGGCTTTCCAAAGCAAAATGAACTGGCCAGCCCGCTGCTCTGCTCTGCCTTTCCATACCTTTGCAGTCTAAGTTGCTAAGACCTTATTGTTCTTTATATTAATATTATTATGTATTCTTTTATATAGCGCCATCAGATTCCGCAGCGTTGTACAAAGGGTAGACAGGACAAAACAATTAGTATGTAACACCTTTAGTAATTGACGTGTTTCATAGGGTAAGCAGGGCGCCCGAAGGGAATTTAACAGAACTGGCTATGTTTAGGTGACGTATAAGGGAAGATTTGTTTAAAGTTCAAGACCATGTGCACATCTGTATACAACCCACAGATGGCTCGGTGGAATGTTTTAATAAGACATTAAACCAGATGTTGAGACAGTAAAAATAGAGGAAATTGTGTTTCTGTGTTTTATTATTTATTTCATTTGTCAGACATACCTTGGACTCTCCAGTATAACAGCTTAATCTCTTCAACTTGGCACTGGTTCCATTCGTGATAAAAGGGGTATCTCCGCTGTAATATGTTAGAAAATTAAATATTAATACACAAGTTTATCATATCAGCCATTTTTCTCTTCCGAGCACCTTTGCCCCTATTATTTAAAGACTAAATCCTCTTGTTTCTATCATATGGTCTAAATGGTCTTTATTTCAGTGTCGACGATTTGACTTTTTTTTAGGAAAAGGTTCCAAAAATGTTTAATTATGAGCCCAGAAAGGGGGATTAAAGTAGAAATTCATGTTATATCTGCAGTCCAGAAAAAAAAGACCACTTTCCTATTCCTGACTACTAACCGCAGTTAGTTAAAGCAAACTATTCAATCACATTCAAGTCCTACAGCAAGGTCCCCAATGTATGGGACCACTCACCCCACCTAACGGCTATTAGTACTATAGTCCTGGCATTCCTGCATTTCTTTTAAAAAAAGAGCATTTTTGACACCATACGTTCTGGAAAACATTGCTGGCTCTCTATTTCTACATCAGTCTGTTAATATTGGATGGGCGCACCGCCAATTACATTCCACGCATATGTTCTTTAGTTTCTGTAATGTCAAGGTCTGCATGATACATCTCTACCACCCACTCAACAGTATTCCGTATTCTATATGCTCCCCCCTCATTTACTTTACATAACGGGGGGCGAAAGGGGTCCGTCAGTTCAGCTGTCGTGACTGGCTTGTTGTGATTTGAACAATCTGGACCATCGACACTGATGGGTTTTTTTGTTCAATATTCCACAAAACGATACATGCGTTGATAATAAAGATGCTTGTGTATAAAAAATGTTTGATCCTAGTGCAAAGTCTGAGAAGTGGTCTTAGGGGGGCACTTTAGTTTTGGGGGTTCTGGTTAGACCTGTAACTTTTTATGTGACATATTGACCAATTGCTATGTATTTGTGTAACAGAGTAGGGTGTTTAGAAGAAGAATGTATTTCGTTTTGCATAATTAATTTTATAAACTGATTTTTTTATACACATTATTGTGACTTTGAAGGCTGAAGAATACTGTGATACCCTCATACCCAGACAACGTTCTAAAAAGGGGGCATCAAAGGAGGCTCCGTGGGACTTGAGTCTAAAAAGAGACACAGGGGAGGTATGGTACAGGCAGAAATAATGGGGCATCTGTAATGGATAACGATACATCAACACACGCACACATATGCAAAACATTTATAAACTGTGCAACACACTTATAAACATTTATAAACCATGTCAGTGTATTACCTTATCTTTCCATGGAACGGAATATGCTTAAAAGTCTTCTCTCTGCAAGAATGAATCTATACATGTTTAGAGACAGGTATTTGTATGCTTTTATGTATATGTGCATCTATGTGTAGTAACTTATTTATAATTATATAATTATTATAGTTATAATATATTAAATATAATATATGCTGCAATGTATGTCCCAAATAGTGGATGTGTGTGTGTATATGTGTATCTATGTGCATCTAATGTTTATACGAATGCCCACAATATGTATATCTGTGTGTAAGTGCGCATGCATATGTGTATTTGAGCATTCAACAGTTCTGTTAACTTTGGTACTGGTAAAATATTAGTGTGGAGCGCTGGATTATCCATTGGGCACGCTGCATGGGCCTATGGGCTCTGAAGCTATGCGGGCTCTCAAAGCCTTAATGTAGAATTGTCTCCACAATGTATCCCTGAGACTCAGAAGGCTCATGTAACACAGAGTCTCTTGACTCCATACTGAGCGGTGTATTCCGGGATCGTACAAGGAAGTCCTCCCCAACCGCTCCATTTACGCTATGGAGAACCGCGCACAGAGTCGGCACAGCATCCATATTAAACAGTACCCGGCACTGCGCAGCTTTAAGAGATAGAGTGCCGAGATATGGAAGACAGCGGCTGGGGAGGGGACAGCCTAGGACAGCACCCAACTTAAATATGTCACTGTCCGTATTATTAGCTTAGAAGCGCCATTTTGTAAGGAATAAATGTGGAAAATGTTCTATTTATAAACTTATAGTCACAAGAAACTGTTACTCAGGAATTACCAAAAGCAAGATTTTTCTCATGCCAAAAAAGGTTTGGAAAACATGTAATTTATGACATAGTATGTCGCCCCCTGAAGGAATCTTTTTGAATGACATCTAAACTTTATTCCTTCCAGTGTTAAAATAGGCAGTGATAAAAAATGAAGTGATTCAGGAATGTGAAGATGTCATGGAAAATTTTTATAAAAGAAAACCCAGTAAATCTGCCTAAAATACTTGCTGCCGGAACGTTTCTTGTATTTTTGTTTTTGAAAGCCTGGGTAAGGTAATAATGTATTGTCTAACAGTCAGTTTTTTTTGAAAACGCACACAAAAAAACACAGAAATATATCCACGCCGATTGGGAGATCAATGTTTACTGACACAAGTGTATAATTACATATGCCAAAACCTTAAGAACAGAAATATGTTATTGCGTCTAATAGTGAACCCTAAAATTCCTGTTGACAATGGAAAGTCCCTCTTTTGTCTCCTGATGCCCCTCTTTTCAAGGAGCTCAGAATGTTTGTTGAGTACGAGGGTATCACAGGGTTCTACAGCTCCAAAAGTCATTATACTGTGTAAATAAAATACATTCTTCTAAATGCCGCACACAATAAATAATTACAAAGTCACATTAAAAGCCTTGGTAAATCTCTGTTCCCGTAGCCATGCTATCTAAAACTTAAGTCTCCTTTTGGTCATTTTAAATGTTGAGAGGTATGTTTCCAGCAGTTACGTGTCTTGTGTGTGCAGTGATGTATTTAGCGTGGTCGTTGCCCATGTGCAGCACCCTCAGCCGTCCCTTCCACGACCACTGTTCATGGTCCATGCAAGATGAGGGTCGGCAGCTCTGCTGACATCAGTGGGCGGCCCTGCTAATTTCAGTGGGGGGGCCCCACTGATGTCAGTGGGCGGTCCTATGCAATTGTCAGAGGGCAGGTGGGTGGGGCAAGTGACCCGGAGAAGCGACACTTCACCCGGAGTCGCTGGGCAAAATCCGGAGAGTTCCCAGAATGCCGCTGTCCTCTCTGTGGAGCACCGGGTTGTGATGTAACATCCCGGCACTCTGTAACAAAGTGCCTTTTAATGCGGTGTATGGAGGCTGCAATGGCTCAGCACAGCCTCCATGGTGTAAATGGGATGGTTGGGGAGATGAGAGATAGCCGGTTTTGTTATACGCCTCGCTACGGCACTGCCTGTGTGAGAAATGTACACTGCCATGCTCCGTTTTTGCCTCACATTTTGGTGGAGATCTGTGGTGAACTAGCCTGGGCTATCGCATTACTCCTGTGACAGCTGGGAGGAGAGATGACACTGATCCTCTGGCCTTAGGGTTCGGGAAAGCAAATGGAACCCGAGATGGAATTGCCCTGGCAGAAATGTCGGAGTCACCGTGTGTGGTATTGCACGCCACTACACACGGTGAGCGCACGTTCTCACTGGCGGCCTTCCAGCACTACTCGCCCCCATGTACCATCAGGTCTTGGGGATGAGATTTATTTTTGAATCTGGCAGGCCAGAAATGGCCTGCCCTTAAATTATTTTTCTTTATTTATTTAATCACTTCGTGTGGTCACGAGTGCCAATTAATTTGCCCCCCTTTTTTGATTCACGGCTTTTGAAATTCACGGCTTGGCCATCACTATTCTTTGGCACACGATTTTGTCACTTCGTTTTTGGACACTGTTTTCTTTTTAAGAGGCAGTGAAGCCTGGACTTTGCTGGAGGAGGATTGGAGCCTTCTGGCCCTTTCCTCTCTTCAAGAAGGCCAGCAAGGAGTCTCACTCTTCGGGGTGAGACTCAAGATCCGACCCTCCCATGGGGGGGGGTTGGAATTTGTCCGAGTTCTCCGTGAGGGAACTCGGTATCGTAGTCTGGCTTCTGCTGCCTTGTGCACAGAATGCGGCACCAAGGAGCACGCACCTCGGGCTTCCTAAAAAAAAAAAAAAAAAAAAAAAAAAAATTACTCCTGTGACAGCATACCGAGTTAAAACAAATTACAGCTTGTAATATTTTCCCGTTACTTCCCAAATAGATGAAAATCGGATGTGCTTGTGAGGTGATTGTCAAATCCTGACAAGTATATGAATATACGTTAGGGTAACCTACTTCAGATGCTCTAACATAAAAAAAACTTAATGTTTTATTCATACTAAATCAAGGGCTACGTTTATAAATATAGCAGAAAAGATAAAGCAACCTGTTCTAAATATATATATATATATGTGTGTATATGTTTATACATATATATATATACCATAACATAAGTTATGGTGGGTAAAGGTGATGGGAGCCCTTCCACTTAAATTTACAGACACCAGACACGCCAGAAGGCTTGTTTTCCCCTCAGAAATCTCATGGTGCTGCCACAACCACAAGGGATTCTGGGTAGGCGCATGCAAATAAGGTCAACAATGATCACCTTTGCCTCTATATCCACTTTATACATGGATCCCTTGAGAGTAATTGCCCGCTGTACAGCCTTTATACAAAACTCGGGAAGAGGTGCAAATATATAAACGTGTGTGGATACAGTAAATTAGAAAGAGGCATGGTGTGTTTCTAAATAAAATAATAGCAATTACTTGCCCCTTAAAAATGAGTTCTGGATTTAAAAAAATTACCCAATAACGTATATAAATAAAAGAGAAAAGCATCGTCTTTAGAGTGCAAGGTCTATGCTTTTTTTTATACTTTCTTTCTCTCGCTCTCTCCCTCTGTCTTTCTTTCTCTCTCTCTCTCTCTCTCCCTCTGTATTTCTTTCTTTCTTCTTTCTTTCTTTCTTTCTTTCTTTCTTTCTTTCTTTCTTTCTTTCTTTCTTTCTTTCTTTCTTTCTTTCTTTCTCTCTCTCTCTCTCTCTCTCTCTACCTCTTTGTTTCTTTCTTGCTTTCTCTATACCTTTCTTTCTTTCTTTCTTTCTTGCTTTCTTTCTTTCTTTTCTTTCTTTCCTTCCTCTCTCTCTCTCCACTAGGTGGTGCCAAAAAATCATATATGGGTTTCACATTCTCATTTCAGTTGAACAGCTTTATGGAATTATTATTCTCTTTTATTTCTGTAATGCCTACCATTGACACAGCACTTCACACAGTCCATACATTCCAAGGGATAACACAAAACTACAATTCATAGCCTGAGACAAACCAATACACTGGATAAAGAGGTCTCCACTCACACGTTTATAATCCATATGGGTAGAAAAAGAATTGAGAAACATCCAGATAATTGTGTTTCTGCCTCGCAATGACCCATGGTGGCTTGCGTAGGGTTTTCAGGTTCAATGTACATTTTAATCATCTGTATTGTGAGCGTATTCGCTGTACATCTTAGCCAACCATCACCACCTATGTTATTCCAATAACATGTAGGTACATGTTCTGGAAACATGATTCTTGTGAAGCTTTGCGCACATTCCTAATGAGCTAATTTCTCAATTGAACTAGTTTCTCGATAACTCAAGTCAACGGCAGGTGTGGCAGCCACGCTAGCGATTCCAGGGAATTGTACTTATTATTAGAAGAATCCTAAATGTAATAATGAATTATTTTAATTGATTGACGTCAGTTAAGAGTCATTTTACAGGTAGGATAAGAATGGCGCATGATGTGGCAGTTACTCTGTGCCCTTGGATTAAACGGGCAGTCTGTTCTAGTTTACTCTCCTCGATGTGTGATGTCAGCAGAGTTTTTACATCACTATAAATACCTATTGAAATAATAACCGTGATTTAAATCTATACCTCGCTATATTTCTTGAATACAGTACACCAACTTTTATAAGAATTGCAAAATAGGAAAACATAATAAATAAATAGATAATTAAATAATTTTTTAAAAAATATTTATATATATAAAACAGGACTTTTTTCTATAAAAGCAAAACAAAACAATAACTTTATATGTTGTTATGTGATATATAAAGCTTTTTCATAATATGAGGTTAAAGGGACAGGTATTTTGCATTTTCACTAGACTGTAGCATACCTCACAGCAGTCCTGTTTTTGAGGGACAGTCATGATTTTTGGCCACTGTGCTGCTGTCCCAGGTAGCCTTTGCCGGTTATGGGGAACATGGGCTGGTTGAGGAGATCCTCTGATCTCCCCTGACAGGCTCAGTGACAACCCATTTAAGATCTGTGCCTGTTCAGGTAAGGTAGGTGGGTGATTGACTGCCCCATCCTGCCCTTTGGCCCTCCGCCCGCAAAGGTGTCCTGATTTGGGTACGTGAAATGTTGCGGCATACATGCCTCTCTACTATCCCGCTTTGTGCAGCACAGTCCCGATTTTGCCACTCTATCAAGCTGCCCCAACATGCCCTTTTCGTGACAGAGGTAGAGCTCAGCAGGCCAGTGGGATTGATTTCATTGTCTTGTCTGAGAACAAGAACAGTGGGCAGTCCTGGCTGCGTCTCGCAAGGGTAGGCTCTGGATAGCCGGGGGCCACAAGTTCCCAGGTATGCGTACTACACATGCTCAGAATTTGTGAGAGCAGAGTTCACATTTGACTCAAGGCAAAACAACGAGTATTATTTTATATTATTTAGAATAATGTAATAATTAATAAAATGAATCATGATTTTAATAGTTTTAATAATGTATTATACTAAGTAAAAAAGTCATATAGTGTGTGCGTTGACACATCTATGAATTAGAATGTATTAAGATAATTAGGATAAAAGAAACAAAATGTTCTAGATTATAAGCTCCTTGTAGCAGGACCCTGCTTAACCTTTCTCTCTGTAAGGTATAAAAGGTTATGAACTACTAGTTATGTCCTGTTTACTCGTACTGCGCAGCACAATATGGTGGTGCTGTATGTAATAATATATAATAGAAATAGAGACCAGACATATGCAATTTTAGATGATGACCTGCTTACCGAATTCTGCATTTTAAGAAAAGAAACTGTAAGCAATTTAAAAGACAAAACATAAATAACCTTGTTATGGACACAGGAGCAGCTGCTTAATATTGTCGTACTAAACGACACTGAAACACAAAACCAATAACTGTCATAATACTAAGTTACATATAAAACCCATCAAACATAACTTATACCTCTTCAAAAGAAACAAAACCTTTCATTTCTGTCATAGCAGACAAAAAAAACTGATAATAGCTAAACGGTTATGAAAAGGAAACTACTCAGCTTGTATAGACAGCAACTGAGCTAGTCAGAGAAAAGAAACTAACCTGCTTTACCTATTACATAACTTTTAATACTAGAGACAAAGTACACTACCGTTATCACGGGTGGTCTAATTTGTCTTATTTGGCACCCTGGATGGATCCTACACGTGGCACCCCCACCAAAAAAAATAATGTTGGCAAGAATATTTATTTTGCAAATTTGTAAACTGTATGCCAACTGGAAAAAACTAGAAATCTGAAAAAAATAATTAACTTAGAAGTAAATGAAATAAGTTTAAATAAGAAATATTTACTGAACAGATATATGGTACAGCATAACTCCCATTACTATATACTAAGCCAGATATTGATGGTAGTGCAGCATAACTCCTATCACGATGCACTATGCCAGACATTGACGTGGTAGGCCTCTGCCCATAAAACAGCCTGCCTGTGCCACCTCTTCCCCTGAAGCAGCCTGTCTGTGCCACCTCTGCACCCCTAAGCAGCCTGCCTGTCCCATTTCTGCCCCTAAATACTCACCCATTCATTTACCCATTCACTCTCCTGCACCCCATTACCTCTCTTGCAGATTTCACTGGTCCCCTTTAGGTATGCTACTGGGGGTGGCAGTCCCTATCAAGCTTTACTAAAGACAGATGCCCAATTGGGTGATGAGTCCACCAGTTGGGATGTAGCTTAATTGACGCACTGCATGAAGAGTATGCACTGTATGGCAACGAGGAGGTGGATCTAAAGAGGGCTCTGGGCTAGGACACCATCCCTATTAAATAGATTACTGGTTACAACTCCAAAAAAGTGTAAGGAAGATCACATTAACATGCCCAGTGCAGCAGCGCTCAGTCTATAAGACAGGATTGGTATTGACTTGAATGCTGGGGCGGATGCTGCCCAAGGTCCTATTTACTCTAACCATACTGATGGTTATTTGTGAAATTAAATGTAAAACTTTTTTCCAGTTCGCTTGGCCCACCGCAGATCCCTGACCTCAACCCCATAGAACACCTTTGGGATGAACTGGAATGGAGATTGTGAGCCACGCCTGACCTCACAAATGCTCTACTGGATGAATGTACTGCAAAAATTCCCACAAAACACTAGAAAATATTGTGGAAATTCTTCCCAGAAATGTGGACGCTGTTATAGCTGCAAAGTGGGGACCAATTCCATTGTAATGGCCATGGTTTTGGAATGGGATGTCCAACAAGCATATATACAGAAGGTGTGATGGTCACACATGACTTTTGGTCACATAGTGTAATTTGTTTCAAACTTAGTGACTAATCATTGACAGTAACAACTCTGATATTAGCCCCAGCAAAAATACCCAATGTAATTACCCAATTTTCGTTTTGAGGGACAAACCCGTCATCACCCTCACTCCTTACAACCTGATTGTTAATATTGACTCTTCCATGGTAGAGCTAACAGATTAACCCCTCAGCCCATAAGAAGAGGGGCTTTGAAGGTGCACATTACAATGACATGAACAATCCTTTAATAAGAGAAAGCAAAGTATTGAAACAAAAAGTTTTACTAAAGAAATAAACAATAAGCCAAATTGCCTTATAATTGTTTACGTCCTTATGTCATACCATTGGTCTAAACCAACGCAGGCTTCCACCTTCTCACTAATTTAAGTTTCCTCACATTACATCTAAGCCTCTGACCCTCTAGTTTTAGATTATGACCTCCTGTTCTAACATTTCTTCCCTCCTGTACTTTGTTAGATCCCTTAGTATTTAAATGTTTTAATCACATCTCCTCTCCTCTTTCCGCCAACAGAACAGATGGATCACCCATTCTCTGTGGGACTAACATGTATCCACTCCAAAAGATTGGAGACGCGTGTTACGTGTTTCTTTCATACATTTAATAAACATTTTGCTGACCTCTGTTTTTCACCTGCATAAGAGTTGTCTAACTGGATACCGGGGTAGTCCCACTGACACATTGCTCTGAAACTATACACAATGGACTGGATTCCGTGTTGGAGCAATCCTCACATAGAATGCATTATTGATAACACAAGAAAGTATCGAGAAGAAAATCCCCCTTCTTGTGTTTTCCCCAGCAGCTGGATGTTGATCTTATTACATAATAAAAAGCTAATCTGTTTCAAGAAGCAATGAGCTGGATTTAATGCCGGAGATAAATCTATCACTAGTAATTGAAGAGCAATGTTTGCATAGATTGCACTGGGAAAGATGAGATAAATGAGATAAAACAGGTACATTCTGTTAGTTCTAGTTTTGTCATAAACCTTGAGTGCATGGACTGTAAGAAGCTCTGTGTAAATTGTTGGAGCTATAAAAGAATAATACCGTATTTGCTCGATTATAAGACAAGGGCTTTTTCAGAGCAAGTGCTCTGAAAAATATCCCTCTTCTTATATTCCAGGCCGTCTTATAATCAGACCTCAAATAGAAGTCTGATTATAAGACTGAGATCCAGATCCCCAGCAGCGCTGCAGGGGACCCGGATCCTCCTCTCTGGCAGCATCTGCTGCTGCCCGCAATTCCGCCGGGGCTTCTATGGTGGAGCACCGGAAGGTCATGTGATGCCGGTGCTCAGTCATAGAAGCCCTGGCAGAAGTACTGTTCACCAGCAGCAAAGGTCTGCATTGCATAGACCTCCACCGGCTGCCCCACTAGACACCAGGGAGTCTGAAGCACGGGTCACAAGTAAAGGATGCACTGGTAAGTTGAGGGGGTTAAGAGTGGCATGGGGGCGGGGTTCAATGGTTTTCTGGAGGCAGAGTGGCATATAGGGGTATAAGGCATTTCTGGGGGGCAGAGTGGCATATAAAGCATATCTGGGGGGGGCAGATGTGCATAACTGGGGCAGAGTGGCAAATAAAAGGAAATAAAAACAAAACAAAAATGTTTTCAATCATTGTTTTTATTAAATATGAAAAAATAGTTTACATGTGAATTAATATTTACTAATAAAACTTTTTTCCTATAGTGTAGTCTTATATTCAGGCTTTCTTTTTCTAATTTAATATTAAAACTTTGAGGGGGTCATCTTATAATCACGGTCATCTTATAAGCAAATACGGTAGTAATAATAATATTAATAATAATAAATACATTGTCTTAGTTAATGAATCTAGGCCAGTATATATCTATCTAATTTCAACCTGTTTATTCAGTTACTTGCGACAGACTTATTCCTTCATTGAATCCCAATAATGGAGATTGTTTATTAAATCATTTTTTTTCCGCTAATATGAAATTTACAGAATTTTTTTTTAAAATTGATTAATACAACAGAAACCCTTTTCATTCTCAGAAAAAAAAAGGACTCAGGTGCGTTATGGTTCTATCATTGTTTATGAAAGGAGATCTCGGAAAACCTGTTATGTTAGGTGTGCCTTAGACAGGGAAGGGGGGACTGAGACGTCTGCTTCTGGGGATTCCCCAAACCCAGAGGCTATGTTACGAATCCAGAGAGTATTGATTCCTGAATCATGCTGATATCCGAGCACTAGATAAAAATCATTTAAAAAAAATGTGGCGAGAAATAGAACTCCTTCTCTGACATCATACGTTTAATTTAAATCATCCATTTATATGAAACCAAAGGGAATCTCAGCTGTTAACTAGTACCTAGGCAATGAATGATGGTTGTTTTTATATTTAATCAATAACAGTAATATTAATAATAATCTTATTGGTAGGAAAGGGTAATCATTTATCTAATATTGAAATATATTATTTCATTTTAGAATATTGTATATTATATAATTATATATATATATTTGTCTCATAAACAATTATTTTTATTATAATTAAATTAATAATCAGTTGGTGTATAGTATACAAAAAAAAAATGATGACAGCTGTTTCCTTTGCCTTGCTCGGAATTATTTTACAATCATATGTTCTCGAAGAAGAAGGGAATTTTTTTTTCACTGTAATTTGTACCAGGTTTTTGGCTTTTCAGTATTCTAAAGGGCTTCCTGTTTATAACACTGGATTCCTGGGCATGGTGATTCATCGTTTCACAGTTGTTTTAAGATTTTTGTTATGTCATTAATTTACACAAAAACTGGCTATTTTCTAGCAGCAACCCGGGAATCTGAATTTTTATGTCTTTTATGCTTTTTAGGTTTGCGTTCCTCTATTTTTGTACATTTTGTGTGTGCTATGTCGTTGACTAACTGTAGAAATTTCTACTAAAGGACACAGACCTCTCACAAGGTAGAATAATAGGTGGGGAAAAACTTTTTTACGCCTAAAATCTATGAGCAAGAATGTGCCGTTCTTACATGCAAAGTGTATTTCGTAACTGAGCCATTTTATTGGACTTAGTGGTTGAAGTGCGAATACTTAAAAAAGGAAGTGGTAAGGCCTTGGTTTCATAGATCATACTGAGCCTAATATAAGTTACTTGTGGCAAAAGGCAATTATGGCATTTACCTATTTGAATATATGGCATACAAATTAAATTATTAACCCCTTAAGGACAATGGGCAGTCCCTGAACCCATTGAAAACAATGCATTTTGAGCCTGTACATGTACGGACTTTGTCATTAAGGGGTTAAGGGCCTAATTGCTTAAAGGAAATTGCTGCTTTTTTCTGTCTTTTTTTAATGATTATTATAGATGGATAAGAAAGGTCTTGACCACCTGTACGGACTCTCATGAGGACCAAAATACTAAACGTGATGAATAGCTTTAGCGTGTCTCCCCCAGCACATCCGGCTTTTTTCAGAGCATTATAGTTTATTTAATTGACAAAGATTTTCTACCAGTTTTGCGGGATTAACCTAATTTGGTCATATTTATAAAAAAAATCTAAGTAATGTTATGTACGGTGTGATGAAAAAGAAACATTTAATATATAAGCAAACAACAATGCTTGCAGGGATCAGGCTTTTTCCAGCATGCCTCAAAATAGATCACCTGCCAGCATGCTGTATTTTTTAGATTTTTTTTTTACCATCACGGGTTACAGTGGCAGCTAGCAACTATATTGGACTGGGATGGTTTTCATCCATTGCTCGATACACACGTAAGGTTACTTTTTATATATCTCCTATTTGACTGGCACTCTAGGGGTTAAGCTTAAGTATCAAGAGAAAGAACGTCTGGATATCTAGGTTGAACAGTTAAATGAGACCTTACAGGACTGATGAATATTATTCTCAGTCTCTAATGTCATTCATTTGTCAGTTCATGATCTGGAAAATTCTGATGTCCAGGATATCCTTGAGCCTGACGATGCTTCCCGGATCTAGTAGAGTGTACATTGGAACATCCACACCGGAAAGGTTTTCCTGACCGTAAAATCCTCAGATTTAGAATTTATAAGAATCAACATAAAATCTATAACTGGATATAGAGTTCTAGGTTCTGCAGTGCAGAACAGTTCTAGACTACGCATACTACACAGTGATATTTATCGAGTTTCTCGCTGCTAACATAAGATACCTGGCAACATAAATTATGCATATTTAAGGTCTTTTTTCAGGTAAGTAAGTTCAGCGGCGCTGTGTGTGAAAGGTAAAGATTCCGAAAATGTATTGTCACAGATTCCAATCTGCTCTGTCACACTGTAATGACTCAGTGCAGGGTTATGCGAATAAAATAATTACACATTGTTTCTAAAAAAAAAAAGAGTCAGATTCAAAAAGAACTCACGCTACCTAGAGAGGGCAATCCCTGATACCGTCATCAGACTTCATAAACGTGGATTAGAAGCAGCCTCGTCATGGGATGACTAGACACTTTCAACCGGGGACATTTATAGGGCTGTCCTACATTAAAAAAACAAGAGTGTAATTCTGGTTTCCTTACACCTGGGATTCAACCTATAATTCCAGTTCAGGGTAACTCCTTAAGCTCTGGTTCGGGCATTCTTTTCTTTGTGGCTGATACTGACTCTCTTTATGGGAAAAATAAAAAGATTAAGCCTCCTTGAAGCAAAGAGAGTAAGTGGACATGAGTCCCCGTCTAACTATAGGAAAGTACAACGGAGACTTTACTGCCGAATGCCACACTTGAAAATTGTTAAATATACTGAAGGACCAGAGCAGCCCTGAACTTAGGCATTAATATACGGTAATATAGGGGAACGTGTAAAAAAAAGGTTCTGATGTAAAGATTTTGGCCACTACTTGCAATTCCACGTATAACCACCGGGTGCCTACAGTAAACAGCACTTTATCTCATTCTATTTCATTCTAATACCATTAACATAAACAGTACCCAGGGTTCGGGTTAATGTGTATAGAGCATAAACTTTAGTGACGGGGCATTTTAAGCAGGAATTATTGGAGGCTATAAAAGGGAATGTTCTAAGGGCTTCAGGCCCCCCATATTTTCTTAGTTTCAGATTATGATAGTAACATATCTTAATGACCATATTGGCGCTGTATACCTCCCAACATTTCAAAATGTGAAAGAGGGACAATTTAAATAAATAAATAAATCTCACGGAACTCAGCAATACAAGCAATTGGACTTTAACCCCTTAATGACAAAGCCCATACATGTACAGGCTCAAAATGCATTGCTTTCAATGGGTTTAGGGAGCGCCCATTGTTCTTAAGGGGTTAAAATGGTGTGCTTGCATCGCCACATAAAACATGCTTTATTTTTGTCAGCACAGTCATGCATATTAAAAATAACCAACACATTGAATTGAATTCCCATGCGGCTCAGCCAGACATACTACTTCCATGATGCTGTCTGAGCGTCATGGGAAGTGCAGCAACAGTAAAATTCCTATGACTCTCAGACAGCCAGGTGTCCACCAAAATGCTGGATGAGCATCATTGGAAGAGTAGTCCATAGCAGCAGAGATGTTTTTTTTTAATTAAAAAGGCTAATGTTAGCCTCCCTCCTTTGATTTTGGAATCAAAACATTTGCTACTGCAAAAGATTTTAGATGAAAAAAATCCATTTTATTCAGTGGAACAAAACAGTGATCACATTATTCTTTACAATATTCTTGTAAGAAACTTTTATTTCTTTATTAATTTATGTAAACTATTTTTTTCATATTTAATAAAAGCTATGATTGAGAAATTTTGGTTTTTATTACCTTTTATTTGCCAACCTGCCCCCCGAGTTATGCACATCTGCCCCAGGCTTGCTACTCTGCCCCCAGAAATGCCTTATACCCCCCATATGACACTCTGCCTCCCTCATATGCCTTATACCCTCCTATATGCCGCTGAGGCACGGCCATTGGGTGGCGCGGTATGTGCACGCCAGCCCCTTTAATTTCATTAGACGCCAGCGACCGGAAGAGGCTCAGCGGGTCTGCCGGCCAACATTCAAAACAGCCACTCAGCGGCTGCGATCGGGATTGAAAGCCCCCTCTGGCCGCCGGTATCCCAGTGGGCCAGCCTGGCCTTGACCTCACCCTTTCTCTGCCCCTGCAAAGCGGGACAGAGGAAGGGATAGGCAGGACTGTCGCGCATAAATCGTGAGATCTGATTTTCTTACCAATTTTTCAAGTCCAGGGCCAGACTGGGAACGATAAGCCAGCGGCTGCTAAATGACATATGTGTGGCCACTGACTGAATGCAGATGCACGTGAAGGACCCAATCTGGCCCTGGGACCACCGGCCCATCAAACATTTGCCTGGTATGCCAGATGGCCAGTCTGGACCTGTTGAGACGCACATACTCAGTGACAGCTGATGTGAACAGACTTAAAAAGTACATCACATTTGGTAGAAATTCCAGCCCCGTTGTGAGAAATGACTTGACGTTCTAGGAAGTTATTTTTATTTTATTTTCAGTGGCTCTTTACAAATGTCCCAGACAATCAGATGCCAGGAGTGATAAATTCCATAAAGTTTTGATTTTTTTAGTTGACATTTTCACTTCCTCCTTAGCAAAAAGAAAAAAATATTTAGTTCTAGTGAGCAACTGTAAAAAAAGCCGATATTCATGACCAGACCAACGGACGGCTGGCACCATTCAGCCCCGATGGCCAAGTTATAGAGTGACCTAAAGGGGGGAAGCTCCAGTCAGGGTATAAAGGGTGCTTAAACGTTTAATTACAATAGACATCCTGGTGGTTGCATGTGGTAATCAGCATACTCTGGAACTCTCAGGGTTTGACCCTGAGTCTTTGGGTTTTTGCCCATATCTCAGGGCGAAGTGGCAGATGCTCAAGGTCACACAGTCTGGAACTGACTCCTTCTGCCCCTGAAACAGCCTGCCAGTGCCACCTCTTCCCCTGAAGTAGCCTGCCTGTGCCACCTCTACCCCTGAAACAGCCTGTCCTAAACACTTTTACATTCACTCACTTTACTCATTCATTCATTCATTCACCCATTGGCCCTCATCTGCAGATTTCACTGGTCCGGAGGCCAGCCGAGCAGCACTGGGGTCTAACGCAGGCATGCAGTTTACTGCTGTGGCACCTGCACACTGTGAGAGGAAACTCCCGCCCAGGGGAACCTGGTTACCGGTAGGCCAGTCCAGACCTGAGTACACACCTGAAGCTGGCCTGGTGGCACCTCCCTGAAGAGTGGCACCCGGGGCAGAATGCTCACCCCCAGGTATGCTACTGGCAGCCCGACGACCCTGTTAGGAAAATCATATGCCAACGTCCAGCACAAAGGGTGGCGACGCAGATGGGGCAGCAGGTGGCGATGCCGTGGCTTAGGTCTAGGGCAATGCAAAATGAAAATACACCACTGGTGGTAATGCAAATAACAAGCAAAAATCCTTCTGATAATCTTTTTATTTCCTTTTTTTATCTTTGCAACCTATTTTGTTTAGGATTGGCCAGATCTGCTAAAGTTTATTTGCTTGTGCAATTAATGTCGTGTATATCAGACACAGCACATTTAAGAATACAATGGCCCTCTTAGATTTACTGCCTTTGCGATATTACTATGCAACCTTTTATGCAAATGAACAAATATTGAAGCAGTTCATTTACATACGAGATGTACAGAGATGAAAAAAAGAGGGCTGGCGGGCCAAACCACTTAAAGGGGAACTCCCACCACCACTATTATATCCAAATTGTGTTTTCAAAGCTATTATGTACTTTTCCTTTTTTGCATGATATAATATTTTTTAGGCAGCTGCGTATTCGTCATTTTGTGTTCTACCTCTGTTATTGTACTCCAGTCTGCTAGACAAACACCCTGACGCCTTACTGCTTTGTGGTTAACAACAGAATGGCTCAGTCTCAATCACCAACCTGACTCTCTGACCAATGAAATCCTATGGGGAAAAAAATCGATTTAATTGTACAAATAGGACTTGCCGTAAAGAATCAGCTCAGTGTGGTGTTTGAGCAGGGAAAGTTGCCCAAGAGATAAGGACTGGCGACAATGGCGGCCTCCAGATCTGCAGATAAAGGAAGTTCTTCGGATTAAAATTAAACAAAACCAAGTTCTTATCAAAGCTGAACTGAATTATTGTATAATGCTTAAATTTTTTTTTCTATTCTGATCTACTTTTTTGGATGTTTTACTGTTAAAAAAAACAGATAAGGGCAAGAAGATGTTTGGATTGTATTTTATTCTTCAGGAAGCAGAGGACAGACTAACGTCACAATGAATTATAATGTCAACTATTTATAGTGCAATTACTGGACTGCTCGATTACATAAATCTTGTGTCCTGGAAAAAGGAAACCTTAGAATTAGCATCATCCTGATTTATCTTAAGGCATTTAACCATGCCACGCAAGACTGCATTAAGACCGTTGTTTAAATTCCAGCTCTTTATTAAGTAAATATGGGCTTACCCTCATTGCCTGTTACAGCTTTCTGACTTATGTACTTGTAATTAGTTACGCCATGCAGTTAAAGTTTGCCAGCGCTTTGCTGGGAACTCGGTTTTCTGCCTCATCAAAAAAAAATATTCTGTTTAAAACCATAGTAATTTCACGCTTATGTTAATTGTCTTTTCCTGGCTATACTTCGTGGCAGCATCGCAAAAAGGTAGTTCATCCCATCTCCGATAGAGCAGGAAGGCATTAAAAGTGTATAATTCCACAAGAAATTAATTCCCAGGCTCAGAGTTCCTTGCCAGGCAATAATGTGTTGAAATGCGAAGAAGCAAACTTTTTTTTTTCTTAAAGCATTTTTTAGTTAATCGAATGTTTACAGAAAGCTGTATATGGGGGAATGGATGTCATTAGCATGGCCACAAAGCGCAGATACAATTCCCAACGGACTCTCGCGAGGTCTAATCTTGACTGAATTTTTTTTTTTTTTTGGAGCCAAGGTGCGTGCTCCTTGGGTGCTGTTCTGTGCCCAAGAGGCGACAGAAGCCCAGAATAGAATACTGGGTTCCCACAAAGGGGGCCGGATGTTCGAGTCTCACCCCGAAGGGTGAGACCCCTTTTGCCTTCAGGGCACTCCCGCAAGGGAGTAACCCCCTTCAGGCTTCACTGCCTCAAAAAAAACAGTGATCCAAAACGTGGTTACCAAAACGAAAATCCAAAGCGTGATCGTGGCCTCGCAAGTGGGTCAAAAAAAACGTGAAAATCCGAAAACCAAGTTAATAGGCACACGTGTTGCACACATTGTGATTATATAAATTAAATAAAATAAATAAGGGTCGGCCATACATGGCCAGACCAGGTTCAAAAATAGAGTCACAAACCCAAGCCCCGATGGGTCGAGGGAAAGGACGTGCACTCACCGTGTGCAGAGGCGTGCAAGCTGCACATGGTGACTCCAGCATATGTGTACTAGGGCAAATCAGCACCTCGGGCTCCATGCTTTCCCGGCCCTAAGGCCAGAGGATCAGTGTCTCCCCCCCCACGTCCAAAGGGGTACAACACTTGATCTTAGCCAAAAGGAAGAAAGCCTAAAACATCCTGACGGTTACAAGAAAAAAACACCTTGTCTACATGGCCAGTCTGAAAGTGCTGCCAAGATCCAATAATCACAAAAGTTATGGAAGGTAAAGGAGATGGAAAACCCTTCCACTTAAAATTAAGGGGTAGTAGAAGTATTATGACACACTCATCTACAGACACCAGACACGCCAGAAGGCTTGTTTTTCCCTCAGAAATCTCATGGTGCTGCCACAACCACAAGGGATTCTGGGTAGGCGCATGCAAATAAGGTCAACAATGATCACCTTGGCTACCTTGGCTACTGCACCTCTTCCTGAGTTTTATCTAAAGGCTGTCCTGTAAAGCGGGCAATTACTGTCAAGGGATCCATGTATAAAGTGGATATAGAGGCAAAAAGTGATCATTGTTGACCTTATTTGCATGCGCCTACCCAGAATCTCTTGTGGTTGTGGCAGCACCATGAGATTTTTGAGGGAAAAAACAAGCCTTCTGGCGTGTCTGGTGTCTGTAGATGAGTGTTTAATAATACTTCTACTGCCCCCTTAAGATTCAATAATAGATCAGTTAAATTGAACATTTCTAGCATGGAGTATTCAGAAAAATCCTTGGAGATTGGCCGCACAAGCTCCAAGTCATCAAATGAAGCTTATGGGGATCAGGGAATAGAGAAATACATGAGAGAGGAGATATTGTACTGGAGGCAACTCCTAAGGAGACTCTTTGCAGAGGTCTCATGGGTTAGCATGGAAGCCTGGCAATAACCTCCACTCACACCCACTGAGCTTTCTTTAATACTGATGGTGTCAATGGTATTGGAAAAATATGGAACCCAACTAATGGATCCTTACCTAGAAATAGAGGGTTGAACCTTCAAGCAGAGAATTTTGGAGCATGCTGAGTAGAGAGCTGCTACTCGCCTTGATCGATTGTAATCTGCTTTCTAAAGTGTTCCCATACACCGTGCCAGACTTATTTTCCCTGTCTCCCCATAGTCTGCAGAGTGTTTCTATGTGAAACACTCTGCAGAGCTTCTTAGCTTTCTAGTTTGATGAAGTCAGACTATTTATCAGGCTGGCATTCAGTTTAATTGTATACTCAATATTGCCATTGGAACCTAGCGATGCCCCTGATGCCCAACTAGGCCAGAATTGGCATTTCCATTAAATGGCAAATTTGAGATTCTTGCGCTATATATTCCTCCCAATGCTTTTCCAGCAGATGTTGATTAGACGTTGTATTTGTCTGTCCAATGTCAGCAACAGATCCTCTGGGAGTTCTAAGCTATTTTTATGGTTTGTTTGGAGTTTTATAGATACATGTGGTTAATCTTTCAAAGATGAGGAAGTGGATAGAGAACACGAATAAGGAAGGATTTGATTAAGAACAGTAAACAAACATGTTGCAGTTGTGGATATTCACATAACTGGAGGACGTCAGTATATGGAATAATATATATATATATATATATATATATATATATATATATATATAATTGTCTTGCTCTAGGTACTCATGGATCGTAAATGTATTAGAGACTACTTTATTTGTATTACTCCTTGTGAGATGAACCGTAAATGGAATGGTATTTGTCCAAAAGGTCTTTGTACCTAAAAGCAATTTAAATGTTTTTCGCTCTTTGCATGTTCTTGGCGATTGGATCCATTCATCCTGTGTCCTTTCTTTCTGGGAGACTAGGAAGTTATGTGGAATGATGAAAACTATGCTATTTGTTGGGTACATATGTGGGCTGATCTGCTTTAAGTGCCCATGTGATGTTACGCACAGGTCCACCCATAATATGTGGGCAGCGATATCATTTTAGGTCAATTTCTAGTTACACCCCTGCTGTAGGGAAAATCAAACGTTTGCTCTGCAAGTCCCCCAGTATGTATTGTTTTATGCAAAGGATTTGGCACAATGGATGTAAAGCTATGTACATCTAGCTTCAATTATAAGTTGCCTATTCTTTCAAAATGGCTTCCGTTCCCAAGTAACACCCACTCACACTCTGCGGACGTAAGCTGGCATGAACTTCTGCCAAAATGGTGGAGCTTACTTGAGCTCAGGGCAACATGGCGGCACTTGTGGTGACATCCTCTCCCTCGATTGGAGGATCAGGGAGAGGACATCACCAGAAGCGCTGCCGTGTTATGTCTGCATGAGAAAATGCGTTTGAAGGTAGAAGAGAGAAGAGAGAATAGAAGGAAGAAGATAAATATTAGAAGACAAAGCAGATGTGGTCGGCAGAAGGGGAAGTGGTCAGCAGAGACGGTAGGAAAGCATTTAGAGAGCGTGAAAACATTTAGAGAGTGCGCAAGAATGAGAGTTTGAGAGAGTGATTGAGTGTGTGTGGGTACCTGGCAACGAATTTCGCTCCCGAATTAAAAATGCCCCCAAATTTTGATCCAAAACGAATGAGCAGGGAACTTAATTTGTTGCCCGAAAACAAATGGACCCCAAAATTTGTCCAAATCATTTTTGGTCGGTTTGCACATGTCTAATAGGTAGCATTTATACCAAGGCTTTGTTACATGTGTGTTCATATTTATGTATATATATATATCACTTCATAGACAGATCACTATTATATATTTATATATATTATATTATCGCAGCAAATAAAATGTGTCTATTTCATTTAAAAAAAGTGCAAAGGTTACTTTTATATTCCTAGATTGTGACATAATGTTGCCTGTGCTGCTACTTCATTGTTATGTTACAAAACAAAGCAAAGATTGCATTCCACAATGTTCTGTACTGAATGTTCATAAACTCGCATAGCACAAGGAAGTCGGAGTGGAAACGCACAGCAAATATGCCCAAAACTCCAAGATTTCAGAACAAAAAACAAATGTATTATATTATCATAAACATAACTATAGGGCATTTACGTAACAAAGTGCCCAAAAAAACTCTGCGTGACGGAATAGAGAATTTAGGAAACAAATATTTGATCTTTATAGTAAAATATTTGCTTTAAATAGAAAGTGACAGAGCAAAATAGATGTATATGTGCGTACTAGATGAAGATATTTATATATATATATATATATATATATATATATATATATAGAGAGAGAGAGAGAGAGAGAGAGAGAGAGAGAGAGAGAGAGAGAGAGAGAGAGAGAGAGAGAGAGAGAGAGAGAGATATATTACAATCTAGTGTAATAGTCTGGGTTCTCTGTGCATTAAAATTAAATCTTAGATATTTCTTTTGAAAAATACATCCATGTAATCTTTTAAATAAATATTTTAGAAATGGTAGAGATATAGGTTGTTGTAGCAAGGAACGTTGGGTGCCGATGTGGAGGGAATGGTGGTGGAGTCGAGAGGGTTGGCACGGATCCTGCATGAGAACTATGGGGGTTGCTTGGCTTTGAGTCCTCTGGGCCACTTGTAGACAGATCTCTTCCTCAAAGAATATTACGTTTCCCTGCTGTCTAACTAGGTTAATATATAATCTGGACAGAAAGAAGTAGAAGGAGCGAGGACAATGTTGATGGCACACATGATTCTACCCCCCCACCACCACCACCAGGGTCACCTGTCCCAAGATACCCTCCAAACCTGTCCCAAGATACCCTCCACACTACACTTGTAAATGAGGGATAGTCGCCGAAAGCGAAATACATTAACTCATTTACATCGTTCATACTTGCGACGTCGTTGCCTGGAACGGGAAAATATATTGGTATCCATAAAGATCTTCCATAACATATTTTTTTAGTTTGCTTTCCTGTTCCTTGACCTGATCTGCCCCCCCATTGATGATGTGCGTCTACCTTGCAGGAATTTACTCTCCCTGTTTCCTTATGGGGATGTACATTGAGATGTGAAAAACCACGAGGGAGAGAAAACTATACTGGCAAAGAATGATATATTTATATTTATTTCTTTTTAAAAACATAAACATACAAAAAAAATGTTCTACCGCGTACAAAGGTAAGCAAGGAAATCGATACGTACAAAATGCAAATGAGCATATAGGGGGCGGGGGGGCAATAGTTTCTACCTATACTTTTATATATGGAATATGCATTGGAAAATCATCATTAAACCTTTCTAATATCTAGTATTTTTAGGGATACTAAAATATCTGACAGCATGTAGATGATAATTCAGAGCCGGACGTAAATTGCGTAGCGCCCCCATAGCTTGGCTTACTTTCTATATGTGATGGACGGTATTAACAATATTACTACTCAGCAAGTATTCTAATAGATTAATCAAAAGTACCACAAAAGGGTTTTCCCAACCTTCTGACTGCTACGCTACTTTATTACGAGGAGACCCTGTAACACTCAGAAATACCATTATTCAATTTCACGCAAGCGATTTATACGTTCATAGGCCGTGTTGGTGACTAAGCCTGTATAGTGAAATTAGTTCCACAGATCCGCGAAGGTTATTTTTGTGCACGTGTGTACATTACGCGGGGTTGCCCCTGTTCGAGTGGGTAAAATGGTACACTCAAAACGACCGCTAAGTCAAAAAAGATTGTAAGTGAAACGTTATTTCAGTAATCCTGGAATAATGAAACATTCAGCTGTTTTCGTTATTAGTCTGTATATGATATGTGACTGCACTTCCTCTTGGTTTACTGAAAATAAGTGTGTATATAAACTGATGATGTCATAAACCAAGAGAACCCGAGGGGGATCTGGAAGAGTTGTATTGCTTCAAACTATACAGTACATTGTGCAACATCCACATTATGGCTAGGAATCTCTAAACCAAGGATTCTGGGAGTTATTGACCACACGGCGTGAAAGGGAAGCCTGGGGTATTTGCATAAAAATGCAAAATCATTGTTTGTACATTTGATTTTACCGCTAGGATCTTTGACGCATGAATTCCCAGATGACTGTGCTTTGAGAAAGAACATTCTGAATATTTTGCTTCGGTTTTTTGGCATGAACAATGGGCTGAGAACTTTTTACAACTGAAAGCTGTGGTTTTCTGGGGACATGACACATAGGGTTAAATATAAATGCAAAGTTTGAAAAAAAAAAATGGTCTTCCCATTATAGCAATCATTTAAATGGCCCATTCAGCAGGAACATGGTAGTGGTCACGGTTGTGGTAATTGATCTCTATACATGTCCTCTTTTGCCCTGAATAATATAATATGAATAATATGACCTGCCTCCCAAATGAAGTAACTGAACTCTGTCAAAGTGTCCTCTGCAGCCTCACCGACACAGTTTTCAACCAGTTAGACAAATGGTGCCCCCATGATTGTGCTTTGTGCCACTGATTGGCAGCTTGGAGTGGGTTTTTCAGCATGTGCATTTGGGGTCTCGTTATACCCACTCTCCATCCCCTGAAGCTCTCCCTGAGCCAATACTGGATCTGGCTGGTGGTGAATAGACCACATTCTCCAGGTTCATCTAACCACATCTCCTGCAAGCCAAGGAGCTTGGGGATGGAAAGTAAATGGATGTAGTAGGGTTCTGCTGAATCTGTTTATTTGCGAGGGGACCACATGAAAATTTAAGGGGGGGACACAGCTATCATATGCAGGTAGCTAATACAGTGAGTGAATTTAAACATGCGTGGGATAGGCAAATGGCTCCTGAATCTAAGACTAGACCAAGGGCTGATTGGGGTCTGGGAAAATTGGGCAGACAAGATGGCTGAATGGTTCTTTTCTACCATCACATTCCATGTTTATATGTTTTATCAATATGTATCTGGTGGCTAACATGTCCCTCTAATAGCAAATAAATATTATATTTAGCACAACGTATACAATGACAGAAGCCTTGAGTTTTGGTTATCAGAAAAACTTACATTTCTACTTAAAGCTGCATCTTGAAAGAGTGAAGCAGCCAAGTTTCTTGGTTTACAAAGCATGCATTTTCTATGCAATGTATGTTTGTTGACTATATATATATATACGTTGCACTGTAAAGAGCTTAAAGCACAGGCTTGGACTCACTATTGGAAAAGTACACGGTAAGCCAATGCCTGGTGGCACCTCCAATTGAACTCTTCTTTGCCACTGATCCATTACTTTAATGCCTGAGAAAGGGACCCAACAATTTGGTCTTGAAAGCTTGCAATTAAACTCTCAGCCATTAGGTTAGGTTTGGGGGGCAGTGATAGCACAGGCCAGCTGTGAAGTTGGGGGGCCCTGGGGCAATTTTCACATCAGGGCCCTGTGGTTTCTAGTAATGTCCCTGGCTGTGTCCTTTTAACAGCACAATATATTATTGGATTAGTTCTGTCCCTTCCATCTCGCAGACATGACCTTCTTCTTGCCTTGGTGCTCTTGGATCTACATAAACTGTACAGGATTCACCTGAGCTCATCACTTGGTTTTCGTGGGTAGATCGGAATAACTCCCATAATGCTCAGTCAGCACCTGACCGGAGAGTGATGACCCATATCAGTTGCTAAGGTGGGTTTAATCACGTATAAAATGTATAGTCATTTATAAACATACAAACAAATGTTACTTTACTTTCACTACACTCACCCCATTAGTAGGCTATGGTAATAATGAAATAATAATTATAATGTAGCAACAACGTGTGTAAAAGTTTCTACCCAGTAATTAATATTTGTGACCTGAGCAGAGACTGGCTCTATTACTACTCCCTGGCAACAACAAAGAACTTTAAGGATAAACATAGGTGGAAACATACTTGTCATACAGACACGCGTCATATAAAAATATACACGATATACGCAAGTCTCTTTAATGAACACTATTAAATTAGTATCTAAAAAGTTACTATTTTTAGATCTGACGGGCATAAGATGTCATTGAAAGTTACAATATAAAAAGTTATGATAGTGCAAAGTTAGGAAACTGGTTTTATCACCATAGCAACGCAATTGTTCAATGAATATAAACAATGTATTGTTTGCTCACTCTGACTCTAAACGTAGGGCAATAAATGACAATTCTAAGGATGCTATCCATGCGTTACGTACAGTTTTGGGATAATGTAAAGGTCTGTCCTATATCAGAATAAATACATTTGTCTTGACTATTATAATACTCATGTTTGTTGCTGTTTCCATGGAAATGTGATTGTACATATAATTTAATAAATACGGTATTAATAGTTTGCCCTATAAATGTTTGCCCACCTGCTTCTAAACCTACTTGCACGCTTGTCGTCTCCCTCCTCATATCAAAGAAGAGCCACTCACACCATGGGCAGCATGCAGGAATGCCTAGGTGTCTGGCCTTTATTGTTCTAACCCCATTCATTCTAACACCATACACTAAAACCCCCCTCAATTTAATACCATACACACCCATTCCATACACCATAACACCTATGCTCTCACTCTAACACGTACACACCATACACTAATGCACATACTCCATCCATGTGATGTGCTATGTAATTATTAAATAATAATAACTGCACTTCATTGGTTGATGGCAGAGGAGCTCCCTGCTGGCGACCAATAGAGTCGCTCGTACAGACCTTTAACTCTTGGAGCGGGAGAAACCAATGGTCTCCCCAGGCAAAGTTCCGCTTCAGAAATTAAAGGGCTGTGCAAGTTACTCTATTGGCGGTCTGCCTGCCAGCGACCAATAAAGTTGTTCTTATGGCTCCTGACGGCAGACCTACGGATTTCGGCTCCCGTAAAATGCTGCGTAGATAACGGGAGCGGAAATCCATAGGTTCACCATCAGGAGGTAAAGACCTGCGGGGAGGCCAAATTCCCCATCAAGAGTTAAAGGGCAGTGCAAGCGACTTTATTTGTTGCCATATATGGCAATATGACCAATATGAGTAAAATTAGGACTTTTTACTGACCCCAAAAAAATCAGTTCAAACATAAAGAAATATAACCTGTTTTAGTGAAAAGATTCCTTTTTTGGTGAAGAGATTCCTCTTAGTCATTTAGTCTTACTGAAGTTCCTCAAATAAGCCTTATTTTTACTTCTTTAGAAACCACGTTTCCTAAAACATATTAAACGCTTATAGTTTGTGTAACCATTTTCATCATCAATATTGTAAATAAAACTGGAAAAAAAAAATTTGAGATTGGAATGATATTAGAAATAGTAACAGTCTGTAGTTGGAATAGAACTTGTAAAGATAAAATAGTCTGATTTTAAGAAAATGGTTTACGTTTATGATTACCAAGAATTTTTTATTATAGGTTCTTAATGGACACAAATGGACACAATAAATAGCCGGGCAAAGATGATGGCCTGATTGGACACTCTGGCATATGACATCATATACTGATGCATCGCATCTATGTACCATAATAGTGCAAAGAAGCATCACAAGGCAGGCGAGAGAGTCTATGCCTGCAACCTCATGACCAAAATGGAGTTAAAGACATTCTGTCTCCCCATCCGAGAGGACCAGTTTCCTGTGATAAGATCATAATCCAGGGGTTGACCCCTTCCTCCTGTCTCCTCTTACCGGTTCAAAATTGCTTATGAGCAATGTGTGTGTGAGCATGGATGTGTAATTGTGTGTGTGAGCATGGATGTGTACTTGTGTGTGTGAGCATGGATGTGTACTTGTATGTGGGAGCATGGATGTGTAATTGTGTGTGTGTGTGAGCATTGATGTGTACTTGTGTGTGTGAGCATGGATGTGTAATTGTGTGTGTGAGCATGGATGTGTACTTGTGTGTGTGAGCATGGATGTGTACTTGTATGTATGAGCATGGATGTGTAATTGTGTGTGTGTGTGAGCATGGATGTGTACTTGTGTGTGTGTGTGAGCATTGATGTGTACTTGTGTGTGTGAGCATGGATGTGTACTTGTGTGTGCGAGCATTGATGTGTACTTGTGTGTGTGAGCATGGATGTGTAATTGTGTAAGTGGGGTGAGATGGAGTGTGTGTTAGTGAGTATGAGTAAGTGTGTGTAATTTGTGTAAGTGAGTTTACATATATTGTATGTTGGAAGGGGGGCAAGGGACAAAGAAGGCACAGATCAGTTGTGTGGGGGGCAATGATGGCACAGACTATCTGTTAAAGTTGGGGGGCCCCGGGGCAATTTTCGCACCAGGGCACCGTGGTTTCTAGTTATGCTCATGAAGTCATGGAAGAAAAAAACAAGAGGTATTTCAGGTATCTTAGTCTTGTGGGTACAGAGGTTAAAATACAAGGCATAAAGAATTACCAAAAAAGATCACAATTTATCATAAGGCATATTTAGCCATATTTTTAGCTAGGAGAATGCTAACTTTGGAGCAATCAGGAGAAATATTCTGCTAATTTTGCTTTGACACCCCATCTGACCATATTTATAAAGAGTAATCTGGGGTAAAGAGTTAATCACTTGTTTCCTCTGTTCATTGTGTGCACAAAATTAATAGAATAATCATTACTTTGTACATACATTTCAGGAAGCTGGGATACAAATACCATAGTTCATCCTATAAGGATCAAGCAAGTTTATTTTAGAGGAAATCTGATATTGCAACATGTAGGAAATACATGCTTTGGGTGGCTCTTTATCTTAGGAATTTCAATGCAATGTGTACCGAGCATAACAGAAATATATCGCAGTTACAAGAAACTACGCTATACTGCTGACCCAATGTTTCTCCTCGGGTTTTGTCATCCACTTCACAGTTTACAAAGCAACCAGCTTTAAAAACCAGCAGCATTATAATGAGAGTACAGGCTAAGGTGAAAAATGATTATTAATTATTATTATTAATATTAGCAGATGATGCATTACTGTAACATGTGAGAATAACACGTTAACTAGAGGCAGAAGGTGTGCAGGGCCCAGGCATACCCCCCAACATTTGAAATTGCAACAGAGAAGCATTGGGGCCCTTACACACAACTGCCCATACACACTGCCCTTACACACACCTGCCTATAAACACACATATACACATACACTGTCCTTACACACACATATATGCACATAGACACACCATCTTACAAACACATAAATAACTACACTGCTCTAACACACACCTGCCTATACACACTGCCCTTACACACACACACACACACACACACACACACATGTGCTTACAAACACACATATATATATATACAGATACACTGCCCTTACACCCCTTTCTCCCCATCTCTTACCTTTCTTATCTTTCATCCTCCATTCTCCATCCTGTCGTGGGAGCGTGAGGTCTGTCACTCCAGGCCTCTGCTTTAGTGCTCCCTCATCACTATGCGCGGGCTATTGATGCAGAGTGCCAGGGTATGACGTCATATTCCGGCGCTCGGCATCAATTGCAGGCTCGTAGTGATTAGGGAGCAAGGAAGCCTGAAGACCTTGTGCTCCCTAATGTTGGGCCGGTTAGAGAGGGATTGTGATCTCCCCACCCAGCCCTGCAGGCTGCTGATCGGGTGGCTGTGCTGTGCGCCCCCTTGCAGCTGCGCCCAAGGTGAGTGCCTCTCCCAAAATCGGGACTGTTCCGCCCAAATCGGACAGGTGGGACCAGCCCAGATAACATGCTTCCCTGCCGTATGTGGGATGTACATTTTTATAAAAAAGGAACCAATTTGTCAGTTTTACATCCTCCATACTGCATTTTATTTGGGCTGGTCAGCTATGTGTAAAAATTATGTGTCCTGGAAAACATGGCTGATGTGGTCACCCTAGTCCAGAATAACTTGGATAGAAATAGCAGGAAATGGGTTTATTTACCGATATATATATAATAAATTACTTTTGTTGTAGATATGGTACTCAATTAGATAATGGCTGTCAACAATGTTGTGGTAGTGCCCTAAACACCACCCAGGCGTCTAAGCACATCTCCTAACGCCAGTGTCCTCCTTTCACCATTTGGTGGTCTATTTAAGTATCTAAGAAAGGCATTTGAAAAAAGCAGAATTAATTTTATTTATACAAAACATTATATATGACATTACACTTATTTTTTTTTTTTTTTGCAGAATCTTCATACATTCTGGGGAAAGAAAATAAAATAAGAAACAAGGGAATTTTAAATATGTGTTGTCACTTAAACAGTTTAATGTAAATAGTGCTGGATCTGCGTGCTGCGGAATTTCTACAGTTATTCGAAGCCTACGGAAAACATAGCTCTAAATGTCATTGGAAGCTACAGAGAGCTCCGCCAATAAATGATGCCGCGTATCAATATTGGAATATCCCTTCCATGTGTATTTGTAGATGTCACGGCTTTTCTTCTTTTCGCTGCATGTTTTTTTCTTCGTTATCTTAATTTCCACAGCTGTCCTCAGAAGTCTTCTGCTGACACGAGACCCGTAGGCCCACCTCCCTAATATCTTCTTATTTCTTACTTAGTTGGCGTGCAGATGTGCCCACGTACTTCCTCCTGCCGTCTCAGACTTTTTTACTCCGGTCTTATTGCAACATTAGTACGCAGAAGGGAAATTTATCTAGAGAGAGACTGTCTGCTCCTGAAAGCATAGTAATCGAATGAAAAAAAAAAAAATCCAGGGGTTAGTTAATAATTCATTTTTATTCTAATTTATTGTCATGCCACGGTAATAATGCTGTCAAAAAACACTTAGAACTGTAAAGCAGGTGCCACATTGCTTCTATATTGACCGTATATCAAGAACTGTCTAGAAAAGTCCTAAAATATTAACACATCTGTTTTGAGTATTCTGGTATTAAGGTTCTGGGATAAAATCACGTTGATTTTGCATACATTTCTGGTCTTTTTCTGGTTTGAGAATCCATGGAACATGTAACGTTAGCCCTGTATGTTGTGTGTTGTCTGCAAAGGGGAGAATTGCCCGTTGAGAAGGCCATAGAGAGGCACCTTTGTTTTGAGGTTTTGGTTTCAGGTTGGCTATGGGACCCATATACCTCCTTTCTCCAACTCTTTTGGAGAGACAGTCCTTCTTTGAGACTCAATTGCCTATTTCACCCATTTCATTAATTTATGCAGGACCTCCCAAAGTCCCCTTACCAATGTCCCTTAACCCCATTATCCTAAACCCACCTCCTCACCCTATCAAGGCCCTTTCCACTTAGCTACGCTGGTTCCATGGGCTACAAGAACCCAGGTTGGCCCATTTTCCTGGGGTAAGGACTCAACCGGTCCTTGACCTTGTCTTAGATTCAGAGCCATATGCCTATACCATGCATGGTTAAATTCCCTCACTCTTTAAACCTCTACCACTTCTACTGAGAGGCTATGTTAGTCTCTACCACTTCTGCTGGAAGCGTGTTTTTCATGTACTTAAGAAATGAAATTTGTGTCGGATAGGAACCAGTTGACTTATCACAATTGTCCAGTGTCTGTTCCCTTCATAAACAATAAGCTTTGGTCTGGATTGGGTTTCCTGCCCCGGATAATTCCAGACACCAATTCATCATTTGTCTCCCCCAAGGTTATTATTATATATTTTTTTTTAATGTTGCTATAAAATTCTAAAAATGATTTAAAAAATCAAATCAAAATCAGTTGTGCCGCATCCTTGATTCTATGTTGGTTTTCTGCTTAGATATGTAAGAATTCAAAGGGAAACTTTTACTACTTCAAGTCCCACGAAGCTGGAATTATTCAAATGAAGTTATTTTAAACCAGGAAGTATATGAAGAATGTATACCGTAGGGCTATTTTATGTCATAAATTCTCCCAACAGATCAGTGTAACCACAGGCACATGCCATAATCAGCTTCAGGATTACATTTTCTAAACATAAATATTCATCATCACACAGGACTACACACAAATAGACAGAGAAAAATACATGGGGGGGAAAAACGTAACAGGAAAAAGAATTGCCCAACGCCTGGGGCAATTGCTCGAGGACTAATTTAACACTAAATAAACATTTGAATATTTTGTGCAGACTGTAATTAATATAAACGAAGCCTTCAATTATGTGAATTCAGGGTGAGAGCATTAAGTGTTACTTCCTTTTATAAAGAGCCATACAACATGCACTTTGCCTCCCGTGTTAAATGGCAGAATCTAATATTTGTGCCAAATTACTGCATCGGGATAAGGAAAGGAGGGGAATTACTGGGAAATTAAGCGGCCCGCATAAGAATGGGTCTTGCAGCAGCGTCTATGTCTTCAAAACTGGTGACAGCCAAGAAAGTGAGGGTTGTGACACATTTGCCATTCCCAAAAGTGGCTTTAAACCCATCACCAATTTCATGTAGGCGCAATGAAAAATATTTAAAAATCTTCTTAGAAGAACTTCATAGATTAGGTAGGACTCTCGGTACAGAATATGACCAAAAGTATGTGGACATCCCATCTAAATATTGAATTGAGGTGCTACACCTATCGCTAACAGGAGTTTGAAATCCAGCAAATAGGCAGCCATATCCATAGACCAACATTGGCAGAAGAAGAGCTCAGGGACTTTAAACGTGGCACTGCCATAGGATGTCACCTTTGCCTAAGGGTCATAAGTGCTATTATTGTGAAGTGGAAGTGTTTGGCTAAGGTACGAAGCAGTAGACCACTCACACTCACAGAGTGGGGCTGCTAAGGGCTGATGCGCATAGCAGTTAAAAAATCTCCTGTCGTTTGGAGCATCTACCCATACAGAGCTCAATACGGGAGCTTCGTGAAATGAGTTTCCATGGCCAAGCAGCTGCACACAAGCCGAAGATCACTATGCCCAATGCCAAGCGTCGGCTGGAGTGGTGTAAAGCCACCACCACTGGACTCTGGAGCAGTGGGAACATGCTCTCCGGAGTGATACATTGCACTTCACTATCTGGGAGTCTGATGGATGAATCTGGCTTTGGCAGAAGCCATGGGAACGCTACCTAATGTGATCTATAGTGCCTACTGTAAAATTGGTTAGAGGAGGGATAATGGTCTGGGGCTGTTTTTCAATGTTTGGGCCCCTTAGTTCCAGTGAAGGGAAAGGTTAATGCTACTGCATACAAAGACACTTTAGACAAGTGTATTCCTTCCATGACACCTAGAAAAAATCAAACAAAGGCATCAATCAAGCATGAACTCGTTTGCACTTCCCGGTTGCAGACAATTCTATCTGGATTGCTAAAGGAGATAATAATTATATCCTCTCTGCAGTTTGTGTCCCAAATCAAGCAATCTTCATTGCAGGAGCAGTGCGACAAGGTCACGACATTAGCACTGATTGGCTGAGACCCGTGCTGACATCATCAGCATGCACCTGCTGCTCATCTTGCAGCACAATGTCAGGAAGCAGCTGCCTCGCGATGTAGTTGAATGGTTCTTACCTGCCGTCACTTTCTACGTTTCTATGATTCCGTAAGGGTTATCCTGGCTTAAAAGCGATCCAATGACAAGGAGATGGATTAGCGCACACAAATCACAAATAATGCCTTATACATAAAGAGAAAAGTAGGAATGCTCAACTGGCAGGAAAGTCCAAAAAGTGGATGGGGGAGAGTTAGCCGCTAACCTATTTCTTTTAGTAGAAAAGCATTGTTGGGATAGCGGGAATGGAACGCGGGCTTCAAACTTTAGTTTAAATCAGTTTAAGTGATCCAACGGTAATGTTATTGGTGTTACAATATATTTCACTGTATATGAATACAGGAACAGGTTGTGGTACACTCACACTCAGCTATACACAATATCCTTATTTCAGAAGAGCAGTGATGTCGTAGCGCAGAGCAAAAATGATGTAAGGATGGATTGCAGATTTCACTTTCCCCTGTACCTTGTCTCTGATGAAAAAAGACAGGAAACGTTCAGATCATTTATATTTATGAAAGCATATGTCTTATTTTATTATATTAAAACTAAAGATTATTTATCGATGTCTTTTTCATTGGAGTGTAAGATTTAAGGCGATTTTAGGCAGAATGTGGCCATAAGGTGTATCGGGTATAGGATGTAAAGACCAAAAAGTGTGAAATGTTGGGAGTTGTGATGCTAAATACTTTTATGGCGCGTTATAGTCCTTTAAGTAAATTAAAGTCACAAACAAGACAATTGTCATGTATACGTCACCTTAAGTAGGGTTCAGGGGCTATTACCCAATCCTACCCTATGGTCATGGTTGGGGAGGCCAGACCCAAAATGGCCAAAAGAACCCTAAAAAGTGGCATTGAGACAATTCAAGCAAAATGTGGAAAATTAAAGGTAATTTTCCATGGAACCCAGGAACCCCTATGCTGTCACCAGGAGACCAGAAACGTTTTCAAAATCAATCTATTTTATTTGGGGCTTTGGGTCATCTTCATACACGGGGGTTAAAATGTTTTATTTTACAAATTAAATGTAAGCTAAATCAGCAGCATCTCAGCCTTCAATATAGCAAGTTATTAGTTCATAGGTTGGCACATAGCAGCCTGTTATGCTAAATGGTTTAGCTAAGGATGGATGAATAGAGAGATAGATAGATAGATAGATAGATAGATAGATAGATAGATAGATAGATAGATAGATAGATAGATAGATAGATAGATAGATAAATGGATGGATAGACAGATAGATAGATAGATAGATAGATAGATAGATGGATGGATAGACAGATAGATGATGGATGGATAGATAGATAGATAGATAGATAGATAGATAGATGATAGATAAATGGATGGATAGACAGATAGATAGATGGATGGATAGATAGATGGATGATAGATGATAGATAGATAGATAGATAGATAGATAGATAGATAGATAGATGGATAGACAGATAGATAGATAGATATTGAACCTTTAGGGTTTATTCGTGTGCCTCATTCATGATTAAATTGAATATTAATAAGCAAGGCTAATTGTAATAATTCTCACATATCCAGCGTTACGGAAATTACCACAGTCAGTGAGTAAATGTGGGGCAATTCTGTCTCTCGACATTATCTCCACAAGTGCCATAACCCATAGGGTTTCCTGCAATCTGTAGTGGGGACTAAACAGGCAATTTCCCCGGCTACATTCTTAACTTAAACCACAACTGTGACAGTAGCGAGACTGGTTACCGTAACTGGTTAGCTGTCCTGGCGTTTCCTATTACAGGATAATTCATCGAGACTTCCACTGTCTGTAATAAGGATATCTTCCCAGTGGCAGGGAAGACGTAGAATTGTGAAATGATGGGAGTTCCCAATTTAGACTGCAGTCAATGTGAAGTGCGCATGTAGTAGCTCACACACAGCTATTGCCACATCAGCGCTTTATGATGCACAATGTTTACATCAGTCCCGGGGAGGAAACGCTTTAGCCAAACGTGGGAACACGCCGGCATGTACTGCTGCCGGACTTTCATTCACTGCGTGCGTCCGACTTCATATGGAGTAATGCATGAAAGTGGAGCAATACTTTTACACCTCTTTTGTCATCAAAATGATTCCCCAGTTTGTAAGCGTTTCGCTGTGCCCCAGTGAATAAAGAGAATAAATGATTTTATACATACAGACATTATTATTATTATTTATTGTTTTATATAGCGCCATCAAGTTCCATGGCGCTGTACAATGGGATAGATTTTGTTGACCGTTATTCCCCATCCAGATTGTCCTAATTCACAGCTTCTTGGGACAGCTTCTTTGCCTCTGTTGGGTAGATGTCCATTGCATCTACAACTCCTTCTGTAAATAAAAGTATTTGCTAACAAAGAAGTCTCCTTTTTGACTGTGGCCTGGGGGACATTTTTTCTGCTCGTGTTACACTATATTCTCTCCCCTCTGTTATTTGTTTGCAGCTATAAAGCATCTGGGGCTTTGATTTGTCTTAAAACGTTTCATCAGACGCATATTTGCAATTTTGGGGTTCTCTTTGCCACATTACATGGGTGGTGGTGAGATGTCTCGTCATGCGCAAACCCATATTAAGTGTAAAGATGTAAAGTGTAGTGATGTCATTTTTTCTGGTGTGTTTTTCTCGAGTTTCTTTCTCTAGAAGCTGTATTCTAGTTGGGGTCGTAGCAGGGATCTTCCTTTTGCTGGCTGTTTACTGGTTTCCTTAGACCTCTGCTTCAGCACTTCCATGCTGTGCTCGCGGCTTCCATGCTGAGCACCGGCATTTTGTGTCATATCCCTCAGCGCGAGGGAGTGCTGAAGCATAGGTCTTTGTGCTTCCTACATGTTTTGGCCAGGTAGAGGGAGAGCCGTAATCTACCCAACTGACCCTGCACCTGCAACTGCTGATTTCCCGGGACATGCTCCCAAATCCTGGGACTCTCCTGTGAAAATCAGGACAGTTGGCAGTTATGCCACGGATGTAGATTCTGGGACTTGGTTGGAGCAGTTGACCAGGGTCAATCCTAAATGCGTCGCTTCTGTTTGGGGCCCCTGGTCCGATGGGTCCTCTGAGAGGCTATCTCGTGATTAATAATAACAAAGGGACCCACATGCACCAAAAAGCGTTGGGGACCCCTAAAACTTAAATGACCGGGGCTGCAGGTGCCGGATCTGGGGACAGCGAGGCCACCCAGGAACTCTGAGGCCGGTGACCGCTGTTCATATAAGTGCCGCGAATGGCTGATATAAGAGGCCACATATTACTTTTTTATGTGGCCAGGCATATCCAGCCGATGCTCACACTCACCACAGCATCGACCTACTGGAGCTGCATGTCTGGTGAGTATGAAGTGATGTCCGCATTAGCCAGATGGCCAGTGAGGGACCGGACCCAGGGGTGAGAGTGGCTGTATTCTTGCACTGTGGAGGGATTAACAGGCACACAATGAGCCACTTAGTAGATAAAGACCTGGTAACCTGAGTCTAGTTTTCAATATTTCTTTTTTTTTGCCCTTGGGAATTCTCTGCTTTGGCTGTAGGGTAGTTTTGGTTTTGCTTCCACCCCCTTTAACCCCTCATACTTACACTCCTAGACAACACTCGAACTCAACGCGGGCTCTTTCATGGCACCACACAGAAAAAGATAGGGACTGACGATAATACCCCATCTAGTCCTGTCTACCTTGCCCATATTAAGCGCCACACTCAGTCTGGAGGCAGCACGTTGTACGAAAAGCAGCATTCATGGCCTAGTATAGAGGACACAACGGTTATATCGCATTACGTGTATACCTGCGCTTAGCGTGCGGACTCGTCTTATTCACTGTAAAAACACGCGTGATGTTTCGGTGAGTGTAAGTTTCAGCACATTGGAACTTGCCTGAACGTGGTGACCGGCCAGATGCATTTCACACACTTCACCAGCTCAGCTACGTGCAAAAATAAACGACGGGGTAAAAGAAAAGGAAACAGACCAGTCTTCTAAAATTCTAGCTTGTGTCTTGGTAAACTGACTCATTGAGGAAAAGTCCTGAGCTTCGGGTTGTTTTGTTCTTTCTGTAAACTGAGCTTCTTCCGATTACTTCCTATTACTGGCATACAGCCCACCTTGGGAGATCTTTGCATAGACCCGCTTTACTGGGAAACAAACAAAAGGGGCTGTTGGTAAAGCTAATTAAAACATAATTATGTGTCCATCTAAGGTAAGGCCCAGATTTACATACTAGAGCCCTTAAGTGCCCCCCAAAAAGAAGGCAACAGCCACCGAGGCGAAGACGGAATACACATGGAAGGTGCTAGATAGGGAGCGCGATTCACAGAGCAGAGCTCCGGCTCAATTTACTAGGTGTTCTGCCAAAACATAAAAGAGCCATAGTCTTGGCTTATATCGGCACCGGCAACCAGGGCCAGACTGCGGATAGCAAGACAGCCCTGGCGCTCTAAGGCTGGCGACCAACTGGCGGCTGGATATGACAGGCCACACACGCGTTCCGTTTTTAAGATCACATAGGCTGCGGCTGGGCATATGCAGCAGCTGGCCACACAGCAGAGCTGGAACCCAGGTGGCCAGTGACCCACAGAGGATTTGCCCCTTGTGCCAGGTGGCTAGTCAGGACCTTCCAGTAACTGCTGCTCATTGGCTATTCCCACATTGGCAACGGCTCCAGCACAAAAGCGAGAAAACTGGGTGCCCCCCCCACACACAACAAGCTGGGGGCAATTATTGTTTATTAGGTATTTTGCCTTTTATCTCAAATTGAGTTGAAACCAGGATAACAAAGTTATCAACGAGGATGGTCTATACTGAAAAAAATATATTTAGACAATAAATAGATAACTGTATTCTATGTTTCTCTGGCATGTCTGGGCCACAGCGCTCCTTTTCTTAATATGTGGAGTTATTGGTCTGGGTTTAGTTCACTCATATGGAAAGGAACGCTTTGATCTGTACCGAGGACTGTGACAAGAAGTGTTTGGGAATTCCCATTTCTACAATTGTTCCAGATATCCTGCTGGTGGTCCTGAGGGGGCGTCTGCGGACTTTTAATGGGATTTGCATTTGAAAAATCTCTATTCCCCACATGTTTTCTTGCTCCGTGTAGTGATTTCCTTTTCAGATTTCTCTGCATTTTCTGTAATGTGGATAAATATTTATAATGTATTGAAATGAGGACCGCAAACAGGATAGTGCTGCCACCTGCTGGCCAGAGTCTGCATTCACAAATCCATTGCAGCAGTTGCAAAACACTAGTAATTACATCATAAGTACAAAAGGGACTGCTTTCTTGGAAGTTCAGGGCAGTTGGCATTTGGTGGGTTTCCCCAGAATGTATTTTTTTTTTTTTAAATAAGAAAACCAAAATATTCTGAATGTATTTTGAAGAAATGAATACACTATTTTAATATGAATCATAAAGGCACGTGTAAAAAAAAATACTTTGTAATTAGAAAAAAAAAATCATTTTAGATATTAATGAAATGCAGAGAGACACCAATGTAACCGAATTTAAATCATCAATGTAACCGAATTTAAATCATCAATGTAACCGAATTTATATCATCAATGTAACCAAATTAAAATCATCAATGTAACCGAATTTAAATCATCAATTTAAATGACAACCTATTTCTTTTTCTTTCTTGCAGAGAACACGCACTAAACACATACAGGCTGATCTTTAATAGGTTCATGTCAAGTTGATATTATTAAGATTCCTTAAGGCTTCCTTAAATAATAATACAAATAATAATTATTATTACTGATATTATAATGAATATTAAATAACAATAGTAATCATTATTATTGATCTGAATAATAATAATTAAATTATTTTTATTGATATTAATAATAATTAATATTATTAAATTATTATTACTGATATGGATAATTTATTATTATTGTTATTATTATTATTACTATTATTAGATAGGTAGGTGATAGAAACTCAGACGTCAGACATATCAGGCGAATTGATGATGGAAGGAGAGGCAGACATTGCTTATATTCCAAAACAAAGCCCGGCCCGGTCTCCATGGTGATAATTATGTATGCGTTTATGTAATGTCACCGACAGGGTTACTCAGAGTCACGTGAATGAGTCACGTGGGATTTCTACTATTATTTGAAGTCCATTGCCGCTTTGCCAAGGGAAACTCCCGACGAATAAACGCCTCCTGTATAAACGTTACGGAGTCGTGTAGCAGACACATTTTCTCGGCGTCGCCTGATCACGAAAGCTTACTTCCTGCGGTTCTCTCGTTTTGGTGACACGTTGTTGGATACATTGTTTCCGTGGATTGCTACAGCATAGAAGCCATTGGAAGCCGGCGGACAATGTTGTCGATCAGCGATGGGAGCACCGACCCTCTGCTGGCCAGGTTCAAGCTGCTGGAGGAGACCGTGGACAAGCTGCACCGGGAAAACAGGACCCTAAAAACCAAGCTGCAGGGATATAACACGCTGAGCACTTTCTACCACGAAGCCCGGCAGCAGATGAGGACTTTAAACCTGCAGCTGGCCGCTAAGGACACGGTCATCCAGAGGCTGCAGGCTCATCACACCCGATCCCCCGCCGAGGACCCCCACATGGACCCCTCCAAATCCCTGGTGGAGAACCTGATGGATCATCTGAATAAGATGAGGGAGCAGCTGAAGGAGACGGAGAGGCTGTCCCGGGAGAAAGTAGACGCTCTCAACCAGGTAAGGGCGCAGCATGCAAGCCCTGTCTGTGAAAGGGTTAAGGATCATTGGGCCAGAAGGCTGCAGCTGCTGCACAACCTCTTAGATCTTTGGGATCCATATTGTTGTATTACAGATCCTCCTGATCCAGTAGCCCTACATCGCAAGATGTTCTGCAGCAGCCGGGCGACTATTTTTCCTAACGATCTGCTCGTTGTAATTAAGATTTCTGTACCGTACACAGAGAACATCGTCATTTCATTAATACATTTTTTAAAAAAATTTATGTTAATATCAGACCTTGTTTTATTTTACTGGAAATCTCAGCAGATTTATACAGATTATATATTTTAACAAAAAATACAACCAGCTGGAATTTTGAGGTGTATTAAAATCCCTTTATTATAGCTACACATTCTATAGACATTCCCATAACTTGCATATTCTATAGAAATAAGTTAAACTTCCACACTCATCACCTTCAGCCAGATTCTTCTGACTGTGTAATTGGGGTCACAGTCATGCAACATGAGGGTTACAAGTGGCCCAATTTGTTGATTTTTAGCTGCATTATTTGTTTGATGGTAAAACAGGCCTATAGGGTCACTTATATTATAATAATACAATAATTTTAAACATATTCATTAATATCTGTTAGATATGATCTGAAATCCAGATACTATGAACATAGGTACAGATATGATCTCATTATATATTGTACTCTATAGGCACTGCTGTAGCTATTTAACCCTTTGGCTGTCATGGAGATGGGTGGTAATTGCTGGATGCAGACATGGGTTTGATTTGTAGACTGCTAAATATTCTTTATTGAATTCTAATTCATGTCCTGTTTTGGGCTTACACTGTAATATAAAAAAATACACAATGAGTGAAAAGGTGTTTTAACACTTTGTATGCCAGGCATTTCACGCTGTACTTACAGTACTTAATAATTGTAAAGAACCAATCATTAGGGACAGCGCTGCTGTGATCTTTCCTACGGTCCATTAGACACCTTTACTTTTTAAAGGTGGTCCTTTTGGTCAGTGATGTCATACAGAACCTGATGTTTGTGTTTTAGGCAGTCTGTCACCATCCAATAGTATTTGAGTGTTTCAGGTGACAATTTACGTGTGACTTTACGTCATCACATCTGTGACAGTAATCACAAATATAACCACAAAGCTCGTGGCGCGACGTGCACACTGACATTTGCATTTGTTCCCTCTACAGGAAATTCAGAGACTGAATCAGCAGCTGGCCGAGAAAGACGGGCAAATTCATCAAATGTCCAGCTGGCCCCCTCACGAGAAGGAAATGGAAATCTGCCGACTCCAGAGATCCTTGGCTGAGAAGGAAAGGGTACAAGCCACGAGCGAAGTCCTGTGCCGGACTCTGTCTGACGAAACCCACCAGCTCCGCCGCAAGCTGGCAACCACCGCGGAGATGTGCCAGCACCTGGTGAGGCTCCTCGAAGAGACGCACGGGAGTGAAATTCAGAACGTCAATGAGCTGGCTAATAAGGTAAGCCATTCCACAATAACATCAGTAATATTCACACGTAAACATGTACGTATAGGAGATCCGGTAGGACTTTTGGGTCTTTTGTCTACCTGGTGGCACATTAGATGTACTCTACTACATAGTTGTATCACCTGAACGTCCATAGGTGTTACACATCCTTTATATATGATTCAGCCAGACAGGGTAAAGACATCTGTGGGCTTTTAGATCCAGGGCTTTTTCTAAAAATGTTCCTTTGTGTGTTTCTAGAATACAGAAAACGTCAACGATGTATCTCAGGACAAACTCCGCGAAGAAATCCGCTTATTAAAAAAGAAAGTTCTTCATGTAAGTTCATGCAAATACCTCTGTCATATTTCTGTAATATGCTTCCTCTTTTTTTTTTTTTTACTGTAATATGTGTGAGGTAATATCCTTCTGTTTAATTTCCCAAAACTGGTAACATCGTGTCCTAACAGATTCATTTGATTTCAGTTTTATTATTATTTTATTTTTTTTATGTACTTTTTGTATTTTTTTTTAAAATCCTAATTATTTTCCATTTAATTCCAGGTGGAAGATTTAAATGCAAAATGGCAGAAGTATGATGCCAGCAGAGAAGAGTATGTTAAAGGTCTTCTCCTCCAGCTCAAGGAGATGAAGACCCAACATGAGCAGCAGAAGGGTCCTCACACTGGGCGTTTGCACGTCGAGCTCCTGCAGAAAGAAATCAACCGGCTAAACAAGTTACTGGAGGAGAAGATGAATGAATCCGTGAAACTTAAGGAGGAAGCAGAGGATATGGGAAGAGCCCGGCTTGCTGATGGAGAACATATTCAGATGTTGGAGCAACAGGTATACACACCTGATAGACATCTGAACGATCAGGAATAGCCGATACTGTGGCAACAAAGTGAATGGGTGGGAAATGATTCAGCTAGAAAAGGTTGGCTGTCTTTGGGTTTTAAAGTGTAAAGATTCTATTTAGAAACATAGAATTTGACAGCAAATAAGAAACCTTGCATGAGACATCATCAATGGTACCTAAAAGGGAGTAAGCTATAGCATCTTAAGCACCCAAAGGCAGATAAGAATCTCCTGGCCCATCTAGTCTGCCCATTTCTTTAATCATTCCTTGGTCTTGTCTTAGATTCAGGAGCCACCTGCCTATCGTCTGAATAATTAGATTCCCTCATTGTATTAAATATATTAAAATGATGCATTTATTAAAAAAAAAAGCCATTTATTTTATGTTAATGCTTTATTAAAATATTACAAAATGTATTTTCTTTGGTAACATCGTAGCAACCTTTTTTCTTCTCATTACAGCTTCTTGTTTACAAAGACGATTTCACGTCGGAGCGAGCCGATCGAGAGAGAGCGCAAAGCAGGATCCAGGAACTGTGTGAGGAGATAGCGCGCTTGAAACAACAGACAAGGAAGCCGGTGAGAAATGCTTGCCTTTTAAACCATAAACCACAGTAGATCAGGAACTCTGACAATTGGTGGGATACTAGTCATCAACTACAGAAGTAGCATTAGGTTATACACTATATATATATATATATATATATATATATGTCCCCAGATGAGGTTTGGGTATATCACTATGGTAGGTTTGCTATAGAGAGACATGGTGGTATCCTAGGAATTGATTTATGTGTGTGATTGGTAAGATTTTGGTTAGCTGACAGCTAGCGAGACTGACTGCCATTACATGCTGAGGAATATATACTGGAACACGTATTTCATAACATGCTTTCTAAACCTATTCCTCTTTTATTTAGGATGAAAAGCAATCGGGTGGAAGTTCCCAAATTCACGCTGCTAACAAGAACAAAGCAGTTATCCCAAAAAATGAAACCGCAGAAAGTCGCAGGAAAGCTACGTCGGCAGAACGCGCGGAGGGTCGAGGGAACTCAAGTTCGGAGAGACGGGTGCAGGATGAGCTGCAATGTCCTCTCTGCCTGAGGGTTTTCCAGGACAAACTTGGTGAAAATTTCCTTGAACACATCTCTGAATGCTGCCAGTGAATATCCTGACAGCCGCTGCTGCTAACCTAACCACTACATGCCGCAGGCTTCCTATGGCTGCGTCAGCTTGTGAGGTGTTTGCAGCAATACTGCTTTGTTGCTCGACGGACAGATATAAAGGAACTGGAACCTGCCATGGAACACAAATCCAGCGTGAAAACATGAAGACCTCATTAAGAACGTACTTTACCGTACCACGGGAAAAGATTATAAGTACCACTTTTATTAGTTTTTTTTTTATGTGTTTTCAGAAACACTTCTAAGAAAGCCAGTGAGCATCGGTAGCGGGGCTAGAAGCCTTCCGTGATATTTTAGGTTATTTCCGTTATTTATTAAGGACTTAACGAATACCAAAGACTGGTCAACAAACTAATGCAGGGTTCTGCATTAACGCACTGCTAATAATGTTGGAGCTGGAAGGGAAAATGAGTGATATAAAGCGAAATGCATTACGGAATGAGGAAATCCATTTTTATATGGGATTTGGTAGAAATTGAAATAGAGCCAGAAACGAGGTGGACTGTCTTGGGGAGATCTACTTTTGAATAAATGGTGATGGATAGATTAAGCACTTTAAAGAAACAAATTGGTTGGCAAATGCAGGTAATATGACATAGCAGGAACTATCATGTCCAGCTCTTTTATGATAAGTTCATTCATTTACGCAGCAAAAACCAAGAGGCAGAATGAAAACATATTTTTGTGAATGGATATAAAATGTCAACTGTTCCAGTAAAGGCCACATTTTGTATACAATTCGTATAAAATATCCACTCTAATCCAGATTATATAATAATCTAAAAAAAAAAGTATTTTTTTTTACACATGGGGTGGCTGTGATTATCTGGAAGACAGATACTGTGATTATATAGATGAGTTTCGGGATAATATGCATCTGAATATCTAAAAATCCCTTATGTGCCTGCCTCACATGACTACTTGGAGTGTACCTTCTAATTTATCACTTTAACACTTGGTTGCTGAATTGTGGACCTATATATCTTTAATAAATCAGATTAAAATTTTTGTTGAATACTGTGAAAATCCTTGCAATTAATTTATTATTTTTCTTAATATTTTCTTTAATATGTGCTTGAAATATCTTAATATGTTTACAGAAGGTAAAATGAAGGACACTAATTGTAATACCAAGAAAAAAAAAAAAAAAAAAAAAAAAAAAACTTCCAAAGGACATATAAATGTGAAATTTAGTGAATGATGTTATATGTTTTTGCCAACCAATGTTTTGCAGGACCAGCTGTATTTAATAATAATTTCACACTTGATATATTCTGAAATATTTTAATATCTGTTTTTTAAATGCACTGAATTTTTATACGGTTTTGTCCATATTTATCTGATTTACTGTATTTTTATATTGCAATGGTCTATATGTATATGTTGCCTTATTTATTTAATACAAACCAGAACGTGATTTCATATCCTGATGTATTTTTATAATAAAATGTTAAATTTAACTCTACTGTTGTAGAATACTTCTTATTTTTATTAACACCGATACTGAGAAGTAAGGTAAAAAAAAAAAACACATTACATGATGATGTTTACAATGGGAAATTCGTGGGTCTCTGGAAGTATTTTTGAAGGAAATTTAAGGATGTTATACCCTTTCTAAAAGCTCACAAGACTTCAGCATCTCACGTTTCTGTGCATGATGCGGAAACTTCTCCTAAAAATCTGCCCTGTACAATGTATAGTTAAATTTGTAGGAGAGTTTTAAGTAAATCACCCCCCCCCATGTTCTTAAAGCTGTCCTGGTTTTGATAATTTCATTGTCAAGGAGTATTCACTAACCCATGAGTATGTTGAAGGATTGAACATTGTATAGGGCTTAGTGCCTTGGAGGAAAAAAAATAAATAATATTGTATAAATATAAAATACGGTAATGCCTGTCAGCAGTGACAAAAAAAAACAGAATTTATCTCCATTTTTTACCAGTAAACTTTCTTTATCTGCAGACCTGGAGGCGGCCATTATTGTCAGTCATGTGATATTTTGGATGACTTTCCTGCTCAAACCCCCACACTGAGCTGATTCTTTGCATTTTTGTCATTTCAATGCGTATGAAATCCATTCATTGACAGATCGCATTAGTGTCTGTCTGGGTGACAGTATGTAGGAGTCTGGATGTTTGTCTAGTAGGTTGTCCAATGTAACAGTAGCTAAATAAATAAAAAGCTTAAAATAGACTCCACTAGCCGGGCTGCAGTTTTTTCGTTCCTGTCTTAAGAAACGGATAGCGCGGCCGTCCCATTGGGGGTGTTTTTTTTTTTAGCTCACCTGGGTCATGTTTGTTTCAGTTCTTCCATGTGTTCTTCATCTCCTTTTCTATCTGGAAATTATTCGCTAGAAACATGGAATCTGATGGCATTTAGCAAATCTAGTCTGCCATTTTTCCTGCTGTGACTTGCAGTTCGTCTTACTGACTTCGCTTTACGCTATGAATGCCCGGATCCAATAACCTTGTACGCTTGCGAGCAGAGCCCTCGATGCCTTATGTATCACTTTGTCTTAATCTGTCCAAGCTGTAAGAAGTGTCACGAACATTGTTGGTAATAATGTATATTTATATATTAATAGCAATGATTAATGATAATAAGATTCTGCACCAAGGCTGAAATTCACTTCACTGATTAAACTATGCAGTATGCAGGGCCAACTCAGCCACGAAACTAGCCAGGGACTATTCTTTGCAATGCGTAATGAATTAAGGGAGTTGAAACTACAAATCCCCCTTTCTCCCTGGAAGTAAAAGGCAGTTCTATCCGGTTTATTGTAATTACACACTACCTATGTTGCTTCCATTTGGGAAATTTTGCTGTTCAACTGGTTTTTGCATAAACCGATGGAAAAAGAGAGGGGTTCGGGGGATAAGGATAGATGACTGAAGTTTTCTTTTTATTCACTAATACTAATTTCCACAAATTAGTTCCAGTTGAAATTTAAATTCATTAGGCTGCTGGATTAACTGGGAAAGTCCAGGATACTTTAAATAGCTGCCTCCCCTTCCTTATCACTGAATTGTTTAGTATAGGTTTGTAAGTGATGTTAGTTTTCCTGGACAGTCACCGCTTTTGTTATCTGTCTTAAAATTGCTTTACAATCGTTTTAGCAAACTGTTGGAACTCCACAATTACCACATACATTGTGTGTAAAGCCTCATGTGACTTAATGTTAGAACTGTTTACTGTTTACTGTTTATACACTGATCAGCCATGACATTCTGACCCCCCAACTAAAATTATGTAGGTCCCCCTTTTTGCCACCAAAACAGCCTTGACCCGTCAAGGCATGGACCTCTAAAGGTGCGCTGTGGTATCCGGCACCAAGATGTTAGCAGCAGATGCTTTAAGTCCTGTAAGGTGCGAGGTGGGGCCTTCATTGATCAGACTTGTTTGTCCAGCACATCCCGCACATGCTCTTTTGGATTGAGATCTGGGGAACTTGAAGGCCAAGTCAACACCTTGAACTTGAACCTTGTTCCTCAAACCATTCCTGAACCATTTCAAAGAGGCAAACGCACCCTGGTGCGACCAGGCCACCTTCTTCCATTGCTCTGTGGTCCAGTTCTTATGCTCACGTGCCCATTGTAGGAGCGTTTGACAGTGGACAGGGGTCAGCATGGGCAGCATGAACCAGCATTAACTTTTTTAGCAATTTGAGCTACAGGAGCTCGCCTGTTGGACTAAACCACACAGGCCAGCCTTCACCCCCCACGTGCATCGATGAGCCTTCGCTGCCCATGGCCCTGTTGCCGGTTCACCGCTTTTTCTTCCTTGGACCACTTTTGATAGATATTAACCACTGCAGACCGGGAACCGCCCCACAAGAGCTGCAGTTTTGGAGATGCTCTGACCCAGTCGTCTCGTCATCACAATCTGGCCCTCGTCAAAGTCACTCAGATCCTTACGCTTGCCCATTTTTTACTTACTGTCTAATACTGACAGGAGCCATGATAACAACATTATCAGTGTTATTCCCCTCCCCTGTTAGTGCTCATAATGTTATGGCTGATCGGTGTATTTTTTCCCGCCCCAGGCCCAGCACTTATGAAGCCCCCGATGCTGCTTCTTAACACTCTCATGTCTGTGGTCCGTGCATTGTGGCGTGAAGCGGCACGCTAAGGTATAACAGCACTCAGCAGAAAACCAGTAAAGTTTACAACAAAAAAATGCAAAATGGATAATGGAAACTGGGAAAGTTTTCTAGACAGCTAGAGAAAAACGAGGTGCCCAGTAACCTATTCTGGGGAATGCTGTAGAAGCCAAAATGATTTTAAAAGTAAAAGGTCTCTAAAGGTCATTCTTTAACTTAATTTTAATTTTAATTAAAAAGCTTCCATTTCTAGCATAAATTGAGAAATGTCACCTTTTATCTGCCACAGAGGCATTGGAATGAGAGGGGACAGTGAAGATAGCTTTTTACTGTAGAGCGGAACTGAAATTTTCCCTGGCAATTCCGATTCCGATATGACGGGAGGTAAAATCCACGACAGCTAACTCTCAAACGTTTTGATTCTGCTAATTACACTCTCTTGCTGCTGAATAATTTCAAAAGCCATACACCTCCTGGAAATCTTTTGCAATTCAGTAACATTTCAAATTCTCGCATCCTGCTTTGTCTCTCTGTCCCTCTGTAGGACCAACTCTTTCTTTTTTCCCCAGACGTCCCTTATTTTTCCCCAGGAGCTCAGACTGTTTGGTATATGAGTGGCCAGTTTGCACACCAGGCATGTGTCTTGTGGGATGGCGGCGGATATTGCTGCATACTTTCTGCTCCAGCAGCAGATTGGTGCTGTGAGAGTCTAAAAGAATACGGTACGGCTGAGACAGCTGGCGGCTGCATGTACATCATTGGCAGCCAATGGCCTTAATTAGCTCTGGGTGAAGCACCGTGTCTCAGGGTGACTTCAGGTAAACTCCGTGTCATGGGGGCGGCGTTTTTCACAATGTCATCGGGCCCACTGATTTCAGCAGACCCACCCACAATATCAAAGAGACCGCCCACTGATGTCAGCGGCACCACCCACAACGTCAGAGAGAAAATCCACTTTTGTCTGCGGGTCATTGGGACTGCCCACTGACACCAGTGGGACCGCCCACCATCGTCACAAGGTCCTTTATACCCGGATCCGGCTGGAGCTGAAAAATTCCAAGGCATGCCAGTTAGTCATTGCCGGTCTGGTCCTGATCACAGTGTTCTACAGCTGTAAAAGTTACAACATTGTACTGTATACAGAGAAAGCTATAGGTTTATATAACTGACTTTCATTTACACCAAAGCCTTTAGTCAGTGGAAAGTTATGACAACATTTATTTACAGGTTAATCATTCATTATACACTAAGCATGATGTGTTTTATTCTACTAATCAGCCAGTATTTAACCTTTGGCTATCAGCAAGCTTTCCTATCAATCACTTTTCTTGCTATTTGCTCTCAGTTGTGAAAGAATGACTGTTAGGTGACATTATATTACCGTATTTCCTCGAATATAAGATATAAAATAGAGGTCTGGCTATAAGACTAAGATCCAGGTCCACCGCAGCGCTGGATCCTGGGGAGGGGACCTTGATCTTCCTCTCTGCATGCAGGCAACGTCTATGACAGAGCTCCTGCGTGACATGACCTTCCGGTGCTCAGTCATAGAAGCCCTGGCAGAACTTACGGGTAGCAGCTGAGGTTTTCTACGCGTATCACGCAGACGTCCACAGGCTGCCCCCGCTAGACATCAGGGAGTCTGGAGCACACGTCTGGGGATGCATTGGGGGCATGTAGGGGGGTATAAGGCATATGTGTGGGGGCAGAGTGGCAAGCATGGGGGCAGATGTGCATAACTGGGGGGCAGGTTGGCAAATAAAACAAAATAAAAACAAGAAATGCATTTTTCTCAATCCTAGTTTTTGTTAAATATGAAAAGATTGTTTACATGTGACTTAATATTTACCAGTAAAATAATTTCCTATAGGGTAGTCTTATATTCAGGCTTTTTTTCCTAAATAAATATTCAAATTTTGGGAGGTTGTCTTATAATTGGGCAACTACGGTATATGTAATGTTAGTATGGAAGTTATGTTATCTTATATCTTATCTTATAGTTAAGAAGAAAGTAAAGGGACAGTTCAATCAGAGTCATAGTTAGCGCCTTTTGCTCCAGAGGCAATAACAGAAAATCCTCCACACACTATGTTTTTACAGAGGTAATATTGAGAAAAATAGATAAATAAACAATGAAATGAGTGATATTAGAGCTGCGAAAAAAATAATAATAATATAAAACAAATTTTCTCAAACTCAGGGATTTATTCCCATTTTGTGCCGGTCAGGCTCTGAGTAAGTGTTTTGCATGAGGTTAATGGGATATTAGGGAAAATGGGACAGTTCAGTAACCTTTGCCGCTCTAGAGGTTGGTACTATGATCCCTATTATGCACGTGCAGGTAGCAGAGCCCTCATCAGCATGCAGTTAGCCAGACATACATATGATGCAGTGCAACTCATAGTGAGCTTAAGCACATAATGAGCCTGACTTATGTTATACAGCATAAACACCTTTACTATCTAGTGATCCAGACACTGATGGTTGTACTGCATAACTCCCATCATTATATATTGGTGCCAGGCAATGACAGTGGTACAGCATAACATCATAATAAGATGTATTGCCATCAATATATAGCAAGCCAGACGCTGAAGGTTGTGCAGCATAACTCCCATCATTACATTCTGAGCCTGATGGTGGTACAGTATAAGTTGCATCAGTGGTACACTACAACTCCTGTCATTATATAGTGAGCCAGACATGGATGGTGATATTATATAATGCCTTTCATTATGTTGTGATTTCAGCGAGGAATAGGTCTGAACATGGTTCATGGAGGACATTTGCACAGCTGCTGGAGTCATCTAACGACATTATCATTTTTTAATGTTAAAATAATACTAAATAGTTCCCCCAGGTTAATCATGTGTTACAGAGAATGATTGTATTCTATAGTGCATATGATGACTGGAGTCTCCCTTTAAGCAGTTCCATCTGAATAAAATATCTCTGAGGTCCTGAAAGCTTGTGTACCTTCACACCTTTTTCTATGTTGGGCTAATTTAAGCAAAGACTTCTTGATAATCCGCTCTCACGTATTTCACACACATTTTCTTTTATTTTCTCTTTATTCACTTTAAGCCACTGACGCAGGTTGGTAGAAGTGAAAACCACAGCTAGCATTATCTTCATCTTTGATTCTTGTGAGGCGAACATAGTTTTTGTGATACATACACAAAAAGCACTTACATCGCCAATTAACTGTGTAAATTGTTCTGGGAAACCTTTGCTTAATTGTCTGTGGTCTCTGTGACTAAGATATTGATGTGTACAAAGTCAGAAGCACCTAACTGTACTTCTCTGTGAATACTGTGAAGTGACAAAACCTTCCTTATTTGAGACATATTACCAGAATTAGCCTGCTGTGAGCAAGCTTACAGCCCGACAATGTGACTAAATAACTCCCCAGTCGAAGTCCGGCTGTATATTTTACTAAAGAATCAGCACTCTGTCCCAATCATAAAGTACTGTATTTTCCCAACCACATCACAGCACACAGTATGAGTTTATTATATTTGCATTCTGTGCCCCGTCTCAGTGATCGTGCCAGGGAAGACTGTGGATTTTCTACTCCTATCTTAGGGGCTTCAGTAAATGGAACCTGGACCTCCTGCCTGTCTTACCCCTGATCCTTGAATGTTCCATTTGGAACCTCGCAGTCTTATAACCATTTAGGCTGCAGATGGTGCAGCTGAAGTCTGGAAATATACCCACCAGCTTTATGTTGGGTTTTTATCTAAAGTGTGAGTTTGGACAAGTGCTAAACATTTCAAGTCATCGTGCATTATGAAGAAACAATCCCAGTATAATACTTAGTTAATCAGACTTGCAAGAAACCTCCTCATACCAATTATGTAGGACCAGCGCAGACCTCCTTGCACGAGAAACTCACCGTAGATAGTCCTTCATATAATGCATACTGAAGTTGGTCAACTAAGGTGTTCAAATCACCTGCAAAGTTCGTGAATAAATCCAATGTACAATAGATCTCTCCTTAATCAATGTCTCTGCATGGCCATTTATAGTAATAATACTTATAGTAACGAATGACATCACTGCCCAGTTTTTTTTTAAGGCAGGACCTTGATCATATGATATGGTCATCCCCAAACTCCTACTTGACACCTACATTTTGGCTTCAATAAAGAGTTATATTTGAGGAATTTGGTTACCAGCTTAGGTGACTACACAGAATCATTGGCAGCACGTTCATATTAAGATGTTAGATTAGTGAGATGGCTGGCAAATAATCTCCCTGCATTAAACAGGTTGAACAAGATGGACATGTTTCCAGTCGAATACACTAATATACCCTGACACATACACACACTAACACACCCAGACACACATACTAACATACCAAGACACACACAAAAGCTCAGGCAGATGTACATACCTAACCCAGACACACATGCTAACATATCCAGACATGCAGATTGTCACTTCATAAAAAGGAAGAATTACAGGAACACAATACACTTGGTGTGCTTGAACATACAATATGCCGCAAACAAGAGGAATATTATAAGGTGCTGGCATTCCAAACCATCTTCCCTAGTGTTACTGCTGCCATCTATGAAGTGTTGCTTATATTATATTTCCGTACCTTTGGTCTGATTAAAGGACCTGAAGCCGCAGCTTTATGACCTTTTATGCCCAGCCCAAAATTGTATTTTTTTCCCTTTTCATAAAACAATATGCACATATTTTGTTGATGCTGCCACCGTGTCAGTCTGGATCAAGGGTCTCCGATAGGCATCCTGTTAGCTGCTGCTGCTGATGAGGGGTGATTTAATTATTGACTTAATAAACCCTCAGAGTGAAATAAAATATATTCAAATGATAAATTACTAAATGCATAAATTATATCACTAATCTCTAATTTCTGACGCTGTACACATTTTTTCCAGAGCCAGTAAAACTAAATTTCCATCACTTAAGTAAATTTTACCTATATTAGAAGGTTCCCATAATCATGGTGTTATGTGTCTAAGTAAAAATGCGTATCCATAGCTGATGACATCATGCCGCCCCCCAGCAGTGTCCATACGCATTGCGGGAAGCCCCCTTTTGACCCTGTGTTATGGGCACTGCTGACACATTACTGCTTCAATTTTAGCCAAAGTTTTTAAAAATAAAGTTTACCGGCTTTAATACTAAATCGCATTGATACAATGAAAGTTTTCTGGACCGCTGCTTTAGAGTAATCCAGTTTTGTCACCTTCACTCTCTTAAAAATGATATTCAATGAACAAGGAAGACATCTTGGATCCTGGAGGAACATGGGACATTCCATTACTACTCAATCTGTTTGACTCATTACTTGCAGACTTTCTACAAACCTCAAGACGAAGGGTTTTGTTCCTCTAACGCTGTTAGTGCTTTGCTTAATTTTACGCTTCTTCCTTTCTGAAATTCCAATGTGTTTCTTAGATTATTTTCAAAAATTTATACATAAGTGTAACTTGTACGTCTCTTGTTGGAACTCCCAGAAGTTGTCCTTTCTCTGGTCAGAATTCCCTGTCGAACCCGTTACGCTTTTGTTGTCAACCGATGGTGAGTAAATCTTCTTCTTTTTGTGTCTTGACCAGGCCAGTATGTTTTTCACCACTCGTGTTTTAGGTGTGTTTTCTCCTTTGTAATGGTGAATCAAACCAAGCTTTGGTAAGGAAGCATGGGGGTAGTAGTTATTATTTATAGACAAGGTGTTTTATGCAGTAAATACTGTAGGACACATTTGCCGGGGGTTAGGGCAATCTCCCATTTGTATCAGAAACAGAACACCTTGTATCAACTTTGTATTTTAATTTTGCCTTCGTCAAATGCAATGTCCAAAGCACAAAAAGATCACGTCTACTGCCACTCCTAGATCTATATTTTTGCTGACTTCTTCATAGAATGCTATAACAAGACCTGTCACAAAACCATGCTGACTTCTACTAATTATCTTCTGATTCAAGATGTATTCTTGAATGTTTGCCTTTAGCAAACCTTCAAACAATTTCCCCACTACAGATGTCAAGCTCACTGGCCTATAGTTGCCTGGCTGAGATTTTGATCCCTTTTCAAATATGGTTTCCACATCTGCCTCGTGCCAGTCTATTGGCACTATACCTGATCTGAAAGAATCCCTAAAGATCAAAAATAGTGGTCTAGCCAGAATTAGGCTTCGCTCCTAATTGCGTAAGCACTCGTTCCTGGGTCATCTAATTCCTTGTTTGTTGCAACAGTTCTGTAAAATCAGCCAGCTGGGGCTCAGCCATCGGTTCTCCTTCCTTGATGCAAACAAAAGGAAAAAAATACATAATATATTTGCTTCCTCTCGGTCCTCAATAACCAAATTTCCCAGATAGCAAAGAACCAACCTATTCTGTTATTTAACTTTTTTCCATTTACTTAAAAATTTTTGGGATTAGTTTTATTCTCAGTTTCTCGGTTTCCAATTTAGCCATTTTAATTGCCTTTTTGGAGGCTTTGTTGGCATCTTTGTACTCAAACAAAATGATGCTGCTGATGCCTCGCTACCGGTTAGCGTCTCTTGCATTTGTTTTCCAATGCGTGTAATTTTGTTATGTGTGCATGAAGGTATTCCGCTCGTCTTAAGCTCCTCCATTCTGGTTGGGGTCTCTACTAATTGTGAAGTAAACTTGTCATTTAGCAGGTTACGAAACTTGCTGCTCTGAGTGGAACCAGTTGTTTCCCAATCTATATCTCAATTATTCAAATCACCAATGATTAAAACTTCACCCAGATTTGCAGCCTTTTCAGTTTGCGATAAAAGCTGATCCTCGCCATGAATGCTAATGTTTGGCGGCTCGTAGCATATACCCTTTTTTTAATGTCTATGCTGAATGTCTCACCCATAGTGTCTGAGAGCGTCCTGATATATGAATTTCAGTTCCTGATAGCATCAAAGAATGTGAAACAATTGTAGTGGACTTGTCATGGATAACTGAAGTAAGTTATGGTGTAATGGATGCTGCATCTTAATTTAGGAATATTATTGGGATTACACTATTATATTGATTTGCAGGGGTTAAATGTTAATATTTTGTGTTTTTGACGTATAAGTGTTACTTCCCCATCCCTTAACCTCTGTTGTGTATTCCCCAATTCTCTGGGAGACCCTTTTCCTCCAGAGGAACACCTTTACTCTGTTATGTGTGATGAGATTACTCTGGTGCCAATGTTGTATTTCTTGTATTTCCTTGCCATTGTGTTTTGTGTTAACTGTGTTAATCCTTTCCTGTTTCCTTTACAATTCTTTGGGAGACCCGTTTCCTCCAGAGGAACACCTTTACTCTGAGAACTGGAGCTACCCATCTTGTAGCCTCTACAATTAAGGTGGCAGGGGCAGCCAGGGATGTCTCGCTAGACCTCCCGGTTCCCTTTACACATGGTAAAAGAGAAGTGTATAAAGAGGACAATTATGGGCTTTATTTACTAGACTTTTAGTCCAGAATAGAGCCCCAAAAACATATGTAATCTGATAACTCAGTTCTCAGTGACACTTTCGAGGAAAGAACCCTGAGATGAAAACCAAAGGCCTTTCCTTCTCCAAATCGCTATAGATTCAGCCAAGCATGACTTCATTATGGAGTACAATCCATCGCAGGTGGTCAACATTTTAAAGATGGCATCAGAAGATCGGGCTGCTAGAAGCATGAGAGATTCAGAAATCTTAAGCAAGCCCCCAACTGACTGCCGATCACCGTGGGATACTGAGACCAGATAAATTAGTGTCTGTGCCAGAAATCATATTATTTAGAATTTCACTTTAAACAGATATTTCTCTTCCATGTAAGATGCTCTCTTCCATACCTTCTGACGCTGCTTTGTGTAAGTCACGTACTGTCTGATTTTATTACTTGTTGAGACACCAACTTCCGTTTCTGTTCTCACAATTATCCAGTTTTCTTCTTTACAAGTTGTGGCATATTTTTTTTTCTTATTATTTTACCATTCCTTATTACGCAATATTTATATGTAATTTTATTGTGCAACAACTGTGCGTAAAAAAAATAATTTTGTTTTATTTTGTGGTACAGTGTACAACGATAGTAGCAATTGCAAAAGGTCCTTCAGGAAGAGCAGCGGTGCATAGGCCATTTGACACACCAGGCAAATGACTAGTGAGCTGCTGGCCATCGGCACCCCTTGTTCACTTGATCTGCATATGCCGCTGGCCTTAAAGTGCTAGGGTCGCCTTGTGATCGCCAATCAAGTCTGTCAGTGGTTCTCCAGGGATGGCAATCGCTCAGCGGGCAATCTTCCCGCGGTATTGTGGCACAGGGGTTATGCTGTTCGGCCAAGGACATAATATTCCATTATGAATTACATACCAAAGTGCAGTTGTATATACTCTGTTAATTCTGCAATGAATAATTATAAGCTAGAAGCGATTGCAAATTTAAAGGGACTTTCCGTTACTTTTAGCTGTCTTTGTTATTGAAAGCTTGGAAACTATAATAGTTTTTGCATCTAATGAATATTACGCATGTATTTACCGTTCTGAAAGTTCTCTGGCGTACACGTTGGCTTGCAAAATCCCCCAATCATAAAATCATTGTAAACATAACAATACATTATGCAATGACTTTACATCAACAGCTCATGCTTCTTTGTTTGTTGACTCTGCAACGCCAGCTTCTGATACACGTAGATTGTGGTTGTTTCGCACATACAGTCTGTCGGAGATATAGCCCTGTTCTAACTGAAACGAGGATGTGGCTGCTGCCTGTTAATGACACTCATGTTCGCTGCAGATACAGCAAGCTGTGTTTATTCAAACACCGGGGTTTCAGATGCACAGGGAACTTTAAATATCTTTTTGATATGTTACCATATGTCACATAGGGTGACCACATGTCCCGGATTGCCTGGGACTCGGGCAGCCTCAATCTGGGACAATGCATTGTCTGGGAATTGAAACGCCGTCTTTTTTGGATGCGGTGGAGAGAGAGCAGTGGCGTCTCCAGCTTTCATATTTAGGGGGGGCACATGGGGGGCCAGGGACCAAAGTAGGGGGGCAAATAAAAAAACGGTACATATACACTATATATATATATATATATATATATATATATATATATATATATATATATATATATATATATACACACGTTAGACGTGCATTTTTAACTACATAATATGCACTTATCTCTTTGAAGTAAAGACCGTGATTGAAATATGATTTCAAAATAACAGCTAAACTGACAGTTATTTCTCATTCTTTAATATTACACCCTGCTTCTGATATATATTAATATTAACCGCTGCTGCGGATGTATATTGATATTAGCCCCTGCTGCGGATATATACTTATATTATACCCTGCTGCCGATATACATAAAAATTATACCCTGCTGCCGATATATATTAATATTTGACCCTGCTACCAGTATATATTAATATTAGCCCCTACTGCCAATATATATTATTAGTCCCTGCAGCCAATATATATAAAATTAGCCCCTGCAGCCAATATATATTAATATTAGCCCCTGCTTCCGATATATATATAAATACTAGACCCTGCTGCCAATATGAATATAAATACTAGACCCTGCTGCCAATAAATATTAATATTAGCCCCTGCTGCCAACATATGTTAATATTAGCTCCTGCTGCCAATATATATTAGCCCCTGCTGTCGATATATATTAATATTAGCCCCTGCTGCTGATATATATTAATATTGGACCCTGCTGCCGATATATATAGTATTAGTCCCTGCTTCCTATATATATTAATATTAGCCCCTGCAGCCAATATATATTAATATTAGACCCTGTTGCCAGTATATAAATAAATATTAGCCCCTGCTGCCAAAACATATATAAATATTTGCCCCTGCTGCCAATATAAATATATATATATATAAATATTAGACCCTGCTGCCAATATATTTTATAGTGAAAAAATTGGACCCTACCCAAGCATTTCCTTGGGCCCCGCTCAACGCTTTCTTGCATGCAATCACTCCCTCCGCTACCATACTAAAAAAAAAAAATATTTCCCGCACTGACTGCAGATCAGGGGAAGACCGTGAGAGTCAGTCCTGCACCGTTACATTGAGAGGTCCTCGCCCCTGTAATCATCCCCAGAGTCCCTTTATCCCCTCATTCACTAAACCATAGCGCTCTTTTACTTACACCCTGTAGTTCAGGTATAGATCAAATAAACAACACATGGAAACAGCACATGCAACTGAATGAGATAAAAAAACCTTGTATTTGCAGGTATACATAAATAATGTATGGAAACATAGCATAGCAGTTATAAACCAACAGAACACACAAACCCAGCATTGCAGGTACCGTATTTGCTCGATTATAAGACGACCCTGATTATAAGACGACCCCCCAAAATCTGAATATTAACTTAGGAAAAAAAGAAAAAGCCTGAATATAAGACGACCCTAAAGGAAAAAAGTTTTACCAGTAAATGTTAATTCATGTAAACTATTTTTTTTAATAAAAGCTATGATTGAGAAAAATATTTTTTTTTGTTTTTATTTCTTGTATTTTCCAACCTGTCCCCCAGTTACGCACATCTGCCCCCAGGCTTGCCACACCAATATGGCACTGTGGCCCATGATATGCCTTTTAACCCTCTATATGCCACTGTGCCCCATGGTATGCCTTTTGACCCCCTATGTGCCACTCTGCCTCCAGAAATGCCTTATACCCCTATATCCCATTCTGGCATTTAGGGGGTTAAAGTGCATATTATGAGGCAGAGTGGCATATAGGGAGGTATAAGGCATTCCAGGAGGCAGAGTGGCATTAAGGGAGTTAAAAGGCATTATATAGAGCACTCTGCCTCCAGAAATGCCTTATACCCCTATATGCCACTCTGGCATTTAGGGGGTTAAAAGGCATATTATGGGGCAGAGTGGCATATAGGGAGGTATAAGGCATTTCAGGAGGCAGAGTGCACTATTAAATGCCCCCTTAACGCCACTCTGCCTCCTGAAATGCCTTATACCTCCCTATATGCCACTCTGCCCCATAATATGCCTTTTAACCCCCTAAGTGCCAGAGTGGCATATAGGGGTGTAAGGCATTCCAGAAATGCCCTACACACACACACACACACACACACACACACACTTACTTACTTACTTACCGGTGCTTCCAATTTCCTGCTGTATTGCCGGGGCAGCGGGTTGACGTCTCATTCCGCGGCAGCCGGAAGGAGGTGGAGTTGACAGCGGGGGTTTGTATGCGTCCGTCGCAAATACCTTCCCCGGCTGTCAGAGATCAGGAACTCTGGAACTCTGGTCTCTGACAGTCGGGGAAGGTATTTGCGACGGACGCATACAAACCCCCGCTGCCAACTTCACCTCCGGAAGCACCGGTAAGTGTGTGTGTGGGGGGGCGACGACAGGAGGATCCAGGTCCCCTGCAGCGGTGCGGGGGATCTGGATCTTAGTCTCCTAATCAGACCTCTATTTGAGGTCTGATTAGAAGACGACCCCGATTATAAGACGAGGGGTATTTTTCAGAGCATTTGCTCTGAAAAAACCTCGTCTTATAATCGAGCAAATACGGTATATATCAACTGGAAATCACATGTTGTCAGGATTCCACCCTGCTAGCCCGGACCATGTATGATTACTTTTGCCGTTATGTCCGGCTGCTACCACTAGTGGCCACCCTCTCCCTCTCTCTGCAATGCTCAGGATCAGATTACCAGGTCAGCTGGATCTGATCACCTGAGTGGAACCTGCCTTTATTAACCTGCCCTGCCCTGTAGTGAGGGCCTTTGCATTGAAGTGCATGGACCGCTCTGCTTTGGCCCTGTACCTGAGCTACCCGTGTCTTGTACCTGAGCTACCTGCCGTCAGCCCACCCAGTGGGCCTCCGGACCAGTCAGCCCTGCCAGTGGGCTTCCTGCCATCAGCCCACCCAGTGGGCTTCCTGCCGTCAGCCCACCCAGTGGGCCTCCGGACCAGTCAGCCCTGCCAGTGGGCTTCCTGCCGTCAGCCCACCCAGTGGGCCTCCGGACCAGTCAGCCCTGCCAGTGGGCTTCCTGCCGTCAGCCCACCCAGTGGGCCTCCGTACCCGTCAGCCCTGCCAGTGGGCTTCCTGCCGTCAGCCCATCCAGTGGGCCTCCGTACCCGTCAGCCCTGCCAGTGGGCCTCCGTACCAGTCAGCCCTGCCAGTGGGCTTCCTGCTGTCAGCCCACCCAGTGGGCCTCCGTACCCATCAGCCCACCCAGTGGGCCTCCGTAACCGTCAGCCCTGCCAGTGGGTATCCTGCCTAGAGACTACTGCCTTTACTTGCTGGTGATATCCTACATCAATACAGTACCTTTCCTCGTATTCTGTTGTGCCGTGTGTTATTTCGCCTGTCCGTACCACATCACTTACCGTCATGCATCGTGGGGTGCAAACAGAACCCCTTGTATCCCCTGCTACTGGGCTCCTACCCGACCTGCTTACCAGGGTCCTGACACATGTACACTCAGCACTGAAGGTTTAGATCAAATAATCAACACATGGAAATAGCACTCCAGGTATTGATCAACTGAATAAGACATGCAAATCCTATATTTGCAGGTAAACATAAATAATGTATGGAAATATAGCCGATTTAGATGAACAGAATGACACAAAACCCAGCTTTGCAGATATAAATCAATTGGAAATTACATATAAACTCTGCATTAAAGGTATAGATAAAACCCCCTAAATTACAGGCATAGATCACTGGTCACACACCCCAAAGCCAGCCCTGGTGTCCACACTGCCCACATAGAACCTGACCAGCACCCAAATTACACATTGTGTCAACTTTGTCCCCAAACAGCTGAACGTACGCCATGTTTGTCCCATAAACACCTCTCCCTCCTAATCTATCCTATCTACCCCCTCTCCCTCCCAATCTATCCTATCTACCCCCTCTCCCTCCCTATCTACCACATCTGCCTCCCTATCTATCCTATGTACCCCCTCTCCCTCCCAATCTATCCTATGTACCCCCTCTCCCTCCCAATCAATCCTATCTATCCCCTCTCCCTCCCAATCTATCCCATCTACCCCCTCTCCCTCCCAATCTATCCCGTCTACCCCCTCTATCTATCCCAAATTCTCCCTCTCCCTCCCAATCTATCCCATCTACTCCCTCTCCCTCCCAATCTATCCCATCTACCCCTCTCCCTCCCAATCTATCCCATCTACCCCCTCTCCCTCCCAATCTATCCCATCTACCCCCTCTCCCTCCCAATCTATCCCATCTACCCCCCTCTCCCTCCCAATCTATCCCATCTACCCCCTCTCCCTCCCTATCTACCCCCTCTCCCTCCCAATCTATCCCATCTACCCCCATCTCCCTCCCTATCTATCCCAATTACCCCCATCTCCCTCCCGATCTATCCTATCTACCCCCTCTCCCTCCCTATCTATCCTATCTACCCCCTCTCCCTTCCAATCTATCCTATCTATCCCCTCTCCCTCCCAATCTATCCTATCTATCCCCTCTCCCTCCCAATCTATCCTGTCTATCCCCTCTCCCTCCCAATCTATCCTATCTACCCCCTCTCCCTCCCAATCTATCCTATCTATCCCCTCTCCCTTCCAATCTATCCAATCTATCCCTTCTCCCTCCCAATCTATCCTATCTACTCCCTCTCCCTCCCAATCTATCCTATCTACCCCCTCTCCCTTCCAATCTATCCAATCTATCCCTTCTCCCTCCCAATCTATCCTATCTACTCCCTCTCCCTCCCAATCTATCCTATCTACCCCTTCTCCCTCCCAATCTACCCACTCTCCCTCCCAATCTATCCCTATCTACCCCTTCTCACTTCCTATCTACCTCTTCTGACTCTCTAACCCCCCTCCCTCCCCTTTGATGTTCACTTACCTTGAGCTTGTCCAGCGGTGAGATCGCGAGGTCTCTGTATCCCTAGTTCTGCCGGCTTCACTGCTGGGCGCCGGATATGACGACATATACCGGCGCTCGGCTTGAAATGCCGGCACTGCGAACAAGGCAGAGGCCTCGCGGTTGCGGAGAAGAGTGAGAGGCGCCGAACGGTTGCTGAGAACTTATTCCTCAGCAACCGCTCGGCGCCTCTCACTCTCTCCTCCGGGTCTATTAAAAAAAAAAAAAGACGGCGTTTCAATTGGGGGGGCACACCGGGGGGCACAACATGATGTAGGGGGGCCATGGCCCCCTCTGGCCCCCCCCGCCGACGCCACTGAGAGAGAGAGGGGCGCCGATCGGTCACTCAAGATGTTTTCAGCAACCGCTCTGTGCCCCTCAGTCTCCTCCGCGAGGCCTCTAGCTCGGACGCGGTGCCGGCATGTCATGCTGAGCAGGGAGACAGAGGCCTTGCGCTCCCACTGCAGGACTTCTGGAAGGTAATTGAAATATAGGGGGGAGTGGGTAGATATTGAGATGTGGAGGAGAGGGGGTAGATATTCATGGGTTTTTGAAATAGTTTTTAGTCATTGGGGTCTATTCATTAAATTGAGAGTTTGTGGTAGAGTTGAGTTTCAGCTCCTTTACCTATACATTATGTAGGCCGAACATCATTGAGCTTCTGCTGCAGGAAAAGCTTGGCCAGCCCTGTATAATGTATAGTGAATTCAGTGAGATTTCTTCAGCCTCCTCCCTGGACTGAATAATGATGTTCAAGATTCATGACATGACCAGCAATATCATGCACCAGCAGCAGAATCCTCCCCCTAGGCGTTTGCCTCTTTGCCCCACCCTCAGCTCCTAGGCTTGAAGAGATGTATCAAATGAAACAAATGTGCAATATACCGGTACTTGCTGCCTGCCAGTTCCAGGGGGTAAAATGAGACCCTTGTGAGCATGCTAAGAAAATGCCCCAATAATTTTGGTAGGAGAGCTTGCTTGTGACAAATTGCCTGCCTCAAGCAAAAATTTCGACTGTGTAGGGGTGGTGCACAGCAGTTCTGGAGCTGCAGCTTTTTCTTAAAATAGGTGATTTTATTTATTTTACCAATCCATACATGTTTAATGAATGCACATTAAAGCACTAACAATGTACATTCATGTGCATTCTTCATCGGTGGGACTGCATTGGCAGTTAGACTGTCCCTTTAATTATTTGTTAATGCATTTGTAAACCCATTCTGTTCTATATTGAAATACTGAGATAATGTGCACAGACTACACATCACACTGGGTATTACTCATGCCTTAATGAGAAAAAATGATAGCACTTTTAATAGTGCTTTCCCCCGTGGAACTTAAGGTACTTTACACACATTCATAATTACCAACTGTGATTACATTTTTAGCCCAAATTATTCTCCATGACTAGCAGATTACATATTTTACCTAATCCTGATTCCTCTACGCAAAGTACACTAATGTACAAAATTGTACGAATAATTAAGTCCTAAAAAAGGATGGTATCCGAAGTTGCACATCCTGCTGTGTATCAGATGGTCCTTTCTGTTTTCTCTCTCTAAGGTTTCTCCACATTTCACTTTAGCATGGGATAGTGGGTGATCAGTTATACTTTGGGGGCGTTGAAGGCACCACTGTGCCTTTTGCCTGGAGTTGCCACTGAATGTTGCACAAATTCTTTTGTATACAGAGGAGGTCATGGTTGACTCAATGACTGCACGGTTCCCAGGTCCTGTGGCTGCAAAACAAGCTCAAATCATCACCCCTCCACCACACGGCACTGGGGCAAAATTTGCCCTGGGCACCCCAACTTCACCAAGCAACATGTTCCACAGTGCCACCTTTGCCCTAAACAGCTTGTGAGCACCACCTTTGCCCCAAACAGCTTGTGAGTGTCTTTGCTCCAAGCGGCTTATCAATGCCATCCCAACCCCCGGACAGCCTGTTTGTGCCATCTTTGCCCCCAGCTTGTCAGTGCCCCAACAAGCTTATCAGTAACATATTTGCCCCAAACAGCTTGTCTGTGCCATCATTGCCCCCAAACAACTTGTCTGTGACTTCTTTGCCCCTTGCCCCCCTCCAGTATACACTCTGGCACATTTACGTAAACACACTTACACAAATTACACACACTTGCTTATACTCACTGACATACACTTACACATTCATTCTAACACACACTCCGTCTCACCCCATTTACAAGTACATGCTCACACACAAGTACCTACATATCCATGCTCACACATACAATTAGACATCCATGCTCACACACACAACTAGACATCCATGCACACACACCCAATTACACATCCATGCTCACACACACTTATGCATACACATTCATGCTCACACACATACATAAATACATACATATATACATATATTCGCCCATACCCGCTTTCTTCTTACCGGTATGCTTACTGCAGCTTACTTTCTGGCAGCTCACACACTGTGCTGGCAGCCTCGGTTTCACCGCAAGGTCACGTTTTTGTCTCCCAGTGCCAATTTAGAAAGGGCCCTTTCGATGTGGACTAGTGCGTTCCCTAAAAAATACTAATTCTAGTAAAGAATTACTTCTGGGAAGGGTTTGGTAATTTAACCAAACCAGGAGTGATATTTCAATGCTGCATTTAGAAAAATGTTTCATGTGGAACAGCACCCATTTGGACTGGAATCTATGGCCCACACATTGCAATGTAAATCATGTAACAGGCTACAGTATTAAGTGTCTCTTTAAATGGCAAGTTCAGTAAAAGTGAAACTTAAACTTTGTATAGAAATACTGAAAGCAAAAGATGTATAACGGAATTTCACACTCGGTCACCCCCAACCGTGGATGTACTTAGAATTATAGGACAGCCAAAAATATTATTCTTAGAGTCACATATTTGTACAGAACATAAGGCAAGAATATTTCAAAGTAACCTAAACTGTCCTTTTTTGCGCATTCTAAATACTTCTGTGACTAATTCTTCTAATGATTGTAGCAAAGAGCTAAAGGCAACAGGGAAATCGTTGTGGCCATTACCATATTTACTGAAGTGATCTTTGTGTATAGAAGGTGTAGGAGGGAAAGTTTATAAATAGACAGAGAATAAGGAAAATGGGAGAGTGGAATGAGAGGGCTATTGGTGGGGATACTTTTAAGCCCTATATTCTAACTTCACTGTCTCCCCAGAAAACATCGCACTCTAGGCCACGCTTCATCATTGTAGAGGCCGTCTGATCAATGTCACTGGCCTCACATATACCGATCCTTGTCCAGGGTACTGAAAGTGGTGACATGAGCCGCGACTCCCTTCCCCCATTTACAAGTACAAATCCCTCCATCTAAGCAGTTTATACGCATAATTTTACTGCAATGAAAATCCACTCAACTAGCTATATTGGACCAGAAGATATCTTGACAGGAAACACATCACACATGCCTGATAACAAATGAGCTCATCTGTATTATGGTTGGATTTTTTTTAAGTGTGTTGTATGTAGCAGTAAGTAGCATTTGTTGTCTGTTCTATATGTAGTATGACATCTTTGTCTATATATATATATATATATATATATATATATATTCACCAATTTGAAGTGTATGGTTATTTATGGCTATAGTTTACTTGCGGTGAGGAATTTTTGGAGTGCGTGGGTTCAAGCACCCACCGGTGTAAGTCTAAAGACTCCACAGCTGAGGTCACTTTCAGAAGGTTTGGGGGGAGGGGGAAGCATTAAATGGAAAAATAGTGTATATACCTGAATAAGAAAGTCTACCAAAAGCCCCCGTACAGTAACTGACTTCCTTCTACGCTTTCATGTGTACAAAAAAAATTAACAGACATTGGTGGTTTTGTGAGGAGAGGAAGCCGGGTGATTTACGACGACTGCATAATGAAAACCAAATGAATGAGACTTCCTGGTATAGAAAAATCCACAATACACTTCTTTTTAAGTACATGGAATACGTACATTACTGTCTAGTACAAAATTTTTTACAGATAATTTATAAGTATGCAAATCTGCTATGAGAAAAGCTGCAGTTGCACTAAGGAGCTGGTGACGTCCTTGTTTGATGGAATTATATCTCTTTCGTTGTATTTTTGTCACACAATATTTTTTGGGTCAGTTCTACCAACACTGAACTAGCTGTACTTCAGGGGTGAGCTTAGGGTTAGTGATGGCTGGGTGCACACCTGACACTCCAGCCCCAATACGCTGACACACACGTTGCTGACACCAAATACACACACTCATGCTAACAACATTCACACACAATCTAACACCATATGCTCATGCACACACTTATGCTAAAACCAGGGCCAGACTGGAGACGATGAGGCGCTCCCGGCAGTTTAAGGCCAGACGGCTGGGTGTATATATATATATATATATATATATATATATATATATAGCAAAGGATCACCAGAGCTGCTTATAACGTGGACTCCACTCTGTAGGTAGCAACAATGAATATACAAAATTTAGATTTTTTTTGCTCATGTAGCATGCGGTGGGGCATATCCAGCCGTCGGAAACACACTGCAGCACTCAATCTCCCACTGAAGTATAGAGCGTAATAGCCAGCGGCCCACCGAGCATTTACCCAGTGTTCCAGATGTCCAGTCCGGGCCTAGCTAATACTCACGCACACACATATGCTAACACCATATACTAACAAACTCTTGTTACCACCACACACTAAGAAACATAGACTTCTATACCTAATGCTGACACACACAATCACTCTAACACCATACCCTATCACACATACTAACAACATCCTCCTAAACGCACATATGCTAACAACATCCTTTCACTCATGCTAACACCATACACTAACACAAGGATAATGTCAGTCAATGAAACTACCTGCATGGCTAGTCATCCTGTGTCTGCTCACAGCCCCACACCTCTGCCTTTCTAAGGCGTTAAGCAATAGCAGAGTACTGATTATTAAACATCAGCATTTATGAATGGGGATTGTATGCTCTTTAACCCCTTCCTGAGATTCATGTGCTCCTTTTTTTTAGGAAGAATTCTCTATACGTTGAGATCATCTGATATAAAACGATTTGTCCAGTTCGGACCACACACTTCTAAATGCATTACATTTATTTTTAGAAAACTGTTTTGAGTGAATGTATTTTCCCTTACTCATATTGCAGTACTTTACTAATTTAATGCCAGGTTACAAAGCAGGTTTAAGTTTAACCACCACATCCTTGTGTGACCCTGGGTTTTTCAACAAGCAGTCTGACAATAATTTTAAGAATAGAACTCGACTGAACACCTCCTTCTTGTTACTCTGACATAATCAAGAACGTCCCGATGATGGGGAGCATCCCGTAAGGGAAGGCTCCGGGTGGTCAGAGCTCAGAAGTTCTCAGGTATGCTGACTAGGCCTAGAAAAGCAGCAGGTCAAGGGGACAGACGTCTCTCTGCTGCATAACTGCTTATTGCTCTCTTGGGCGATCCGGGTCCCTGGTGTGCCTCTGATTAATGGGGTGGTTGATCTAAAAAGGTACGATCCAACTTGGACCAGACCACTCATGGGGCTAGCAATGCGTCTGGGTCATGTAATGCGATGTAAACCCTGCAGTCAAAACTAGTATAACACTGCTTTTTTTTTTAGGAAAAAGAGACAAATTTCGAGCTTTTATCACACAGTCCTGATTTTAAGTTAAGAATGACAATAAAAGCTGTGTTCTCCTTTTCTTCCGATATCAAACTTACTTTTATTTAAATACAATTTGTATCACTGAAGATCACCCACGTCTGTAGAAAGAACAGTAATAATACAGATGCCATCTTGCCCTATTATATCAGTGAAGTCGAACCTTTCAAATCTATTTCTGAACGGTCTGCTGGAAATGAACACCGCCAAAATAAATTCAGTGTTACGCAAAAAAAAGAGAAATATCATCTGCTCGGTGCCTCGGGGTAAAAAAAAGTTCTTCATTGATCTTTATGAGTTCAAACTTTAACCACACGATATGAAGTTATTTCAATCAAAATGAAAACATAATGAACTTTAAGCCTCAATTAACTTCTAAAAGTATTTAACCCGAAAGTGTGTAATGAGTCATACGTACCTTCCCGATCTATTCCCCAAGTCAACACCCACCCAAACCTTATGCCATTTTTCTAAATAAATCTGACCCACACAAACTACAAAATACAGACACATCGCTGCTATACATACAGCAAGAGCTCATAGGATAGAGACATTTAAAACTTCCTATTTAAATGTCAGGCTAGCATTTTGTTTGGTTAACCACCCCTATCACTTCGAAGCGAATGATCTGCAGCTACAATGTTTACTGAACTTGTCTTAAGATGGTTCATGAGCAGAATAAAAAAATATTACGGAGACGGGGAAAATCCCGGCAATTTGAATTTTTTATGGATTTCTAAGAATATATTATCTTGTTTTGTTGATGGGACACAGCAGTTAATAATCCATAATGTATATTTTAAATTGTACTTGTTATATTATAAGGGTAGGGGATGTCTGGCAAGGTAAATGGGGCAAAGGTCCCTGTGCAGACCGAACACACCTCCTGCACATCATCCATCTAGGGGGTGGGAAAGCGGTACCTGCATATTGGGGTAATTCTACAGAATCTCCCTACACATTGCACAGGGGGACACCACAAATATTTAGAGGGACCACACAGTTATCATCAGTGGTGTATTTATTTTAGGCGCTGCTCTAGGCTGCTCTAGGCCCTTATGACCCGTTGTCTCCTGTCCAGTTGTATTGCCTTCCGTCATGAACCCTATTGGGGGGTTATTGGTGATGAGCCTCTGACAATACCACTCTGTCTATTGGAATGTGGTCCTAGTTTGTGTCTTGATCTCACCTGGAAGGAAATCTATAAACCCCGACCATGTTTTGAGAAATGTTTTTGTTTTTGAGAAAGGTTAGTGCCTTTTTGGGCACTCAAATAGGAATAAACTCCCGAGTGACCATTATGGAAGTTCGGGTTTGCTAACCATGATTGAAAAGGAGACACTCGCCACTGAAGCCCTAGACAAGGTCTCTTTCTACGCTCTTTCCACGCTCTCATCTTCATCTCACCAAGATACTTAGCCTACAGTACCTTTTATCAACATTTGTTCCAGCATTGGTATTGTATGAATTGATAATTTGTCATCGAATAAACCTAATTAATAGACATAGAAGCTGTGGTCTTCATTGTTGTTTGATCACTGGAGAAGCTTAGATATTCAAGACAAAGAATATTCTAACATCCTGCAAATGCGTCCCTACATACAGCTCTATCTGATCAGTACATCTAGGGTTGCCACCTTTCTTGCCAAAAAATACAGGCCATGCTAATTTACATAATTAATTATATATGTGTGACATCACAGAAACATAATGTGCACCTACACCTCCAAATACTTCCTGTCACAGAAACATAATGCGCACCTACCCCCGAAATACTTCCTGTCACAGAAACATAATGCGCACCTACCCCTCCAAATACTTCCTGTCACAGAAACATAATGCGCACCAGCATTGGTATTGTATGAATTGATAATTTGTCATCGAATAAACCTAATTAATAGACATAGAAGCTGTGGTCTTCATTGTTGTTTGATCACTGGAGAAGCTTAGATATTCAAGACAAAGAATATTCTAACAAATTGACGAGCCAGCCAGTCTTTAGTCAGTTTTCTACGGCGAGCCTTTACTGCACGTTTGTTTTTGACTTCCGACAAAGGGGGGATAGTGTGCAGTTGTCTGAAGAGATCAAAGAGATCCTCTGACTAAAAACAAAAAACCTAGCAGTGTGATCAGAAGGAAGTGTAATTCGACACTACCAGACCATTACCAGACCATTACCAGACCACGTGGTGAGAAGGAAGAGCATTCCAGAACCGTGTATCGTAGTGAGAGCAGACTGAGCAAGCAACTGATCTACGGTAAGTATGGATTTTGTGAATACTTTGTCTTCCGGAAGTAAACTTGAATTTACGTTTGTTCCTTATACGGCTAGTGATTCAGCTTTGTGGCATGATTTATGGCGTCAATGTGAAGATGCAAATAAGAAGATAGACAAAAATATATTTTCTGTGAATAAGGAGAAACAAAAGTTGAGGAATGTAATGAAAATGATTAAGATTTTTAATACATTACTTGATGGTGGTGTTAATCTGACTAATAATGATGTTAGTCAAAGTAATTCACAGAGTAGTGACATGGTTAAAAATGAGATGCACAATGTGTGTGCAATAGAAAAGGAATGTCCTAAATGTGATTTATTAACTGAAGAGATTTCTGATTTGTCGGATTGCTTAGAAATTAAGAATTTGTTAATTACAAAATTGCAGAAAGATTTGAAACAAGTTTGTGTAATTACAAGGGGAGATAGACAAAGACACAGCTTAATTCCAGAAAATGTAGAGGATGAACCAGAGGTCAGTTCAGAACAGGAACTGCAAATGAAGAAGCTTAGAAATAAAGCAGCAAAATTAAAATTACAGATACAAAGCGAATTAATGAAATTACTTAAAGAAATACCGCCGTAAAATTCTAATTTGGATGCATTTGGTAATGCAGATGTATTTGAATCGAATACAGAGAAGCATAATTTGTCCAATGAACAGAGAAACAGATTATTTAAAATTTGGTTACCAACATACATGAGTAGAAGATTAGTAGCTCCAATAAGTACTCCTATAGTGGAGGATGATGAAATCATCCATGGAACAGATAAGGATAGACTCCAGCAGTTGATTAAGTTTATAACTGGAAATGCAAATCCAACAATTGATATACTAGAAAATCTGAAACCTACAATTCCAGAGGATCCATTTTCTTTCTTGTTAAGATTTGAGCAGGCTTACAGATTAGTTTTTAACATTTCTGATGATGAATGTCCTGTCTCTATGATTCAAGTTTTTGTTAAAAAGTTTAACTACCTGGATCCTACTAGCATAGCAATGGCTTCCGATATGCAAACACTTGAGGATGCTGCTGCATTTATTGATAAAATCAGGAGATAATGCAGACATGAAGGGGTTAAAATGAATGTGTCTGTAGTTAACATGGTTAATAGCAAGGATATAGGTAGAAAGGAGAGATCACATTTAATTCACCCCCCCTTCTCCCCCTCAGGAATTTAAACATACCCAGATGCAGAATCCCAGGGGACACAGGTTTTGGAATAAAGAGTCTTTTCACTGTTTCTATTGCAAGAAACTGGGACATTTTAAAAGACAATGTCGCAAATTTCTCTATAAAAAAAAATTAAAAGAGCAAAGAAAATCAAATGGATTTGTTTACGGTTCAGATCCAAATGTATATACTAACAGGGCTGTAACACCTCAAAGAGATTTACTTTACACTCCAATGATCAGGCAAATCAGGGAGATTGAAGTTAATAAAGAAGATTTACCTAATACAGGAACTACACAGGAATATGTTTGTTGTAAGTGTCGTGAGAGCTATAATACGTAGATCTATGTTGATTCAGTATACAGGGAGCTAGTATAGCAATTAACTCTAATTACTATGTATTGTATAGTATTGATCAAATATGTTTTTCCGTAATCAATTGAAGTATTAATTATTTACTATTGTCCATATTCTTAAATTCATCTCATGATCCAAATTCATGTGTTATAATTTGCTATTTGGTTATTTGATAAAATGATGCAGTCTTTAATGTTAATCATTTTAAACAATTTCTTAAGAATCATTTTAGAACATTCCATCATGTTTTATAGTGAGGTGCTACAATAATAAAGGTTTTGTATCAGCTAAGATTTTGATGCTGCATATCTGTTGTGTTTTTAGGTTGTATGGAAGAGTCGAATGGACAATGCAAATCATTAAAAAGTCCATCATGGCAAAGATACCATACTGATGATTGACGGTTCTAAGGAAGATCTACAGAGTCAAGACGATCTACAGATTAAATTAGAGTATCCTGATTTTGTTTTTTCCACAGATATGTCAGAATCTGAACAGTTAGACTTGTCGGCATGTTTACATTTTGTGTCCAAAATTATTTGTTTGTCTCATCAAGCTGAAACTATATATCATTCATGTTTTCATAACCAGAGCTCATGTTCAGGTAGAATTCAAAGTGTGAAAACATCTAATGATCTTGCAACGCCTATAGAGAAAGGTAGCGTATGTGTACAGGTAATGTCTAATGGGGAATTGATTAAAGCAATGTTTCCTAAATGTACGCATACAGAAATATTATCGAAAGGTCTGTATCGTATTGATATATATATGGAACTCAGATTAATGTTTCTCAAATTAATTCTCAAAAGTTAAATGTTTTGCCACTACAGTTTAATTTATCACAAGTAAGTGAATTTCCATGGCAAAAGTGGGCAAATGAAATAAGGAAAGATGTAGGATTTTTAAATGTCTTACAAAAACAATTAAAAGAAGCCCAGATTGTATTTCAGCATGTGCAAGGAAGACTCAAAAACATAGAGCATGAATGGTCAATAGTCTCAGGTACATCTTGGTGGAAAAACTTTCCACACACACACACACACACACACACACACACACACACTTACTTACTTACTTACCGGTGCTTCCAATTTCCTGGTGTATTGCCGGGGCAGCGGGTTGACGTCTCATTCCGCGGCAGCCGGAAGGAGGTGGAGTTGGCAGCGGGGGTTTGTATGCGTCCGTCGCAAATACCTTCCCCGGCTGTCAGAGATCAGGAACTCTGGAACAATGATCTCTGACAGTCGGGGAAGGTATTTGCGACGGACGCATACAAACCCCCGCTGCCAACTTCACCTCCGGAAGCACCGGTAAGTGTGTGTGTGTGGGGGGGGCGACGACAGGAGGATCCAGGTCCCCTGCAGCGGTGCGGGGGATCTGGATCTTAGTCTCCTAATCAGACCTCTATTTGAGGTCTGATTAGAAGACGACCCCGATTATAAGACGAGGGGTATTTTTCAGAGCATTTGCTCTGAAAAAAACCTCGTCTTATAATCGAGCAAATACGGTATTTTTCAAATATGTTTATTATGTAGAATAAGAAAATCATATTTAACTATTCGAGAAAAGATAAAGCAAGGAGAGATGATATTAAGGGAAACTTTAAGACGTAGGATGCATCAGTCTTCCACAGATTCTTTTTTATAATATTATCGTTTACATATCTTCCTGCACTCACTGAATGTGATACGAATGCGATACGAATGTTGTATGAATGGACAGCAAACATTTATTTATGGTACATAACCATAAACAGGGGGAAGTGTAAGAAATCATTTTTATACTTTTATTTTGTTCTGCACATTTTAGGCCTGAATGCAACTCGAGTGCTAGGAACATATGGTATCAATTAAGTGACGTAGTTTAGAGGGTCTTCTGTGGAATGGCGGTGTATCATATTACTGTTCCAATAGGATTCCTTTACGTATACCCTAACCAAATGTAAAGGGGTATAAATTGCCATGACTACAAGGACAAGGTCTCTTTCTATGCTCTTTCCACACTCTCATCTTCATCTCACCAAGATACTTAGCCTACAGTACCTTTTATCAACATTTGTTCCAGCATTGGTATTGTATGAATTGATAATTTGTCATCGAATAAACCTAATTAATAGACATAGAAGCTGTGGTCTTCATTGTTGTTTGATCACTGGAGAAGCTTAGATATTCAAGACAAAGAATATTCTAACATCCTGCAAACGCGTCCCTACATACAGCTCTATCTGATCAGTACATCTAGGGTTGCCACCTTTCTTGCCAAAAAATACAGGCCATGCTAATTTACATAATTAATTATATATGTGTGACATCACAGAAACATAATGTGCACCTACCCCTCCAAATACTTCCTGTCACAGAAACATAATGCGCACCTACCCCCCCAAATACTTCCTGTCACAGAAACATAATGCGCACCTACCCCCCCAAATACTTCCTGTCACAGAAACATAATGCGCACCTACCCCCCAAATACTTCCTGTCACAGAAACATAATGCGCACCTATCCCCCCAAATATTTCCTGTCACATAATGCGTACCTACCCCCCAAATACTTCCTGTCACAGAAACATAATGCGTACCTACCCCCCCAAATACTTCCTGTCACAGAAACATAATGCGTACCTACCCCCCCAAATACTTCCTGTCACAGAAACATAATGCGCACCTACCTCAGTTTACTTTTATTAGTGCAGGCAAGTCCACAGGCAGCGAGCTTGCACAGGACGGCCAGTCTCCAGAGCGCTGGGGGAAGTGACGTCATGAAATCAAACATGACTTCCCCTCAGTCTCCGCTGTCGCGGCACCTAGGGCTGCACTAAAGACGCAGAGGAGCCAATCACTCTTCCTTGGAAAAAATACCGGCCATTGCATAGCCAGTATTTTTAATATACCGATACTTGCAGGGTGCTCTAAATACCAGCTGTGCCGGTGAAATACCGGCCAGGTGGCAACTCTAAGAACATCAGAAAATAGTCCCAGTAACTACAAACTGGACATAATTGAGAGTGATCAAGGCTGCCACTAAACCTCTACCCTTTGTCTCCCACCGCACCCCTTAAAAACTGTCTCCCTGGGCACATCTCCTACACAAAGCTGATCCTCAGCCAAATAACACCCCAGGCAAGAAGCCTCTATCACTCCCGCGTGTGTCCAGACGTCATAATGCAGTGGCGGTTCTTTAACACAGATGCCTGCGTTGACTTTTTACTGCAGAATTCTCGATAGCCTAAAATCTTACAACTTTGTGTAATGAGATTGCAGAACTCACGTCCTGACACACTAGCCTGCAGAGTGCGTGCGGAGAGGGAGTTTCCTCACACGGTAATTGTTGTTACCATGGTTACATTGTTCACACAGACACAAGCGTGTACTGACGTCAGCCACAGACAGGGCTTCCCAGATATAAGTGGTTACAACTGCGTCTGCAGCTCGTCCAAGTGAGAAAATAGATTGTGACGTGGCAAGCAGTGCAAATAAGGCAAACCTTTTACCTATTTCAGTAACAAGTTCACCTGGTGTCCTGTTCTGCTGGGGACACAATGTGATTGTTCTCATGCAACATTCCATTGTAGTAACCCTCGGCTTTTCCCAATACAGTAGTTTGTGGAAGAAGTAATTTGAAGAAACATGCTTTAACTCCTTAAGTGCTAAAGAGGTGCATAACCAATGTAAATCATTATTTATTTGTTTTAGGCTAGAGTCCGGCAACTGATTGGGACACCTGGACCTGGTGGGGCACTGGCTGTCACCCCAATGTGTGGAAGGAGGTTAGGTGTTTGCCAATGGAAAGAAAAAACCTAGGGCAGCTGCCCAGGCCCCCAAGACATGGAGCGCTGGGATATGATGTCTTGATTGTAAGCTTGCGAGCAGGGCTCTCTCCACCTAATGTATCGGGCTGTCTTCATCTTGTCATACCCCTTGTATATATGTATTGTAGGAAACGCTGCGTAATTGCTGGCGCTATATAAATAAAAGATAATAACAATAATGCAGTCCGTGGGTGTGGAGGGTGTGCTGCGTCAGCAACATACCTGGGAACACTTTGTGTTTGACCCAGAGATCTCCAGGTGAAGGACTGCTGCTCCGGGTCAACACCCGAATCCTCCGGGTTGTGGGAGCGGGGTCTTGACATGCCCCGTTCCCTGCCCATGTGCCCTTTAAATGGGGGTGTTTCCCTCTGACATCAGTGGGAACGCCCCCGACATCAGCAGAAACACCCACCATCGCCAGTGGGACTAGTGGGGAGTCCTGGCCGTGTCCCGCAGGGGGAAGGCTTCGGGTAGCCAGAGATTAGAAGTTCCAAAGTTTGGTCAGCAAAGCCTTCATAGTGTCAGGGAGATTAAAAATGTCTCCTGTAATCAGCCCAAGAGGCTGATCTGCCCCCTGGTTTGGCAGCAGAGGGACTACCTCCCCCTGGACATGCCGCCCTAGGACAGAATGGGGTGTGTATGAGCCGGAACAACAAAGGGGCTTCTTGCCAGGAGTGATGTTTGATCAAGGACAAGCCCCGGCAATGTGTATTAGTGACGTTATGTTATAGAATTGTAAGAGATTTTCCAGAAGCTAAAGCCAGGAACTTACTGGATTTCACCTGAACAAAAAAAGTTGAAGAAGAATAAAATAAAATGTAGAAATGTACTTTTTGTGTTCTCCTTTCCCATATGATGCTTTTAACGTGATATTTTGTAAAAGAGTTCACGTGGAGAGGAAAATGCTAAATTTAATATTAATCATTTCCCTTTTGATAGAAACCATCTGTAGCCACGAAAGAGAAACTATGAAAAGTTGTGTACCCATTTAAATAATTTTAAACATTAGAGGCACCCCAGCTATCATATATTTTCATTGTGTCCCCCTTGCAAATGCATTACCTTACCCCTTAACCCATCCTCTAGCTACACTATATGGACAAAAGTATTGGGACACCTGACCATTACACCAACAGGGACTTTTATGATATTGCATTCTAATACATAGACATATGTAGTGGGTCCCCCTTTGCAGCTATAATAGCCCACTCTTCTGGGAAGGCTTTCCTCACGATTTTGGAGTTTCTTTGGGAATTTTTGCCCATTCATCCAGTAGAGCATTTGCAAGGTCAGGCGGTGATGTTGGACGTTAAGGCCCGGCTTGCAATCCCTGTTTCAGATCATCCCAAAGGTGTTCGATGGGGTTGAGGTCAGGACTGTGTGCGACCGATAAAGTTCTTCCACCTTAAACTCATCCAGCGTTGTCTTTTTGGCGCTCGCTTTGTGCGCTGGAGCACAGTCATGCTGGGATAGAAAAGGGCCTTCCCCAAACGGTTTCCACAAATTTGGAAGCATAGCGTTGCCCATAATGGCTTGATTTGTACTCCTTAGCATACAGGACATTTCGGACAATGCTACACTGTTGGGGGACCAGCTACCTATTGATGTCTATGTACTTATAATGTGATGTCATAAAATTCCCTGTTGGTGTAACGGTCAGGTGTCCCAATACTTTTGTCCATATAGTGTTTTTGCCGTGCAGGAGGAGTGTTTGGCTAGTCTTCCATGTGCATGCATGACCAAGAGCTTCTAGTAATTTCAAGGGGTGCTCTTCGAGCAGCCAACCAGTGGCGTGAATTGTCAGACCACGAACAAGTTAGTCATATTTTTGTTATTTAGCAGGGGGGTGTCAGGGTCCCTTTATGGCACCCAACTGTATGAAAGCAAAGTGAACACATATGGACCTCACGTGTTTTTAGGATTAGAAAATTCAGTAGGGCCCCTCCTGCAGGACAGGTTGCACATAGGATTTTATCCATACATTTTACTTCTTACTACCTGTCATGAATGTCATCCCTTCCAGCATCTCCTCGGGGGTCTTATTTTTCCCATTGCGAATAATATCTAGACTGGGTCCTGCCACAGTTGTGAAATATGGAATGATAGAATTTGACCACCGATTTATCCACCCTGGCCATTCTGTGCTGTAAAAACCTCAGACCTTAATCCAGTTATTGGTCTTGTTTTAGATTAAGGATAGTTTAAGGCTTATCCCATGCATGTTTACATTCTCTCACAGTATTAACATATACCACTTGTGCTGGGAGGCTACTTCTCCTATCTATCATCCTCTTGGTAAAGTAAAACTTCCTTATATTTCGTCTAAGCGGACCCTCAGGAACTTTTGGCCTCACATTTCTCCTCCTGTGAAATAAACTTCCCTCTTCTACTTTATTAACGCCCACCCCCCTCCCTATTTTAGCGTTTCGTTATTTAAATGTGAACTTTTCACCCTGTTAAGTCATTCTTTCGCTGGACATATTCGCAGGAACCGGTGAATCTGTAAGATGTAGGGCCTCACTACGGGAAAATGCTCAGATTTCATCATGTCCCAAATCTTAATCTAGATCTTCCTTACTCTGCAGCCGGATGTACGATTATCTCTGGCTACTAACCAGCTGTTCAAACTCAGAGGTGAAATTGGGGACCCGGCTTTATATTAAATGCAAGGGAGACAGAGGAGGGTCTGAAGTCCACAGAAACCACAGGGCCCCCCAACTTCACAACTTGTCTATGCCTTCTTTGCCCACACATATGTAAACACACTTACTCATTTTAACATACACACATACACATTCATTCTAACACAACCCATTTTACACACTTACACATCCATGCTCATACACACACAATTACACATCCATGATCCCCCACATACATACATACATACATACATACATACACACATACACACACAGGGCCGGCCGAAGACTTAACGCCGCCTGGGGCGAAGTTTAAAATGCCGCCCCCCCCCTCGCCGACGCCGGGGGGGGGCGTTATTTTAAACTTCGCAGACACCATTATCTACCCCCGGTACTTACCTTTAAACAGTCCTGCAGCGAGTCTCCCTGCTCTGCCACGGTGCCGGCTTGTAATGCTGAGCGCCGGAAATTCACGTCACTTCCGGCGCTCTGCATTACAAGCCGGCACCGAGACCGAACAGGGAGACTCGCCGCAGAGGAGAGAGAGAGAGGGGCGCCGAGCGGGTAAGCGAAAACCACTCGGTGCCCCTCTCTCTCTCCTCCGCTTAAAAAAAAACAAAAAAAAAAAAAAAAAACGCTTGGGGCGGCAAAGTGCCGCCCCTTCTAAAGTGCCGCCTGGGGCAATTGCCCCAGTCTGCCCCATTGTAGGGCCGGCCCTGCACACACACACACACACAATTACACATCCATGATCCCACACATACATACATACATACATACATACATACATACATACATACATACATACACATCCATGCTCACATACAAAAATATATACAAACACATTTACATACATCCCACCCACCCAGTTTACTGCATGGACAGCCTCACGGGGTCACATGACCCCAATACGTGCCTGTCTCCCGTGCTGGTTCAAAATGGTTTAACAAGGGCCCTTTCTAAACTATTTTTAACCGACAGGAGGAAGGGGTCGCATAGTAACACCAGGCCTGTTAGAAGGAACGGGCCTGTCCTATTCAGGGATAGAAATTTCAATATTCTATTAGTTTGTAGCTTGCAGTCTGGGCGGGCCCCTCTCTGTATTTTGATGGCCCTTTTTATTTGTTTGTGAATTATTATTAGTTGATAACCCCGATTTAAGATTTCTGTTAGCTTGGATGAATATTATGGGGTGCTTAGTGTGCAAACTGTTATATTTGGGTTAGGTGCATCAGTCTATATATATATATATATATATATATATATAATAAATCCTTGAAAACCCCTGGAAATGTCATATGAACAAATTCAGTTCCATTTGCTAAAAACAGAATAGGTGTCTGGTTTCTGAGGCTCAGAAAATCAGCAGATACAGGATCCACTTCCTCTTCTGTGTCTTTTATAGATCTTGTTACATACGACCCCTTGTTATAAGCAACGAATAGATTGGTAATTGTCTAGACAATCAGTGCTGGTGGAACTCTCACTCAGGCAAGAATCCCAACTACAGATCAGCAAGTCAGCAGAGGTAGTTCCATCACACGACCCACTGTGGAACGGGTCTGCCTAAGAAGAGCAACTACACCGCTTATAAGGATATGAAGAATATATACGCTGTAATACATGAGTATGACCATTGACATTGTGTGAGGCTGAACAATACACGTGTACATACTTACCCCTCCCTAGCTCCAGCACTGGCTTGCATGAGAGTTCCAGGAAGGCCTAACGAGCGCGCATGCACAGAAAGTGCTTCCATCGATTTATATGGTTCTATGACCTGGCAGCCAAAACTGGCACCGAACTCAGGGAGGGGGTTCCCTGTAACTCCAAAGTGGCAGCATTATCTCAGGTGTTATGATTCACGCCGGTAATATGTTAAGTGATTTAAATGCCATCACACAAATGAAAAAGAGGGAAAACAAAAAACACCTTGCAGCCCTAGTGCGTGAATAGAGGGTATGGTGGCGTCATCTTTAACAGCTAGAAAAAGTACACAAAAGCTTCTTGAATAAGAAGGTCATCTGATTTGGTCCCTCGTTATACATATTGATACTAAACACTACTTGAAACTCACAGGCTAGTAAAGACATCCTATACATTGAGTTACGATGTTAGCGGCTTTCAATGTATGCAGATTGGAAACTATAGTTGCAGGCTGCAATGTGACACAAAACCACCCCTTCCTAAATCTTATAAAACTCAGATTTTGTATTTCGGGGTGAATTGTCTGCAGATCAGAGCACTAAAATGATCATTCTTAAAATAATTTTCTGTGAAAAGGGATGCTGCTTTCAGCTCAGAAGATTTAATACGCTTATATAATAGTGTTTTAAGATTAAAAGTATGCATTCGATTTTTTTTCAGAACATGTTTAGTTAGTCGTAGGTGCCTAGTTTAATAGGACAGTTTAATGTCCCAGGCAGCCTCGCCAAAGAATTTATATTAAAGCACTTTACGAGTACTTTAATATTCTCTTTTATTTATAGAGCGCTAACAATTTGTGCAGAGCTTCTCACATTCAAAGGGTCTGACAGAACTAGAATTGAGAGACTAACAGGAACGGACACATTAGGTGAAAACAGCCCAGCTTGCAAGCTTAATATGCACAGGAGAATCCCGTCAGATACATCCCCTCCCCCACAGCGCATATGGCTGTTTTATTTCTACTACACAGCCGTTTCTGTTTGTTATTGTGTTTCAACCTACATATAATAAATTGATAACCTAGCCATACGGCTACAACATGTTATTACAGCAAAGGGTGGTGCGCCAAATATTGATTTAAGATTTTTCCTCACTTTGCATTTTGTTAATATTACAAAAATGTTAAATGGTTAATGTTTGAAAGCAATCTTTACTTTACGGCATTTTTTTTCCACACCTGCCTAAAACTTCTGCACAGTGCTGTATATTAAAGACAGTCTACAGAATAGCCCACATATTTAGGGACACTTGTGACATCAGATTGTCTGATCCTTGGATCATGCCATTTTTTTTCCTCCACGCTAGCAGGCATAGGTTGTGCGCTCCGCTTTCCGTGTATTTTGCCATACTGGCCGGCAGGCTAAGAGAGGGATCAGACTTATTTTTCTTTTACCCTCTTTCTTAATGGGAGCCTCGGGTTATAAGTAGGTAAAAGAATGGCCAAGTGGGCCCTTGGGATAAGTAACTACATATCCCGTGCATTGTTGACTAACTCAAAGAAATTCAAAAACAATCACAGAAAAATAGAAAGTATAAGCTATACATAGCTTTAGAATTAACGTTGGAAGCTGTGTAGGTGACAGTTCCTCTTTAAAATCAACTTTTTTTGCCAACCACAGACATAGCTGTAGCCTAAAGGGAAACTGATCCTCAAACTCACAGTTGCGTAGCTTTCAGGTTTACAGGATAAGTTCCCACGGGAAGACTGCATGCATGAAATATATATACCCTAACGGATATGGAGGATCAGGGCAAAACAGCAGGGACCCTAAAATCCCATTCCAGGTATGTTTCATTTGGTTGAGCATTACATGTGAAGCATAATGTATTTGATTGTGAGCACTACTAGAATTATACACAATAATCTGAACAGCAGGAGGAACCCCAAAGGACATCCCCGGGGCTCATGCCTTGCATCAGAATAAATGTCCAGCAGCTGGTGGATGGTGCACAAAGCTTTTATATTTCTATGCAGGAGTTTTGTACTACAGTCTACCGCCACCTTGTGTAGGAATAGAATACAAACTTGGAAAACCGTCACAAACACAGGCTTACCACGACTGGCGTACTCTGGCTAAAGCCAGCTAGGCCTAGGATGGCAACAACCCTTCTACATGCCAGCGGGCAACCCTTCTATGGGACGGTCGCCTTGTGTTTTTGGTGATCATATACACCCCACAAACTGCAGGGGTATTACATTTATAGACTTAAACGCAGTGGTGTATTTCTTATAGCGGCTACACTAACAAAAAAAGTGAAAAGGCGGGCAGACAAGTGCATTTAGGGGGCTTCTGCAACTGCAAGGGGTGACCAACTAAACTTTTATGGTCATTGAAGGGCCTAGACCAGGGGTGGGCAATTAATTTTCCCATGGGGCCACATGACAAATTGGAATGGTTTTAGAGGGCCAGACCAACATACAAAGGCTCCATGCACATTGCCGTAATGGGGCATTCTGCATCAATTTTTCTTTTTTTAATGTTAGCCGCCATATTTAAGGGTTAACAGCTAACCTCGGAAAATAGATTTTTTTAATACACAGTAGTATGCTCCTAGGAGAGGGCACAGAGAGCTGCCCCAAGAAGAGAGCTTAAAAAGTGAATATTATTAGCATTATTATTATTGTAATTACAATGCAAAGGGAAAAGTCCTGACACTTACCAATGACGAGCGTGGAACGATTGTCCTGGCACTCCCCAAGGTCCGCAACGAGCATCCTGGCACTCAGAAGTTACAGTGGCATCACTTACTCAGCATCGGGAAGCAGTGAAACTACAAACTCCGAAGCCTTGTCCATTTTGTTAACTTATGTGCTGTTTAATAAAGTTATTCAAGCCTACGTCATTGGTAGAGGTGCTTGAATAAGTAAGGCCTGAATAACTATTAGCACAGCACAGAAGTGAACAAAATGAACAAGGCTTCGGAGTGCATAGTTTCGCTGCTTCCCGTTGCTGACACCGGACTCATTGGTGAGTCACCAGGACACTCTTTGCGGGCCGGTCCGAGCTATTCAGCGGGCCGGATGTGGCCCGCGGGCCGTGCTTTGCCCAGGTCTGGCCTAGACGGATAGAGTTACACTTGAAACTATGTTTCAATAAGCACGTTGAACCTCTTGCAGAATGTATAGTTCTGGTGAAACGGAATATACTTTTTCTGTGTTAATGTTTGTGATGCCTCCTCATATCCCAGACCCATTGAACGATGGCTTCAGCTGGGAGGCGGCTAAAAAGGCTTCATACCCTTTTGGATGCTTGCGGAGAGCTGGAAGAATACTCGTGGACCCTAGCATCTAGGACAGGGCGTCCAAACTGCGGCCCTCCAGCTGCTGCAGGACTACATCTCCCATCCTCCTCAGCCAGTCCCTTAGCTGAAAGAGCATTATGGGATATGTAGTCCTGCAGCAGCTGGTGGGCCGCAGGTTGGACGCTCCTGATCTAGAACTCATTTTCTACTGCTTTGGAGAGGATCATATACCAAGACGCCCCCTAGTATGCTACAGCGTACATACAAAGTATCTAGTCTTATTTTTCCATAAGCATTTAACACGTTTTGTACAGATACAAAAGGGCTTTCATAAACCTGTCCAGTATTATCAGAGTGGCCTGGATCTCCCGTCAATACTTTGAAGACTGATACAATAAGCAGCTAGCAGTCGATTAAACAAAAACAACCCAAAGTATTTCCAGACAATTATGTCACACTCTTCGCTCTTCACAAAATCCCCACCTCTTGTAGACAGGGGGTATTAAACCTCCCCCCCGACTGAAGAAATATGCACAAGACACAAAAAAAACAATCCTTTTGCCATACTAATGTATTCCATCTTTCAAAAAGAAAGACATGATTTTAATATTACTTAACAATATGTTAAAAAAGTAGCCGCTCGGGCTTCAGTGTTAATACAATTATACACTCTAACAGATCGATAGTGTGAGTTTCTTTTTTTTGGATTTTTTTTTTCTTTTACTTTCTCATTCTGCAGGTATTCTTACACAAGCTGGCTACGAGTCCAGGGGGGCCGGGGGATTAAACACATAAGTGTAACTCGTACACTTCTTTGAAACAGTAGATTGTGAGAACTTGCAAAAATGCTTGTTCATGAGTTTGTTTGTTTTTTCCTGTGAGGTTGTAGGATTTCGGAGCAGATGAATATATTGGAGTCCATTCCTTTTTCCAGTAGTCCGTGTGATAAGTCATAGCATTCTGCAGAAGTGACAGGAGCCACAGTCAATGATGCAATTAGCTTTTTTCTTTTGCCTCAGTCATCCCAAGGAACCAGTCTTAAGTCGGAGGCCAAGGCAAGAAGGAGAGAGCGTATTGCTACAACCAAAAGTCTCACTCACAGACTACAAGCACACAAGCTAACAAATTCAGGTAGAAAGTGGCATTTTCTTCGGATCAGCAAGAACTCTCAGGCCAGGGGTGGATCCAGTGCCGCTCCACACAGCACTGGTAGGGGAAGGCAAGGCAGCTCTGGCTCAAGGCCTGGATAAGCGCTCGGACAGCAGGGCATAAAATCAGTGGGATCGATTCGGACAGGGTCGCCCCCTTCAAGCTGCCAGGATTCAGTGAGCGGCATAAGTCGTCTTCTTCAAGCTAAAGTTGGACCAATTGATTGAAAGTCTTTGCCGTGTTTGCCTGGCCGAGTCTAAGCAGAACCTGCAGGGAGAAGAAACATACAATTATAGAGAACTCCAAGGAACCTGGTGGAACACCTACAGGTATAAATTAAAACCAGAACTATTTTTAACGTATGCTCAACAGTTCTCCTTGAAGGGTGCTGGTCACGCTGTAGAAATGGGTAGTCTGTGTTAAGGGTTTCAGAGATCCCCAAAACACCTTATTCCTGACTCAGCAGGAAAATAGTGTGCATTAGACAGACAATATATACAACGAGATTCAAATATAGGGACAAACTAAGAGACCTTCTTTTAAGGTCTTACCCAATGTCTAAAGTTCTATTTAACTATATGAAACCAGACTGCTAAGAATAAGGCCATCACACAAAGTACTTCTTAATTTGAGACTTTTACCTTTTAAAGTATTCCACTTCCCTTTCCGTCTCATCCATTTCCACGCTGTCCAGGTCAATGTCTTTCGGGAGAAAAACGTCATCTGTGAAATAAAGGAAGTAAACAAATGAAAATGATGGATTGTTCTATAAACCTATGCATATACATCAACCAGAAATATTTGTGTATACACACACTTACTGTTATACCCCAGGATGGGTCATAGCAGGTAATTGTAAACCCCAGTAGAAGTACTGACCTCTCATACAGAGAAAGTGAAAGTAGTAACAAATTAAATAAGCACTACACGTTGTAATGTTGTAAAAGTCATCAGAAAGATAAAGCAAAGATGTGATAAACTGATCAGAATGTTTTGGAAATCCCTATATAATTTAGTGAAGTATTAAGCAGAGCAGTTTACTTAAATCATGACCGTTTTCATATTTACTTTCAGGCAATTTGTGCCTTTGGAACAAGTTCAAATCATTGAGTAGTTTATTACAGTAGATTTAACGTTAACTTCAAAAGTAAAATATATACTATATATAGAGGGCAGTCTGACTACTAAATATGTGCTTATTGTTACAGTAGCTGTGCGTATAATAAAAGGGATTAACACACGTGAAGAAACACAAAACAGCGTACAAAAGGTTGTAAGAACAAACTGTGCTTGAGGAAGCAGACGGTTTAAGTGCAGGTCAAGGAAACACGTTGAGCAATTTTTACATTTTTATCATAAATTATGCTCTAAGGGGGAAGTCAGTACAAGACCAGGAAAGGTAAATGCTTAGTTGTGGTATTTTCCTTTGAGCAAGATGTCAAAAATGTCATTAGGAACACATAAGCCGTCACATATTTCTAGACACGGCGACCAAATTCAAAATGCTTACCAATGGAGTTATTGACTTTATCGCCTTTCTTCTTCTTGTTCTTCTTGCTTTTCCCCTTGGGCTGGGGGGATTCTGTGGTGGTGGGCTGCTTGTTGTTCTGTGGTTGCTCCGTAAGAGTTGAGTGGTCGCTTGCGCATGTCAGTTTGTCATCTTTCACGTGGTTCAGTTGCTTCTTGTTGTTACCATTTGCCCTTTTCTCATCCTTCGGCTCGACAACTGGTGAAACTTCCATTGGTTTGACTTTGGCTTCACTTTGGTTCCTTGCTTTTGGTTGGACCTCGGTCAGCTTAGAAGCCTCAGAATGTTCTACTTGTTCGGGGCTAAGTTTTGGGGTTTGCGCTTTGGGCAGCTTTTGCTTAGCAGAGTTCTCCTTCTGATGCACCAAGTCTAAAAGCATAGAGAGATGCTCCTGCTGCTTCGCCTTCACCTCCTTTTGAGCATATGGTTTGAAGTCTCTTATGTCTGCGTGGTTTGGTGGCTCGCTTATAGCTTCAAATATTGCGTTCTGCTCTACTTTATGTAATGGTCTCCCCAGAATTTGGGTGGGTAACGTTTCCTTAACCTCTAGCTGTTCCAATGTACCATTGGGCAGAGCTTCAGAGGTTAGGCGTGTGGGTTCCTTAGTGGAAAGAGAGTGGTGTGTTGGGCGATCGCTCCTCTGCGACTCTTTGTTGGACCGGTCTTTTTTCTTTTTCTTCAGAGCCTGGCACTCCTGGTGGCGTTGCAGTTCATGCTTCAACCGCTCTTCTTCCTCCCTGTGTCTCTGCTCCTCAAACATTTGCAGCTCTTCCTTCTCCCTGGCTTCTGCTTCCTGACGGGCCTTTTCCTCCAGCTATAGCGACAAAAACAGTACAGAGATGCATAACGTAACAGGGGAAGCACTCAAGGCCCAGAAAACTCAAACTACCACCATGTCAAAAGCCAGGTGCAACAAAGAAGCACGTGGGGACAAAAGCAGTACTCTAGTACCAGAGGCAACTCGCTGCCCCGCTCGTTTGTTCACGTTAGGGGTATTTGGACATTAGGAGAATCATTTTTTTTTATAAGATATGTATTAAAGTAGACAGCTTACTAGGTTTGAGAATGGGTGTTTAATTGCTACAAAAAGAATGCCCGTTAATCTTTGTGGGAAGCGATGTAGCACCAATCTTAACCACACATTTTTACGGGGTATATGAATGCCAACACGGAGTCGATACAAGTCACGTGGGAAAGTAACAGCATATAATGGTTTTAACAGGGAATAATGTACTGGAAAAATCCAGAGGGGAAAAAAAAATATGGTGTGTAAACAGTCAGAAATCTCACTTTCAATAATTAACAGAAAAATTTTGAAAATTGGTCAGTAAAAAAAGACGACATACAGAGATGCTGGCACTGTAGTATAACCATAGCAACCAACAGAATGTTCCTGCTAACAACTAGGTAATTTCAAAGGTTGCTATGGTAGTAAGACCACATTTCACATTTTGTGTCATAATGCCTCTTAAACGCCTTTGTATTGACTATTTATGCTAAACTATGTAGTTTGAAAGATTTTCTCGCTGCTAAGTAGATAACGCACAGGATATCATCAGATCAGCAGGTTTATATTTTTAATGTCTCAAACCACAGAAACCCCCACGTCAAGTCATCTCCACGGCCCCTTGTGCTTTGACACCTGGCAGCATTAAAAGCCGGGGTCTGTGCCAGATCAGTTATCGCCTGCGTGGTACCGATGTCACTGTGACTGAACCACGCATTCGCTTAGCCACTGTTAACATAGAGCCACATAGAATTAGCCACATTAAACAAAAAAAAAAAACAAAGAAAACCCCTGCAAAAGCCATTATCGCTCTAGAACCCTACATACAGAATGCAGCACAGCCTGTTGGCTCCTCTACCAATTGCCTAAGACACGGTCCCTATGCCTGCCATAGCGTCTGTAGCAGACCACAAATTCTGCCCAGTTCCATAAAAACACAAATCTCTCCTTCCTACACCACTTTTGCAGCCACGTATTTACCCCCCCTAAAGCACCAATATCATCGATGCGCCTCAGCGCTGCCAGTTGCTCGCTTAGATTATGTTTTAGGTGACATGGTATCTCAGTAAGGAACTCATTGAAATGAAGGGGCGACTAACTCACGGATGGTTATCGGCTAAAGTCATCTCCAACCCATGCAGAATACCACTATTGGGCACCATGGAGAACATTTAACTATTCGATCTGCCAGACTATTCTCTACACGTTTACACTTGACCTTTTGTTGTTAATGTCTGTAGTTCTAGCAGATGTTGAGACATCTCTTCACCAAGAGTCTTTACTTCACCGTGGTTTCACTTCGCTACAATTCAAGGGTCACTGCTGTCTCAAAAACTCATGCCACATATTAACCAAACTCAACAGAAATGAGGCAATGTACAATATGAAGGTAAATAGGCAGGTAGTGATTATAAGCAGAAAAGTGGTTATGCCCCACTTCAGACCTCATCTATAGCATTATATACAGCGCAGAACCCACCTATAATAAGATAGACACCACGGATAGAATAAAAACTACCTACAAATAGAATTAAACACCCAGGGACATACTTCATATTTAATAAAGAGATATTTAGACTTATCTCAGATGAGCAGTGATCTTTGGAAAATTTTGCATTATCACATGAATTCCCCATCTTGACATTTTGTCCCTTCTTACTCATCCTTATTAATACCGCCTGCAACAACAATAGGGGCTGAAATAACGCACTGGGGAGTAATAAATACCATGAAGATCACATGAAGCGAAAACAAAAAAGTTAAAATGGGGGCTCCAATGGTATACACACACGGTGGGCTTTCATTCATTTATAAACACTATCGCATTGCTTTAGTGAACTGAACCTTAAATCGTAGGATTAGGGAAAAGTGACGGACCTGCTTTAAAATGAACACATTATTAAGGCTATTAATACCTATTAAATATAGGCTTTCAGGTACTCCTGATCTTGGACAGCTGACATTTTAGAGCATATGTTTAAGAACAGTATAGTTTACTAAAATTAAGATACGTTGTCTAACCTGTTAATGGGGAGGATTCTACGGGCAAGAACTGGACCGCAAGAAAAATGGGGCTATTAATAAATGCTTTTTTTGCAAGCCAGAAGTGGGGGGAAAGCCTTACCCCTACTGGGTTCAACATCTACTAAATGGATAGAACTTGGCACAATAGAAGTAGTTAAAGACCTATAAACAATTGTGCAGTTTGCACACGCCACCAAAAAATGCTTAAGTGGAAAAAAATCAACGCCGGCTATGCGGAATAAAGAATAAAAATGAAGCAATACCGGGTACAGGGGCGGACTGACCTGTGAGTCCCACAAGGGTCGGATGGACCACGTAGGTCAGAAGGAGCCTGAAGGTCGGATGGACCCTTAGATATAAGGGGGTGTAACCACGGGGGGTTGGGCTTAATATGGAAGGGGTGTGGTCAAAATAGGGTATGGTTAGGGGAGGGGCATCACCACAGGGGGCCATGGCTTTTTATTGCCCAGGGCCCTGGATAGTCCCAGTCCGTCCCAGACCGGTATTCGGGGGTATTTCGGTTAGGTCTTAGCACCTAGCGATACACTCCTGAACACCAAACTGAATTTGTGTGTCAAATCTTTCACAAGATCGGGCCGTCCTTAGAGCACGAACCTGTGGAAGTACTAGCAATACATACATCTTTGTTTGATGTTAATAGTTAAAAAAAAAAAGCCCCTTTTATTTCAAAACCCAGAAAGTAAAGCTGAAGAAAAAAAATGTTAGGCGTGACAGTAAAAGCTTTAATCTAAGTGCTTGAATTTAAGCTAAGCGGGGCCGACAACATGTGCTGTGTGTGGACCGCGACACCTCGCACCTTAAAATGCTCTAAACCCAGATTGCTAACCTGCTGCCTTCCTGGTGGTTCTGCGTCCGGCTCGGCTTCTGCTTTCTCTGTCTTTTCCTCAGTCGTGCCGGCGCAGGATTCCTGCACGCTCCTCTCTGAGCCGAGCACATGGCTAAAAATTACATTGACTGCTGGGCTCGCCCCATAACCCTATGGGGTAGCACACGGGTAATTATAATAGTATAAAGGTGCAAAAAAAAAAAAATCTAAATATTTCGATAAACAGTATGCATCATTATAATAACGGCCCCATTCTAAACGGTTGCCATGGAAAGAAAATCTTGGGTTTCTTCTATGCAACAGCATAGGAACACTGCTGTGCGGCTGACATTGTAAACATGCATTTATAATCCCTGCTTCACATAACACTAATTATATGGTTAAGGTAGACATGTCTTAATCTATACTGACAGAAAAGTCTGTACCTATGGAGAAACAAAACCAAGATAGCGGGGGGGGGGGGGACTTTCATCAGGCCATTTCTACGTATTCCTTGCTAAACAACTTGCAAAACATAATGCCTGATGTTCTATTTTGCTTTAAACAAAGTGCTTTTTGTAAGAAGGCGCCCCGCCGATCCCCCTGCCGGAATATAGTATTAATACCTTTTTTTGTTTGTGTCTTGCGCGCTTCGCCGCTCTGGAGCTGTTCACGGGCTTGGCCTCGGAGCTGTTGATGAACTGAACGAGGTCTTCCACTTTCCGATGGTCGACGACGCCGTCCCTTTCCGAGACCTGATCCGATTTCTTCGGCTGCTCCTCTTTCCTTTTTGTCAGCCTCAGGCGAAGTTTTTCTCTCATTTCTGTGTAATTTCTACTAGTTGGTGCTGATGGAGGCTGAAAACGAACAAACCGAATAAAAACACAAGCAAAGTAATATTCTGTACTGAAATCATCGTTTCTTTGTAAATTAATGAAAATATATTCAAAGGCTGCGGTTAGCAACACCATGGCTTAAAACAAACATGCCACAGAAGTGCCGGTTTTAGGCCATTTTCAGAGAAAATCTATTACTGTCACGCGGCTTTTATTAGGCAGTTATGTCAGTCACTATCTCTCACACAGATCCGCTAGTTCTAACTAAACCAGGACAGCAATAAAAAATAGTGGTAAGTGGCCTTCTCTAGCACAAGGGAATGTATATAACAGACCAAGTTTTAGAGTACATAACTATGATTCCATATCAAACCGAGAAAGGAAGGCGAGGTTCATGCAAAGAGCTTTGCAGGCTAAACAATCTCTTAAATCTCTGCAGACTAACAACGTAACATAATATCAAGTCTGTCTTCTTCAAAGTTCGATTTTGTCACAAATGGACCTGCCAGGGGATGATATTTAAAGCCTTCCGCAATATATTTTAAAGGTGCGGTTTCATTTATTATGCATAGTTACTCCATCACACATCTATACACCTATCCACATATATAAAACTAAACATGACTTTTCTATATAAAGAGCACGGAACGATTAACAGGATATCCTCACCCCGCCGTGGCCGAAGAACTCGCAGTAACAGCAGTCGCAGTACTTTCCTTCTTTCTGATTGGTTGAGGTCGACGTACTAGAGCTGTGTTCCGAGCAGCTGTCTTCGTCCTGACTTTCCTCGCCGTCATATTGCTGAGGTTCGTACACACCATTGTTCTCACATCGATGTCCCTCGCAGTCCGGGTCACTGGAAGATATTTACTCACACTCGGTATATGCCCCTTTATACAATAAACAGAGTTATACTACCTACAGTATAAAATCACTAAGTGCAAGTTATTACACCAAAATAAATCAACTTAACTCTTTAGATTCCTGCTAAAACAGAAGAGGAGGTGCAAACAATGGAATCTCGGGGTGTGGGTTGCAGGGGAGAACAAAACCCCCCAAAACACAAAAGCCCAAACACTCTACTCCCAAATCCTACAGAAGATCATATACACTGTATGAATAGACTATATGTCAGTTTGCTGTAATGAATACGTATGGAAGCGATTTACATGCATATCAGGAAGAAATGAGGAGCTGTAGGAGCGGCTGCCGAGGTTAGAGGACAAAGATGTATTGTAGCGAGAACGGACTCAATTTAAATTGCCCGGGAGGCTTTTCCTTACCTGCAGACGCTCGGCGGGGCGCTTAGCGAGCTCTCTGCCGTGGACGTAGGAGGTGCAGCTGTAGACGGACAAAACCCTAAATGCGGATCCCCGAACCCCGGGGCGGTGGAGGCTGTTTTGGGGAACGACTGAGCAGCGATATTTGTTAGGTGCGGAGCGGAAGCGGAGGAGTGCGAGCCAGGAGACAGAGACGGGAGAGGGGCTAAGCTGGTGGGGCTGTTCCGAGGGGCGACGGGTGGGGAAGTATGCCGATGGTCCTCTTTGATGTTGTGAAATACTTCACCTTAAAGCAGAAGAGAAAAAAAAAATTACACACACTGTATGGTCACGGTTTCCAGTAAACAGTATATGCTGTTAATAGCTACATGGAATTGTTTTAATAGAACCCAGCATAACCTAACAATAAAAAACACACAAAAATACAAAGAGACCATATATATTTTTCTGCCTTAGTAAAGCGAATTTATCTAATAGAGTGATTTTCTTTACAGTTAGGATATAAATCACGACAGCGGCCAGACGAGATTTATAACAATGTCAGCTGCTGGGACTAAGGGTCCAAGGCAATAGGGAAGTTATACATAAATATATATTATATATAATATATGTAATATATATATATATATGGCCAGAAAACATGCCACTCACCTATGGAAGAAGGCCTCTTTGATGACACTTTAAACTGGTTGCTGCTAGACTGGACCGTGGTAGCAGTGCAAGAAACGGAGGAAGTTGCAGATGAGGTTGCCATGACAACCTTATTTGCTTCTATAAAGGCATCCTGGAAATTGTAGAGACATTTCTTTTTGGCAGTGTTTTTTTTCTCCTTCACATCTGGCACCGGTAACGTGTCGTTACTAGTTGTAGGGGGGAGTGCCTCTGGTCGGATTTCGGGGAGTGCTGGCCCTAATATATCACCCCCTAAAAGGCAGACAGAAAAAAAGGGCAATGTGGTTAGATGTAAATTCACAATACATAAGAGCCATCCTAGTGTTAAATAGGGTAACCCTAAACGACTTAAAGGGGCACTCGAGCCATCACGTGCACATGAATGCTGTGGGGTCCCCTTTTACAAATCTATTTCCCTACAATCCCCTAATTATTTTTCCCGGGAGAGACCCCCGCTACTGGGTTCAAACCTTTCAATGTGCACTGGGTTGAACAAGTTCTCCTTTTCTAAATTAATGAGCAAATCAAAATATATAGTCACATACTCTTTTGGGTGTAAATGTATACTAAGGAACCTCATCTTGAAAGGCATACTTTACTTTTTACTTAGAGCGTGGCAGATACGTGGAACAGCCTCCTAGCAGTAATACAGTGAGGGCAAGGAGCCCGCCATGTTTTTAATTATATATTAGCGATTAAAGGATGTTTACTGGGGCAATAAGAAACAAAGCACACCTTCCTTCAGTGCTGCACCACTTTGTACGGGACTGCAGTTAACCCCATGGATCGGACTTGTTTGTCCAGCACATCCCACAGATGCTCGATTGGATTGAGATCTGGGGAATGTGGAGCTCAAGTCAACCTTGAACTCCTTGTGTTCCTCAAACCATTCCTGAACCATTTTTGCTTTGTGGCTGGGAACATTATCCTGCTAAAGGGGCCAGTGGCATCAGGGAATACTGTGTCCATTAAGGGGTGTACATGGTCTGCAAAAATGCTTAGGTAAGTGATACGTATCAATGTAACATCCACATGAATGGCAGGACCCAAGGTCTTCCCAGAAGAACATTGCCCAAAGCATCACACTGCCTCCGCCGGGTTCCCTTCTTCCCATAGTGCATCCTGTTGCTGCATGTTCTCCAGGTAAGTGACGCACCCGGCCAGGCCTCCAAAGGAAGGCGTAGGGTGCCAGGTTCACAATGGTAGCCCTGGCTAGTTTTTACCCCCTTGTCCTGCAAAACCCTGGGCTCCGTCTAGTGTTTTCTAGACTCCATTGCGACCTGGTGCACAGGGTTTGTCGAGCCCTGCAGCGAGGGTATTTGAACATGCATGGGATCAAGGCCAGATTAAGACACCGAACTGCGAAGGTTAGAACTTGGCCTTCGAATCAGCAGGGACGTTCCGTTCCCCTTTACTGCATACAGAATATTTAGCAGCGCCCCGTATATCTGCTTTAGGGTCCTAAAGCCTGCCTGATTTTAAGGGGCTGTAATGATTTTTGGAATGCATGAACTTTACCTGCAAGCGGGTCAGGTAAAAAAGTTGCAGGGTTCCAGGCTTTGTCGTTCATCATTTCCGACCCCCAAAGACTCATGAACTTCGACCGGTTCCATTCCGGGGAATTTCCAAAGCAGCTGGGATAGATGTGGTCTTGCAGAGACGCGTTGAATACCTGATGTTTGTTTGTATGATTCTGAACAGTTGTTGGAGGCAAGGCCTATAAGAGTCACAACACAAAGGTTACGTTCTCTGTACACGAGGGAAGGAAGCGAATATAAATGTATACATAAAGTAACCAAGTCTGTTTATCAGATGACTATGCAGGTTTAAAACAGAATATATTGATACATATCCAGATTGTTTTGTGTACTTTAAAAGTACGATGATGGTGGTGGTGGTGGGAGCTATTTGGGGCTCAGGACTAATTACGGCATTTGGAGATCAAACAATCTATAAATACAGCTTTGTGTACTTGACGTTCAACCTCTTAAGGGCAGTAGGACGTACTATTACATACCCTGAAATTAGTCTAAAAGAACCATTAGCACTTAACGCATTGTATGTTTTTTTGGCACCAGCAAGGGACATTTCATGAAATCTTTTACAAAACATACAATTTAATATGAAATAAAAAACCAGACCCCTGTAATGCTACTGTGACATCATAAGAGGTACCACTTGGTTGAGGGAGAGACCTCAAGACCCCCAAAGAGAAAATTAGAAAGAATATGGGGTATGTATTTTTCTGACATTCTACTTCATATAGGTTGATGCTGAACATATAATCAATGCCCCTAACTGGTGGAAGAAAAACTTATAACCTATTTTTTTCCCTTAAATATGGCTTTAAAAACAACAATACATAAATGCTTGAAAAAACAGGATTCAAACACCAAAAAAGGCCCTGGTGATCTGGGGTTGGGATTTAAACGGGACTATTTTAAATAAGTAAAGGAAATGTCAGGGGTTAGAATAATTCTCTTAAAGTCAAAAAAAAAATTTCTTTAACCCTTTGAACATCATAATCACCAAAAGAGGAGGGGTGTAATGGATAACGGAAGGAATATTAATGCATACAACTGAGCACAGAAACTCAAGATTCCCGCGATGGCTTTCTAATATGTAACGGGTAGAAATCGATTTAGAAGCAATAAAGTCTTACCTTATTGTGTGCAAACGGAGACGCTGCATACAGCGTGGGGTGTATAAGCGGCCGGGGCATGTGAGGGATTGTGTGTAACGGTAAGTGTCCGTGGATATGGGGATACAGGTGAAGTGCTGGATGTGCCGGCTTCTCTGGATTTATAAACTGATGTCCAGGAGGCAGACGTCCCCCTACAAGGGCCGATGGTGAAAGACCGGAGGCTTCTTGCTTGCACACATGACACTCGCAGGAATTGGGTACAGAGTCACCCTACAAAGAAGCACACAAGTTTAAGGTTATGTCTCACTGTGACCTCGACACATGGAGAAATCTTGTCAAAATATAATTCATCTAAGTTTACCTGAGGACCGAGGTAGGATGGGGGTGGGCTGTCCATCTTCCCCGTATCCTTTCTCTGTGACCTTTTCCCCAAGCGAATGTCTTCTTTTGGAAGATTGTGCTGCTCTCCTCCGCTTTCTCTATCGGCTTCTTCATCATCGGCTTCCGAGGAGCTGCTGCTTGTGCTGCTCACTCCAGGGGACTGCAAACAATTGGAGAAGAAGAAGGAAGGAGAATGAGGAAATCGGCTGTGGCTACAGTCATAGTCTGGCTATGCTTAATCCAGAAAAGTGTACCTCATTTTTTAAAGCCATGTTCTCCCCTCCACCGTTGAGTTCACCATGCGTTCCATTCATGTTAGCTACAACTTCCGCATCGTCATAGCTATTCAATGGATAAATATCAGCAAATTTTGCTGATAAAGGAGAACCGTCTTCGTCATCACTACCACTGTAAAATAAATAAAAGATAAAAATGTGGGTTAAGTAAAAAAAAATAATGTCGGTTACTATGAAGAAATCGGACCTTAACAAGGGTCCTCAGGAGAGCTATTAAACAGAGGTTTAATTAACTATCCTACAAACCACTTTAAAACTGCCCAATTCACCAACTATCAGAGACATTTAAAGAAATATTCTAGTGAAATTTGACAAGCACATGATGGCAGCACAAGATAGATATGAATTTTAACTAAAATTGCAAATTTTACAAACTTTTTTTTTTTTTTTTTTAGGTTTTTCATACTTACGTTCTCATGCATCCTTACCTTCTCCGGCGACTGCTTTTGTGCCCATCTCCTTTCCCTGAGCTCCTTCTCTTGCATCTTCTCATTCTTCTGTCTTCTTTTTTTCCCCTCCACTTCTCACCGAACCGGGCCTCTCTGCAAACTTCCACAAAAGGGCAGAGCCTCGGCTGTCCCCATGACCCCACTCTTTTGTGGAACTTTTCCAGAATAATAAAAGCAGATTTGCAGAGAAAGTGTTTCTGCAACCCTCTTTCTTCGCAAATCTGGCCTATCGAAGTACTTCGGCAAAACGGCAGAGCAAAGAGGAGAGATCCTCTGCCCCGTTCCTTCAATCGGGAAGAGGGTGCCCTCAGAGGCTCTACCCTTTTGCAGAAGTGCAGCTAGAGGTTTAAGCCACGGAGAAGCGGATGAAGAAAGAAGACAGTAGAAGAAAAGGCAAACGTGCAGCTGTGGGACAGTGACACAGAAGCGACCGGGGGAGAAGGTAGGGAGACATTGAGTGTGTGGGGGAACACGAATGAGAAAGTGGATGAGGGTGCGTGTCAAAGAATTGCTTCCTCGCAGAATTGCTTCTCGCAGCGTGAGATTCCGAGACGGACGGACGGGGAAGGCCAGTTCTGCCATAAAGGACTTAGCCTACTACTAATGGGTTAAAAATCATTCTAATTCTTTCGTAGACAAAAACCGAGATCTATGTATAAGGATTGCACAGACATCTAAGCAAGTTCCTCTCCTAAACCCCCCACCACCACCACCACCCCCCCGTGCTGGTAATTTAGCGGGGAGACTAACCATTCAGCCTGAGAAAAGTCTTTCCACATTGTAAAGCACATACAATTGCATAATGATGGATTTGGGGAAATAATAAATAAAGCTTTAAGACAGTACAGACAAATAAGAGGAACTTACAATGTTGGTGCAGAACCATTGTCTGCAAGGATAAGTCTGGGGTGCTGCTGGATTGTGATGGGAGAACTGGAACCTGAGCCAGAGCTGGCTGAAGACATACTGGGCGGGTGGATCTCCGACAGGTAATCTGGAGCGGACTCCACTTGTAGTGGTAGTTGATTTAAGTGGATGTCATCTGTAATTGGCGTGTCCATAATACCACAAGTAAGGATGTGAGAGAGGCTGCAGTCATCACAGGTACACCTGAAACACCACAAGAATTCATGTAAACGTTTCCTAATTGTAAGAAAAAGATCTAGCAGCTTTTATTTAATAAATGTCTATCCTTGATTAAACTAGGTATTTAAACCAAAATTGAAGGTGCCTTTACTCTGCAATGTAAAAAAGAAAAGTGCGTGCAATAGATTGCAATCAGGTATATTAAGGGTTAAGGTCGTCATCGGTTGGTTTAAATGCTGTCTATTATTTCCGAACACTGGCAGCGGGGGCAACATCTTTATCAATATTGATTTTTTTGACAAAGTTATATAAATAGGGTTAAGTCCATAAAAACAAAGAGGAGGAGAAGTTGAAAAGCCAGTTAACCGAGCGAGGAAACACGGTGAGGCACTTGTTGGATTGGTCGCCATTCCACGTAACATCACAGGAGAAGATAGATAAGTCCCCCCCCCACTACAGGAGGTGCAAACAATCCCCGTAATATCCATTGGATAACATATGAACACTAGAATTGGGCAAACTCTTCGTATTCCAGGAATATTCGCCCGTTCCTGTGTTTGGTTCAGACGAATATTCGTGTACATTCTTATTTTTTTTTTTATTTTTTTTTTTTTAAAAGGTGTTAATACAGGGTTAATGCAGTTCTCAGCACCTTTGGCGCCAGGATTTTAAAAGTCCGTACGAGCAACCCTATTGGTCGCCGGCAGGGGCTTCTTCTGCCATCAACCAATGAAGTGTGCCTGCTCTCCATTGGTAAATGGCAGACGAGCCCCCTGCTGCCGACCAATAGAGTCGCTCGTGCAGACTTAAAATCTTGGTGCCGAAACTCGGTCTCCCCAGACGAAGTTTCACCTGCAGGAGTTAAAGGTCCATAAGAGCGACTCTATTGGTCATTGGCAGGGGCCTCCTCTAGGATCAACCAACTTTAACTCTTCTCGCAAGATTTCCACTACTGTTAACCCCTGCGATGCTGCGTAGATAAGGTAGGCTAGATGGGGAAGGGACCAGGGAGATTAGTAGATTAACAAAGACGAACACTACGATTCTCCGTTGTTGTGTGTCTTCGTCTAAGTTTTGCCACCGCCATGTTCATTTCTTCGTTATTCGGGCTGAACAACGAAAACACACCCTTCGCGTTCATTTTCATGTTCGCCCGAATACGGATGCACAAGTCTAATGAATACCTCCGCCCGCCGACCCTCCCATGAGGCGAGTTCAACAATATGCATTATATTTACATTAAAGAGCAAATATAAACCCAAATCAAACTTTAGCAAACTATGAAAACAGCCCCAGTGCCTGGACCATGACTAGGACACAGAGCCTATTACACGAAGGAATGACCTTTAGCATGCAGAGCAAAAATATAATTCAGCTAGTTATTTCGAGGCAGTTTACATAGCAGTGACCAAGAAAGAAATCGCATGGATGGGAGATGCCTCCACCACCGCAGCAAGAGGTCACTGCCATTCTATGTCTGCCGGTACAGCTATGACATAAAATGATGATAATGATGATCTATAATGATGAGTTATCCCTGCAAATGAAATAAAAAGGCAGATACACGACACTTTACATGCCCGGGGCTCACCTTCTCCTGTAGTTGCAGTTTGGACAGTCAGACATGCACATTCGTGTTGAAAGCATATGTCTCATTTTGTCCGTGAAGTTGTTTTCCCCAGTCAATGTTTTTTTGTTATTTAACTAAGAAAAAACGAAAAGGCGATATTTTAGCTTACTCAAGCAAAATAAAATAAACAGGCTGACTCTCCCAAGGGTACTACCATTCGGGCAAATTTAATGTCAGGTGGACCCTCATGGCCCGGGGTGAACAAGATATGCAGATCTTCAGGACTGGAAAAAAACAAACAGGCTTTCTATGGTCCTTCTCACAAAAGCACTAATTATTCGCTTTGAAAAATTAATCAGTGTTTTAAAATAACAAAAAGCTTTCCAAAAAAACAGCATAGCCAACAAACACCCAGCTATTATTGTACTGCAATTCGTACCATTCTCAGGCTGTTTGACGGCTGAGGGTTACGGTTAATCGCACTGCAAAGAAACCAGTTGGGGCCAAGTTATAAAATATTTTGGATATTACACTGTTTGGGGTTCCGTACACAGAATAAGCTGATCTATGCAACATTAAAGTAGAGCCGATTCCATTGGCATTGCTGAAACCGAATGCACCAGTAGGTTAAAAAAGTACAGCATAACTACCTAGTCAATAGAACCCAATTATTAATGTTTTTGCAGCAGAATTTTAATATAAAATTACACCAAATACATTTTTGGGAGCAGAATATTTGTAAGATTGGCTAAGCACATTCTGGAACTTCTTCCAGCCAACTGAGCCCCACGGCAAACATCCGGTGCGCCTGGACTACAAGAGGCTGCCCGTTTCCTTAATACCCATTTACTATAGAATGCCAGCATTCAAATGGATGATCAATAACGCGTCCAGCGCACATCAACCGGCCCTCCGATAAGGAACACCTGCAACTACGTTTGTGATCAGTAAACATATCAATGGGAATCCACAACCATAACTCTCGTCCCGGGTTAGAAGCCAGCTGTAGACCGACGAAGCAGCGGATGTAGTAGCGTGTAAGTAGTGTTGCTAGTTTCAAAGTGTGTATTTTTACAGAAGCGGAATCGGGGAGCACTGTAAAATTAACAGGTTACGGCCTTACTTGTTCTTCAATAAACCGCCTTTGTTTAAAGAATTCCCAATCTTCTTTAAGCATTCTGTGTTTGGTTTTCAAAGCCATCTAAAATGAAGTGTAAACCAAAATAAACATGCTTTTTCTGAATTATTGAGAAAACAAGGATGGAACTTAAAAGAACTCTCCACCCTACACACAAGTTAAATGCACACAAGAGTCCATTCCGCATCCAAACGGGGCAGGCATTTATTTTATAATAGCATTCTCTCATTTTTCTCTTCCCCTGCCTGAAGCCGGTAGCAATGAGCTACAGAACGCACGGCTGGACTACAGAATCGGGCAGAAGACTGGAAAACGAGACACCTACTGATAAAGCCTATAAAATGCAGCAGAATTAATGCAAAAAGGAGCTTGATGCGCATTTACAAAAATAGGGACAGCTGGGTGTACTAAAAGTTATAGCCAACCGTGGTTGCAGAGAGTTTGTGAATGTGTATGCACGATAAAAAGGTATAATCTACCGGCGGCGAGGTATAACTGTGGACATTGGAGATTTGCCCATGTGTCAACTAGGGAGAGGACGGCCAGTAAGGTTCTGTGTGTCCTACGCCACGTGCCCTCTACTCGCGTGATAATCCACTTTCTTCACCATAACTGCTCAGCACAATGGGGCTGCCATCAGCTGTTGCTGAAAATCTATGTAAAAAAAATCTCTAACTTCAGAACAGTCCATATAGTTTTAAGGTGTAACGGTTCTGTCTATTAAACCGGGCCTCCGCCTATTTTGATGGAACAGATCACAAGGATTTGAAGGCTGCAGCACAGGAAAGCTACAAGGATCTGTACGGCTTACCTGTTCATCTACGTAATTATCAATCCTTTTCTGACACTCCAGCCATTCTTCAGATATCTGACTCATCTCCTGTTCTAACTGGTGATACCTTTGAAGCAAGGTACTGTACATATCTTCACTATACGAGTCATGTGATGCCGTCCCAAGCCTGGAGAATAAGAAAAGTTAGAGCGCGTCGAGAACAGTGATTATACAGCTGCCATGAGTGAAGACAGTAAGGTGCGGTTTGTTAATATATATCTTGGCTGAGTGTCCCCATCTAAACTTTCAATCAGCACCCCTTGCTAATATTATTTAGGGATTTTATAGAACCCCCGTCTATGGCTTTGGCTCTTCCCATGCTCCTCAGCTACTTAGTATGCAGGTGACATGTTTGGCTGAACTGACCCTTTAGGGAGAACACCAGAAAACCACTAAGCAACATCACCCACAAAACATGCTTTTCTCCAACCCAACAAATCGCATCTGACAACGGGAGAATAGCGTTTTAATGAAACAATGTTATTTTATGCTCCCGCATTGGCAGAAAAATGACCCCACAGCAGCAATCAATGATCGTTTTAAAAAGTGAGGCATTTCATTAAAGCTACAATACGGAATCGCTCGTACCTTAACTGTGAAACCAGAGCCGGCAAACTGTTCTGTAGCAGCGGTTCAGAAAATACCAGATTTTCAAATAGATGCTTATTGTGCAATTCCCACGTCACCTGGAATTTCTTTAAATGTTCGTTTTCCTGCAGTTAAACAGAGACGCTGTTGTAAACAAAGACCATAGGGGGTCAAAAATGTAAATCCCCGCCGGACCAGGTGGCAAGCCATCATGCTCCTACCAGAGTGACGAGAAAGGTGCTGATTGTGCAAGCCGCTTGGCAGAGGGCGCTATACTCTTCGAGAAGCAGGGAGACGAACTGATGAGCCTGCGGGGGTCCCTGTATGCTTGAGGTCACCTTGAACCCCAAGGATAAATGCTTGAGCAGGCGGACCTTCATTTCCAGTACATATTCCCGTGCCTGCTGCTCCAAGCGCTGGTATAGTTGGTAAGGATCTCTTTCACATAACCTGGATGAGTTAAGGTAGAAAAATATACATATAGGAACAATGCTGCCGATAACAGAGATGTGCCATAAATAAAACACCAATAGCTACAGCACTCAATGAGTATTCTTTTACAATTAGGCAACTACACGAGGACATAATTACCTATCCACTAAATCTTTCATTCCATCCTTTTCTGGCACCAGGGATTGGTCCTGGTCGTCCGCCAAAGGCGTCCCAGCCTGCCGGTATATGCAGCGGATCATGTACCGTACGTCTGACCAGTAATTTTGGAGCTGCTGGGAATCCCGTTCAGTCTCTGCTGAAATCTCCCTGCGACCAAACAAAAATAACGAACTTAATCTTAGTTACCCTAACTAAATCAGAAATAAATTGTCTCAGTCTATTCTTGGCCCAAGGAAACAGTCGCTGATGTACAACAAAAGCGTTTGTTATAAATAAAAGGCAAATAAGTAATTTAAAAAATCCAGCACCTCAAGAAAAAAAAAAAACTTCAATACAATATGGATAATATGAAGATCTAAAAAAAAAAAAAAAGCTAAAAAAAAAACTGAATTTTTCCCTCATATGAGGGCTGAAAGAACAAAAGTTAATTAAAAAACTGTGATTCTTATCTTAGTTTGAATTTACTTTATTTATCCCATGTTCCCTGTAGAAAAAAAAATAAGTTTCCTCATCTTGAATAATAAGACATAATCCACATTTGCTTAACCCTTTCAGTCACCTTAGGACATACCTGCACGTCCTTAAAACCTGTGGCAAGAAGTCCATTAGGACGTACAGGTACGTGCTGACTTTGTTACAGCAAGGACATCTCCCTGGAGTCCTGCTTGCTGATCACGGCACAAAGCGATCAGGAGGTGGAGACAAAATTAGTTTCTCCCGTTCCAAAAAAAATGGGGGAAAAAATATATAAATGAAATAAACCATATCACCGAATGCATGAGATCAAATAGATTTTTTTTTCTCACTATAAGTGAAAAAACACAAAAAAAAAGTACTAAAACTAAAAATGAAAAATGAAAATAAAAAGGTACCAAGTTGAGAGGCCAAAATGGGTAAACAAATGGAAATATGCATAGGGCAAAATTACATTGGGTAAAAAGAAAAAAATGCCCCAACCTAATGAACAGATTTCATCCACACCTTAACTCAAATTAGTATATAAGCACTTGTGCTGAGCAGTCTGAAGATACAAGGGCCATATGCCAGATAAACCCATCCTGTAGCACATGGTTGGTAGACCAAGTAGAGTAATTCACAAGGTCAAGGAAGAGAGGAGATGAGTGAAATGCGTCGGTTCAGAATCTGTGTATTGAATGAGCCGGCAGTTTGCAGCGGGATATGATTACATCGTACGAAGGACAGCGCAATCGTTCTTGCAGAAGCGGCTCAGTGAGGTCAGCCATTCAAAATACACAGCGAGGTCTAGGAGGTGGAATAATCAACTCTACTGCAAGCTAGTGAACTTTATGGCTCTATAGAGGGGATGGAAAGGGTTAACAAGGGTCTCGCAGAAATTTTTTGGTTGGTCAGATTTTTGGTAGGCCAGATCTTTCTATAAACTGCCCCCCATTAACCATTTCATGCACACGATGCCTCTTAATGACACGGTGAGAGCCAGCAAGCAGGTAGCGGTTCCCGCTGTTGTGTTCGAGGCGTCCGTGATGTAACACGATAGTTCGTCGCTTCCTGTTATGGCAAGCAGCTTTTCCATTAACTACGGCTCAAAACACAAACAAAGCCCTGAGGCAGCCTGCGCGCGGCACGGGGAAAATATTACGGTACCGAGAAAGTAAGATCAGTTCGGCGGCTGGCTGCTCTATGGTTTATTTCATTATTCCGCACAACTCCATTAAATACACAAACATGACTGATATCCCCCAAGGAAAGGCTTGGTGGAATTTATTGAGCAAGAAATTTGGTTGACAGGTCACACAAATGCCAGACCATAATAAAGCATCAAATAAATCCTATGTGCACCCATTTAACCCATTAAGGGCCAGGCTGTTTTTATTTTTTGTACCCTTTGTTACCAAGGTTGTTTTTAACACTATTGCAGCGCGATAGTTGATCGCCGACTAAACACTCAAAACGGGTGTCCGCCGCCACATAGTGTATGGCGGACGTTGACGCCCCAGGGAGGGGCCAGACATGGTGCCAATCTCTATGCTGCTGAATGCCTCCACATTGAGGCATTACAGCAACATTGTTTATGCAAAGAAAGTGATCATATGACTTTCTAAGCTTGTTTAATGCCATGACGTGCCAGGCACGTCACCAGTCATTAACTGAACATTTGTGCGCGACATGCCTTGCCTGTCATTGGTGGTTAAGGGGTTATTGTATACCATTTAAAATTCTAAATGGCAACCAACCTCGATTGTTTACAAGAACAGAAACAATACAAATAATTAACAATAACGCTTAAAGATCACCAAATAACCCTTACCTGCGCTCATTACAAGCCTCGCAGCCGCAGGCCATGTCCGGGGGCGCGGAATTACTGAGTGCCACGGTAGACGAGACAGTCTGTGCCCCTACAAGCATTCTTCCCCCACCAACTGACTCTTGCTTTGACCCGCTGTTTCCTGGTGCCATGTGCAAAAGAAAATCTTGACTCTAAGACAAAAAAATATATTAATTTTATATATAAAGAAATATATGTATGTGCATGAATATATATGTGCACACACACATATATATAATACGTGTGCACACATATATAATACACGCACATACAATATATATGCAGCCTAATACATTTATATACACATTATTAAAAGTAAAATACATAGTAAGTTGAGGTACTCTAATACTCAATAACACTGCAACATAATTCGGATATTGCCCCCCCAACTGAGATCAGAATACAAAGACCTTTAATTTTGACGGATTTATTCTTAAAAAAAAAAAAAAACAGCAACTGACGGCAGGAAACAGACACTTTTTCTTATAATTATGCCTTGCATTTCAGTAAAAATTCAACAGTTTCACGCCAAAATCCTTGTATTTTAATAAAAAAGCTACTTGCCTTACAACATGATTTTCTCTCTAAACAATAGAAAGCATTCAGGAGAACAATAGTTGTGCCCCATAACCCATTCTACCTATTCCATAATAGTACGGCGGTGAGCCGAAGGCACAGCGGGGGCATTTTGCCCCTTCCATTCAGATATCATGCCACGAGATCTACTTTGCATAGATTTGCCATCAGCATATTGCTACGAGACTTACTACCAAGGACTGGTCTTGAGTGGTGTGTATCTCCTCATTCTCAACCGTCCGTCGGCAGTCGGCGCACACCCAGAGAGGAAGGTGCATCTTGGAATTGGCTTTTGGAGATGTGGAAAGTGCTATTTTGCTTGAGTTTTTAGTGCCGCACTCGGAGAGAGTGATGTCCTTACGTTCGCTCCTACACAGAAGGCAGTGCTCTCCTGTCGTGTAAGGAGCCCTCTGACCCAGGCCAAACGTAAAAGGAGCCTGTTGGAAATAGGAAAGTATCTTTATCCGACAGCCTCTATTCATGAAACAAGTATCTGAAACGTACAATACTACAAGTAGAAATCGGATGAACGCTAAACAAATCTGTGCGGAACGTGTATTAGCAGGGTGCTCAGAGTCACCGTGATTTTTTTTAAGCCACAAATGAGGGTAAATCATAGATCAGGGTAATTTAATGATAAGCCAAGGGAGTTATATTCACAATTGGTCGTAAGCTTGCGAGATGGGCACTCTCCACCTAATGTATAGGTTTGTCTTAATCTGTCGGTTCTAGTCTTGTAACTCAAATATACGTATTGTAAAATTTTTGGCGCTATATAAATAAAAAAATAAGAAGAATTGTAGGCGCTGTAGGGTCAACAATTTAGCCGTTATTCCCTAGGACAAATGTCACATTACTGATCAGCTGTCTGACAATATGTAAAATGTATACAGTATACAAATTGTTTTATTATACTTGTAATACTGTGCTTGTATCACAGCATCAGCGCACACACACACACACACACACGCGCACACACAATGGTGAAGGGTATAGGCAGCAGCGCTCTCATGCCAGAACTCTCCGAGCGATCAGCTCCCCTGCCGACTTCTTGAGCGGTGGGGATTATTTAAATATAGGAACAGGTCTCAGGCTGACGCGTGTAACAGAGCCGACGAGGTGTCCTTTCTAAACGTACAGCTCTGCTCCTCTGAACCTTCAGTAAGCTCTAGGACTCGGGCGATATCTCTGGCTACATAAACAAAGTGAACGGCCAGCTATCCAGCCGCAGATTCAGATCACACCCTGCAGAGTTTACACCTGGTAACGGCACTCGGCACACAATGCAGATCCTTCATGTGCCAAGTCCAGCGTCAAAAACGCTCAATTTACTTAAAATACTGCATCATTTTAGACAGAAACAATGAGAAGGAATCATTTTACATCCATTTGTTAGCCATGGTGAACGATAAATTGCGGTGGATAATGGTATGTGAAGTAACAGTAACTTTTGTACATAATAGCTCATATATTATATGCACAGATATATCTATATAGACATTACTTATATAGACATGGCAAAAAAATTATATTCACCACAAATATGAACTGTGCTCCTTTAAGGATTATCCCAGAGCCCGTAGTGGCGGTGAAATGTTTTTCTATAGGATTATTTCGGAAAGGCACAGTGTGCCCTGGCGTTTCTAGTACATGTGAGATAAATGCCCTGGCACGTATGTCTGCCCAGCTCTGCGTCCCATGCGCCCGTCTATGAGGCCTATATGGTAGAAGCAGGCAGCACTTGGAACACGCACGCGGTCATTTACTGTACATGGTCTTATCCCTCTACACCCCAGAGTTATTGACGTACATTTACGCCGTTGGACTAGTTGCCTGAATATTTTTGACACATTATTACAGGTGCTGGGAAATGGTGTAGCAACAAGAGGCAACATCACAAAGAATAACTCCACGGCTTACACATACAAGAAAAAATAAAATGACATTTACACATGATATTGATGTTGTGTATTACGAACAATTGCCTATTTACTGTAGATTCCATGTTCCTATATATAAGATGCAGCTTTGCAACAATTCTGAGTGCTCCATGAGCGTTATCTTGAAAAGGAAAAACAAAACCATGAGACCTAAGAGCCCCTTAACTCCTGGCTGCGGATGCCTACCTGGGGGACGCTGGTAAAGTCTGAGCCCAGTGGTCCATCTGAGAAGGGGGTACCGTTTAAAGCAATCTAGGAGAGAAAGAAAAGGAGGCACTGTGAACACATACAATGACTTTCTTATCAGTTCCTTAATACAGACAACGCTGAGACACGTCTTCGCCAAGACCAACCAAGTCACAGGCTGGGAGCTGTGCTTAGACATTAGAATTACATTAACAGGGAAAATTTATATAGCGCCAGCAGATTCTGTAGCGCTGTTAACGGAATATTTTAAAATAACAATGGAGGTACAGGGAGAGAAGAGGGCCCTGCTCTTGCTTGCTCGTGTAGACATCATCTACAAAGTGAACCGGAGCATTCTGTGTTTATATTCAGTATTTCCTCGATTATAAGACAATGCTCTAAAAAAAAAAAAAAAAAATACCTGTCTTATATTCGAGTTTGTCTTCTAATCAGACCTCAAAAAGATCTCCGACTACAAGACTAAGATTCCCCGCAGCGCTGCAGGGGACATGCTCTCCGGCAGCTGGTGGAGGTCTGCTGCTGCGGGCACCTCTGCCGGCGTCACATGATGTTCCCGTGCTCATTCATAGAAGCCCCGGCAGAAGTGGAGGTTGTCTGCGTGCATCGCACAGACCTCCACCGACTGCCCCCACTACACACCAAGGAATCTGAAGCATGGGGGACAAGTCGGGGGAGGGTAATAGTGGCATATGGGGGCATATAAGGGCTATGTAGAGGCAGAGTGGCATATAGGGTGTTAAAAGGCATATCGGGGGGCAGAGGAGCATATCTGGGGGAAGGTTGGCAAATAAAAAATGCATTTTTTCTCAATCATAGTTTTTATTAAATATGAAAAAAGTTTACATGTGAATATTTACCAGTGAAAACATTTTTCCTATAGGGTAGTATTATACTCAGGTTTTTTTCCCTAAATATTTACATTTTGGGGGGTCGTCTTATAACCGAGCAAATATGGTATATATTTATTATACACACACAAACAATTAGGGCTGCAACTAACGATTATTTTAATAATCGATTAATCGGCCGATTATTTTTTCGATTAATCGATTAATCGGATAAAAAAAAACAATATGCAAATTTTTCGTTTATTTAAAAGAATTTAATGAACTGGATGTTAAAAAACAACTTAAAATTTACATTAACATTCTTATTTTGTTATGATGTAATAAAAAACAATATTTTCAAAGTACAAGAACCCAAACACAATATTTATGAAACAAAATAACCCCAAACATTCTGAAAAGAGGTGGACTATTACTGTTCAAGAAACTTTGCCCCAGCACTTTGCACTTTGCACCCAGCACTTTGCACCCAGCACTTTGCACCCAGCCCTGGCACTTTGCACCCAGCACTTTGCACCCAGCACTTTGCACCCAGCCCTGGCACTTTGCATCCAGCACTTTGCACCAGCACTTTGCACTTTGCACCCAGCCCTGGCACTTTGCACCCAGCACTTTGCACCCAGCCCTGGCACTTTGCACCCAGCACTGGCACTTTGCACCCAGCACTTTGCACTGTGCCCCTGCACCCAGTCTCTAACTCTGCCCTGCACCCAGCCCTGCCCCCACATTCTGCCCTGCCCCCACACTCACACTCTGCCCTGCACCCACTCTGCCCTGCACCCACACTCACACCCTGCCCTGCATCCCCACCCCCACTCTGCCCTGCACCCAGTCTCCCACTCTGCTCTGCACCCACACTCACACCCTGCATCCCCACCCCCACTCTGCCCTGCACCCCCCACCCCCACTCTGCCCTGCACCCCCACCCCCACTCTGCCCTGCACCCCCACCCCCACTCTGCCCTGCACCCACACTCACGAACCGCTCTGTGCGAATGGAGCCACTCGCACAGAGCGAACCGCTCTGTGCGAATGGAGCCACTCGCACAGAGCGAACCGCTCTGTGCGAATGGAGCCACTCGCACAGAGCGAACCGCTCTGTGCGAATGGAGCCACTCGCACAGAGCGAACCGCTCTGTGCGAGTGGAGCCACTCGCACAGAGCGAACCGCTCTGTGCGAGTGGCTCCATTCGCACAGAGCGATTCGCTCTGTGCGATCCGTGCACAGACATGAAGAATACTTACCTCCGGAACGCGTCACATCCGTCACGTAGCTAAAAGAAGGCGGAGACTGCAGAGCGTGTAGCAGAAGCGGGGAACGCTCGCGGAGGTAAGTAAAAGGAGCCGAGTGCTCCAACAACGAATTGATCACTCGATTAATCGATAACGGAAATCGTTATCGATGATTTCCGTTATCGATTATTATCGATTTTATCGATTCGTTGTTTCAGCTCTACAAACAATATATTACACAGCTGTAAAAGAAGGTAACTTGTCTTGCACACATTTTGTCCAATTATGGTTAGTGTACACTAGGGCTGCAACTAACGATTATTTTAATAATCGATTAGTTGGCCGATTATTTTTTCGATTAATCGGATAAAAAAAACAATATTTAATAATTTAATGAAATGCCCTGCACCCACCCACACTCTGCCCCATCAGTTTCCCACCCGGCAATCATATATTTATCTCTCTCTCTCTCTCTCTCTCTCCGCAAAACCGCAAAACTTTATTCAAATCTTCATCGTTCACGCGCGTCACATCCGTCATTACGTAACTTCAAGCAGACGGACACTACAGAGCTCTGCAGCAGAAACGGGGGAACGCTGGCGGAGGTAAGTGAAAGGAGCCGAGCGCTCCAACGACGAATCCATCACTCGATTAATCGATAACGGAAATCGTCGACAACGATTCCCGTTATCGATTATTATCGATTTTATCGATTCGTTGTTTCAGGTCTAGTGTACACACACACATACATACACCCCCCCACACACACACACGCCTAGTGGGTTCTGCCGCAATCCCAATGACTTTTTGTTTCATAGAACTTTTATTAGGAAGGAAATCCAAGAAATCTCCACCCTACACAAGCAGGGACGTCTCCAAATACTGGAACATGGACATTTTAAATACTGCCCCTCAAATGTGTACTCGTACAGAACCACCCAGCATCTTAGGACACGCGACCCTTTTTGCTAAACCAACATGGAGTGTTTCTGGTTTAGCGTCGGCATGGTAACGCGGGTATTTCCTGGGCTGATTCGACTAGCACTTTGCATCCTTACGCTGGAGACAGGGTGCACTAAAAGCAGCCGACTATGCAAACCCTCTGGTGGGTTTCCTCACCTCCGCGTTTGGTTATGTGACACGGCAGTAAAATGAGCAGTTTTTTTCGGCGCAGAGCTCAGTGTAAACACAGTGGGTTGCCATGGCAGCCATCCTCGGCAGAATCGCTGGAGGCAGAAAGCAGGTGAACCGTTGGGTAAGAGAGAAGGCTACAATGTATAGGCAGCGGAATTCAAGACCATACAGCAAGGAACGTGTGGCCCTCACTGCTAGAAAGCCATGTTTTAGGTTTAGCGGCCATGAAAAAAAAAATAATATCCGATGCCCCCTCACCGTACAAAATTCTCAGTAAGGGTTTACACGATGCAAACGTTTACTAGAGACCCAATTCAATGCAGAAACTCGCGATCAGGTTAATAAGGTCCTCTGCTTTCTCCTGCCTCTGTTCCAACATCACGATCACGCATGGCGCCCGCTAATCAGCGCTGGGGTTGGTGTCATGTAGGCTTGATTGATTGAGATTCTGGATTTCCAGATTTTCGACCTCTTGTTTCAGCGAGACTCATTAGCCAGATTAGAGAGACGGTAACATTACAGACTGTTTCCATATAATAGAAGCACAGAATCTGACAACAGATAAACATTCGGCCCGTCTAGTCTGCCCATTTATCCTGATGTAGAGACTGACCTTCTTAGATCCAGGAGCCATGCGCCTTTATCGTGCATGTTTAAATCACCTTGCTGTATTTGCATTCTTCAACTATGCGTTTATATACTGCACTTGCAAACAGTTACCACGATTCTAAAGAGAATCTGTCACGCACCTCATTATCACACACGCTGACACTATATGCAAAGCATAATCCATGTAAATATTCTTACTGCAGAAGCTCCCATCTTCCAGGAGCATCACCTCTTAAAGCGCTCTTCTCCCCCCAAGCTATCGTGTGGCGATATAATCAATCTTAAAAGGCAGAGCCTCGCCCGTAGCCTGATAACGCAACGCACAGGAAGCGTGTCAACGTCCCACTAGGACCACCATTAGGATGCCAATGGGGTCTAGCCGAACTGATGGGAACTCACCGACCCCTCCACAGGTACCATCGGCACGTCACCCATGGCCCTGGAAGCAGAAGGTGCTGCCAACCATGCCCACAATAGGTCGTCCAGCGGCTGCCGCTAATACACTGATGGGCCAGACAGGCAGTACAGCCGCCGCAGGCAGATTTGATTGGACACATTTGATGGTAGGTGACCCATGTGCTTTAATGACAGGGGCATCAACTAGTTATACATAAAAAACAGTTAAATCATTGTCATGGACAGGAGTGGTAGGCCATTTCCATCCATTCGCACATGCGGAGAAACAAAGTGATAGTTACATAGTCACTGTAGCACGGCAGAGGTAACGGTTCATAAAGGAGAAAATTAATCTCTAGATTTCCTCATCAACAACTACTGAGCAGCGATCTGTGTCGCTGAGGAGTAATAGAGCCCTAAGCATCGATATGTGAAGTGACCTGATCGGCGGGTTAAGAGACAATTGATGCCTTCTATTCACCAATCAGCCATAACATTATGACACCGACAGGTGAAGTGAATGACACGGATAATCTTGTTATCATGGCTCCTGCCGGGGGGGGGGGATATATCAGGCAGCAAATGAACATTTTATTTGGCTTTATAAAGTTGATGTGTTAGAAGCAGGAAAAATGGGCAAGCGGGCAACAGGGTTAATGCTGGTTCCAATAGAAAGGTGTCAAAACACGCAGTGTGGTGCAGTTTGTGGCGTATGGGGCTGGGTAGCCATAGACCAGTCAGGGTGCCAATGCTGACCGTGCTTATAACGGGCACGTGAGCGTAAGAACCGGACCATGGAGCAATGGCTGGGTGCGTCACTTACCTGGAGAACACACGGCACAAGGATCGATTCATGGAGGCCGCACCTCGCAACTTAAGGGACCTGCTGCTAATGTCTTGGTGGAGATACCACAGCGCACCTTCAGAGGTCTAGTGGAGTCCATGCCTCGACCGGTCAGGGCTGTTTTGGCAGCAAAAGGGGGTCCAATACAGGTGGTCATAATGTTATGGCTGATCGGTGTATAATATTGGGCCATGAAAGAGGCTCATTATTGCAAACGGGCCTTTTTTTTTTTAAATGACAAACATAACCAAAAACACAGCACTTATATAAAAAAACTCTACCAGAAGCAGCAGCTGAAAGGATAAAATATTTATGAAAAGTATGCTGTTAAAACTTGAAAACCACAGAAGACTCGTCACTAGACGGCACCACATAAAACGTGATTTAAAGTGTACTCAAGAACTATAAACACAGTAAAACGTGATGCTGTAGGTCATGTCCAAGTCTATAGACAGATGCGAATAATACGAGAAGACACGCTTACGATTCAAGAGCTTGTACTTCCTCAGACCTTTTGAAACGTCTCGCTTCTACACACAGAGTATTAGCAGTCACATTGGCAGACTCCTAATTGTTTAGTCTGACTCGTAACTTTTACATACATTTTGGACGGTATTACACACGCTTATTGCTTGCCCGCTACAAGGAGAAACGCACAGCAAACAGGACAGCCAAGCACAGCGCCCACAGATTGACCTCCTCAACGCAGGGACGCCGAAGCCGATACACCAGCGCGTTTTACACTCGGCTATGAATGAAGCCATTCAGACGTAAACACTACTCCTGGTCCTCGAAGCACCTACCTCCACCCATTATTATCATACAGGCTGCGCTCCCCAATCTATTTTTACACCCATTGGACTAGTGGAAATTTCCAAACACACACGTGTGAAATACTTTAACTATTACAGGACTGTGCCTCATATAGTATGAGCGTGCAATATATTTCCTCGGGTCGACCTCAATTACTTTTCCGCAAACTGCGGAAGCCCAAACCGGCCTGTGCATCGAGTCACAAGAGGGGTTAATACCACGCCATTAAGACATGTTATGCTGAACGTTATTTGGAACGAGTGATCCTGGTGCGCAGTGTGAAATGCAGCCTTATTACCTTAGCAACCGACAGCGTGGCACAGTCAGCACGGGCATTCTGCAGGTTACTATGGCAATAAGACTTTTCAAACTTTGCATCGGATTTCAATTTCAAGGGACGTCACAGCCATCATATGGACTTCAATGCATTGGTCCTTTTAGTTGCACCATCCCCCCCCCCGCAAATGCCTGGAGGGATTCTGCAGAATGCCCCATAGGCACCGCTTGTTCCTCCCCACTCTGCCAGATACTTAGCTTGCAGAAGATGCGTTCAGCTTAACGACAAAAGATGAGGCAAGAGAACACTTCCAGCAGTGCAGATGAATCCTATTAAAGTGTCAAACATCTCCTGCAGCAAGGGAAGCAGCGCTGGCTTTACAGCACTTCAGGCGTCATTAAACATGATCTTTATAATAGCCCTAGCGTTGGTTTTAAACCAAATATTTGCCGATGTTACGGGGTATGTGAGCCATCACGTGGCTTTACCTGCATTAAGCTGGGGATTGTAACAAATGACAGCCCCCGACTCCCGCCCCCCCCCCCAAATTGTAATGTTGCCGAAGAGGAGGAAAACTTAATGGGGAGGAATTATTTTGCACCTACTGAACTTAATTGCCTCTCTAATCTCTAATCGGCACACACATCCAGTTGGTTTCTCAAAGCATTTGCTATCTTGGACCATAATCACTCGATCCTAACCTGTAAAATTATTTGAGAGGGGCAGAGCAGTTATACATCCTGGCCAGAACTCGTGTAATCTTAACATATCCCCCAAACATGTCATATGTATGAGGACAATTCACCAACAGTGTCGCTTACAGGGAGAGCAGTAAGGATGCGGGATCCTCTACGCCAAGAGGTCGGGCTGAGATGCTATAGAGGGGGAGAGGATTAGTTACAGCTTGTTGATCCTGTGAGCAATCCGAGCGACGTTTTACAGTCATGAAGGAAATTGGAAGTCAATGGGGTCTCGTGACGTCTTCTGGCTCTGCTGGTTGGTGGAAGCGCTCTGGGGGGCATGGTTAATGGAGCCGGGACAGGAGCGAAGTGGATGAAGGAGCAGTCGGCGCAGAACATAGGGGAGACTTTTTCGTTTCTTTGAGGTCCTCCTCCTTTTCAGATATGCAAAGTAACAAAATTGGAAAAGTTCATTAAAATGTAAATTCCTACGAATCCGAAGGTCTAGTATCTACTACTCCTTGCAGTGATTCCACCGCGGCTTGATAACTACAGACGCTTGCTTGCTTGCGGATCTTGCTGTCATGTCCGGGTTCACTCAGATGGTGATCATTTTCCGCTGTGTAAGAGCGTGTAACGTGCTGACGCTCAAATAAAGTCTGAACAGTGAGATCACCAGAATGGGGAAGGTACCAAAGCCCAAAAAACTGTATGAAATTAGAGCTGAAACAACGAATCGATAAAATCGATAATAATCGATAACGGAAATCATCGATAACGATTTCCGTTATCGATTAATCGAGTGATCAATTCGTTGTTGGAGCACTCGGCTCCTTTTACTTACCTCCGCGAGCGTTCCCCGCTTCTGCTACACGCTCTGCAGTCTCCGCCTTCTTTTAGCTACGTGACGGATGTGACGCGTTCCGGAGGTAAGTATTCTTCATGTCTATGTGCACGGATCGCACAGAGCCACTCGCACAGAGCGAATCGCTCTGTGCGAATGGAGCCACTCGCACAGAGCGGTTCGCTCTGTGCGAGTGGCTCCACTCGCACAGAGCGGTTCGCTCTGTGCGAGTGGCTCCATTCGCACAGAGCGGTTCGCTCTGTGCGAGTGGCTCCACTCGCACAGAGCGGTTCGCTCTGTGCGAGTGGCTCCATTCGCACAGAGCGGTTCGCTCTGTGCGAGTGGCTCCATTCGCACAGAGCGGTTCGCTCTGTGCGAGTGGCTCCATTCGCACAGAGCGGTTCGTGAGTGTGGGTGCAGGGCAGAGTGGGGGTGGGGGTGCAGGGCAGAGTGGGGGTGGGGGTGCAGGGCAGAGTGGGGGTGGGGGGTGCAGGGCAGGAGACTGGGTGCAGGGCAGAGTGGGGGTGGGGATGCAGGGTGTGAGTGTGGGTGCAGAGCAGAGTGGGAGACTGGGTGCAGGGCAGAGTGGGGGTGGGGATGCAGGGCAGGGTGTGAGTGTGGGTGCAGGGCAGAGTGGGTGCAGGGCAGAGTGTGAGTGTGGGGGCAGGGCAGAATGTGGGGGCAGGGCTGGGTGCAGGGCAGAGTTAGAGACTGGGTGCAGGGGCACAGTGCAAAGTGCTGGGTGCAAAGTGCCAGTGCTGGGTGCAAAGTGCCAGGGCTGGGTGCAAAGTGCTGGGTGCAAAGTGCCAGGGCTGGGTGCAAAGTGCAAAGTGCTGGTGCAAAGTGCTGAATGCTGGGTGCAAAGTGCTGGATGCAAAGTGCCAGGGCTGGGGCAAAGTGCTGGGTGCAAAGTGCTGGGTGCAAAGTGCCAGGGCTGGGTGCAAAGTGCTGGGTGCAAAGTGCTGGGTGCAAAGTGCTGGGTGCAAAGTGCAAAGTGCTGGGGCAAAGTTTCTTGAACAGTAATAGTCCACCTCTTTTCAGAATGTTTGGGGTTATTTTGTTTCATAAATATTGTGTTTGGGTTCTTGTACTTTGAAAATATTGTTTTTTATTACATCATAACAAAATAAGAATGTTAATGTAAATTTTAAGTTGTTTTTTAACATCCAGTTCATTAAATTCTTTTAAATAAACGAAAAATTTGCATATTGTTTTTTTTTATCCGATTAATCGATTAATCGAAAAAATAATCGGCCGATTAATCGATTATTAAAATAATCGTTAGTTGCAGCCCTATATGAAATAAAAACTTTTTTGAGACATTACGCTCCTGTGTGGGATAGAATATAATAAAACGTGGCCGGAGAGCCATCCCTGAGCACACAATGTGACTAATATATATTTTATTGACATTACCGCTTGCACATATGTTTCATGACACAAAGTACAATAGTTATACAAAAAAAAAAAAGCATAAAGCAAAGGGAAAAGGTCACGATCAGTAAGGAATATACACGTACCAGGCTCAGTGGTTTTATCGCTGGACAAAAGGATCGGCGTTCTGCGAGGGTTTTATACGGTGAGTAAAATAGGAAATGCTAAAAAGTAAACTCGTATGTGGCAGACGACCTACGAGCGCCCCTGCCATGAAAAGTAACACCAGGGAGAAGGTTATAGGCCCTACCCGTATATACCGGACACATAGCATGACAATTATATAGCCCGTCGGGAAGCCAGACGACTACTCTAAGTCTGTCCACATATTATAGGAATACAGACCGGTGTATACTCTACTGAGAAGAGGAAAAATCCCCATATCAAACGGAGATAAGCAACAGCAACAAACCCTAATTAATACAGCAAAATCGGAGACCCACAGGAGCGATTTTCCAAGCAGAATTCACAGCGCACAGCGATTGCGTGCCATATTGGAGCGGCGCCACTTGATCTGTTTGCCGCTGTTAACGTAACGAAGCTGTCAGAACTATTACATTTGGTGTCTGTCCAAAATAGCAGCCAAAAAACATGAAGTCAATATTTCTATAGTTTAGACATATACATTACATTTGCGTGAGTAGAGAGAAGAAAAAAAAAATCACATTCAAAAGTCAACTGGAGCATTGGGATTAACCAATAGTTTCCAGGAGCCCAAAAATGAGATAAACGCGTAATTAGTTATATTGGTATAAACACGGACAACATTGTCTGCCAAATGCGAAGGAAATGGCTAATCTGATGCACTAGGAATGACAAAACCTCAATCCTGTCATCACGTAAACATAATTTACTTCTTCAGCTCCCATGCAGCGAGCTTCAGGGACGCAGCGGCGCAACAAACGATGCACCGACAGCGTACAAATCTCATTTCATTAAACATCTTTAGCATTTGATCCATACATGGGGCAAGCCAAATAGATAAAAAGCCACTTACAGCGGCACTTGAGATTTGAGAGGCAATTAAGTTCAGTAGGTGGGTTGGACAGGTCCCTGGTGTTTAATACCTTAACCTGGGAGAATAATGCAGGTAGTAAAGGCAAACTAAATAATCGCTAGATATTAATGGCAATTGGACTGCAACTCCCATAAAACTTTGCTAAGATACAAACTGCTGTGAAAAACCTCAAATCTTATTCTGTCCTTGGGTCTCGTCTTATCGTAAACCGATGTAAATCCAAACAGTTCTGATCCAGTACGCCATCTTCGTCCTGAACGTATCTCTGCAACAGTATATCAGCGCATTACGTTCACCGTATCTATGCAAAATACCATTATTCACAATATAGAAGGCTGTGAAATGAACAATATTTCCGTTTATCAGTGCAGTGAAACTCTGTATAGAGACAAACGAGGAGATTTCACACCGCGCTGTACAGATGGGGTAAGAAACGGAAAACACAGTCTTTACAAGATGATCCCCCCTTTAATTTCAGTCCATAAGAGAGATGGGCTGAGATGCTACACTGTCATAGCAGAATAATCATTTTATTTGGGTTTTTATTTTTGATGAAGCAAAAAGGTATACCCAAGTAACACCTGGATTTTAATAATTAAAGTAGAAGCAAGAAATGCACAGGACAGCCCCCAAACGCCTAAATTCATAAGGTAAAATTACATTTTTTGCATGCATTGTGGAGTTAAATAATGACACCTGTCTATTTTCCGCCTCCCCTTGGCAGCCTCTACTGAAACAGGAAGTGTACTTAAGTATACTTCCTGTACGCGCACCTTGGTGCGTTTATATCAAAGGGAGCAGCAGCAGCAGCCACCAAACGCTTGCATGCTAGTTAAACACGGAGTTTGGCGGCTGCTACTCCCATGGTTCATGGCAGCATCTCAGTAGGGACAGGCATCGATTTGTATGCAGCGACATCCAGGCTGCTGCACACGCAAAGCCATTATTAACACACGCTCCCAATAAACTCTCCAGAAGCTGTGGTATCGGAGTGAAACTGGTTCCTAGTTCCTCAACTTGGCAAAGGTGCATTCGCTAATACCTCAAAAATAATGAAACTTGCATTTTAATAGAACACAATGGGAAGAATAACTGCCATCTTATTTTTAGGTGGGCAGAACAGGAGTAGCGGTGGCAGGAAAGTATCCCCACTAAAATCAATGGCAGAGATTTCTGTGCATGCACATGGGGGTCCGGACAGCCAAGCGAGAGCCGGAGCCGACTAGCATTTAGTAAATCACCTGCATGGAGATTTGTTTGGCCGAATGCTTCTCCGGTATGGAAGATGTCTGTGGGGCGGGCAAAGGAGTAAATTCACCTGACATGCATTTGCAAGGGGGACACCAGGAAAATGTAAAAGGCAACTATCATATGCAGGGAAATAGACATGATAGTTGGTGTATCCATTAAATGCTAAGTATTTTTACAGACGCCGATGGAAGTGGCTTGAAAGCGTTACAATTATTTGTCGAGAAAGCAAAAAAAAACAACGCTGACACAGAACAGTGCGATACAATCAACACAAACGAAATAAAGCATATGACATTTCTATTAAACAGGTGGGCTTTTCTTTTTATAAATACAAGATGTTACCAACAATCAATGCCCACGAGGGCTTGTAGAGTTCATATCCCAAAGCATGACATTGTTTAAGCACAGGGGGAAGACGCTCTGTAGAAGCCATTCGAAAGGTTTCCCGGATGCTACACGTTACCAAGTCCTGCTTCCCATCGACCTCACCGATCATTTATTAAAACAGGTACATTAGCCAGTAAAACGCTACATAGCTTTTAAGCCCTGTTCTAGAACCATACCTTTCACCTAAACCATTTATAACCATACATGAGAGCGGGACTTCTGCAGAAACGAGGGCAAACACTTTTTACAGCACATAACGGTTTGTGACAGGAGAACCACTCAACACGGACATTGCTTTCAGGGGGGTATGTGCAAACCCTAATCCGACACACCATCTGACCTGAAAGAGGAATAAGTATATCTGCGCATTAACAGTAGAAAAACCCACCAACCTCCGGCATCTGCAAAACTGTTCAGAGTAGGGTTCTTAAGGTTTTAACGATAAGCCCCAATTGATTGCCCAAAATACCTTTCACCAGGCTGTCGAAATCATCACCACCATAAATGATTCAGAGATCCGGTTCCATACTCCCATCATTTGGCCCCCATACATCCAATCGGTATGGATACCCTTGGTTAAGAACCATTGATTTAGAGGCTCTGTGGCACCTAGACATTTTATATAGGTGCATATACAATGATTATAATCAGCCATATGCAGAGAACGAGGTTTCCATGGCTGCTTTTTAAATATGTACATAGTTAATGTAAGTAAAGTGGGGGGCACTATTTACAGAAGGACACATTAGGTGAAAGCATGGCCCTCGCACACAATCTACTGTGCAGACATGCCTCTATTTCTATACATTCACGTACCTGCAACAAAGAAGCATCTCTACTATGGAAACGTCATTTTTGTGCTTGGGGGAAAAACACAAAAGCAAATCCCCGATGTGAGCGCCATATGTACAGTCATCAGGAATACAAGATTTCTTCTAGTGTTCTAATTAAAGCGCAAGCAAATAATTATGCAAGCAGCTCGGATTATTAAACTCAAGCACTGATGGTTATTGCTTAGTCACTAAACATCTCCGAGACACACACAATAAACATTGAGATTATATCTGCGGAAAACAAAACCGGTCCTAAAATCTGCGTTCCCACTAGGAACGTCTACAACTCGATGAGGCACGGGGACAATGAAGAGACGCTCTAATACGTGCTACAGAAACAAGGAGGATTTCTGCACCTTTCCTGATTGGACAGCCATGACAGTAGCCCAACAGCTGGGCAATCAAAACATGATTTACCAAAACTGGCTTTATTTACACTATTACACAACCAACAGAACGCAGGATTGGCATTCAAAGAATTATCCACTAGAATCACTGGCATAGTTAGGTCTGCACTCTAATGGTTTGGATAGCGGAGAGGTCCTGTTTATACATTTCTGTGCTGCCACGTCTGTACAATCCCGCCATATGCATCTGGCCCTCTACCGGCCCTCCTGCCAAACCGATCTCACACACGGTATACGTATTGCCAGTCAGCCCCTGCGCAGGCTCAACACCAACATAAAACTGATTTGATGGGAGCGCTGCCCTGCCACTGATTGGCTGCTTCAAGCCCCTAATCGGTGGCAAGAATCAGACCATGGTAGAGCTGCAGCTTTTACCCCAAGAAAAGAACATGCATCCTTCTTTACTGGGGATGCCACTGCATGCTACATGCCAAATAAACAGAACGGTCACATCGTTACACATACTGTAATAGATACGGAAGGCGAAGGAATGAGGAACGGCAAACTAGAGACACGACCCACTGCCACACCAGCCGTGTGTAACTTGTAATCCCTCTGTGTAGCGTAAGTGTGTAAATTACCAAACAATATGTCACTGATCAGCAGTCTGCTGTCCTTAAAGACGCAATCATTGCCATCACTTCAGGAAGTAAGCTGATAATTGCTAAGAGCCATACCCTCGAGAATACCAACACCACTCACACAACGGCTTCATATGTACTACACCAGAATGACACCTGTACTATGACTAAGGCAAAGCCTAAATCAGGGGCGTCCAACCTGCGGCCCTCCAGCTGCTGCAGGACTACATCTCCCATCCTCCTCCCTTAGCGGAAAGAGCATTATGGGAGATGTAGTCCTGGAGCAGCTGGAGGGCCACAGGTTGGACGCCCCTGGCCTAAATGGTAGCAGCAGTAGCCAAGCCTCTCCCAATGAAGATACTGATCACTAACCCTCAGAGGACCCGGCATCATTGGCACGCAGAAAGCATGTTCTTTACTTTTAAATTACTGTAAACTATGACAACAAAGCATGGATGGGTGATATCCAACACAGTAGACTTGAAATACCTGTATGGAGACTACCCAGCCTTTTTAACCTTCCGTGACACTAGAGGTTAAGTGACAAGCAAATCTAAGCGTGTAAATCTCTAGAAGAATCAACTTATTCAGAGATAATAAAAAAAACAGCAAAGAAATCACGCAACTGAAGCAACCGTGGGATCATTCGTGGCCTCTTATGTGCCTGCTTTGATTACAAACCGGGTTAACAAGAGTGCAACTCAACATCAACATAAAATCAGTGTGTTCTAATTAAACAAGAGGATGTGGAGCAGTCACCATGGAAACCAAAGGGATGCTCCCGTGGGTATCGAAATGAACCACTAAGTACCAGAAGAACCCATGAAATAAGTTATAAGACGCCGCAAAAAGGGATATTAATATAGATTTCTTAAAAATCCACCAGTCCTGCCGGCAGCGAGCCCAAACAGTGCAGCGCGGAGCACACCTTACTGCCAATCATATACACAAAGCAACAAATTACACCGCTAGATACCCCCCCAAAACAAAGCAGACACATCTGCAAGACAGTGACAGCCAAAGCGAGAGACCAGCGCACACCCGGCACGTACTAAAAACCCGAGGCATGGATATTGGGGATTCTGTCACATTACAACGGGCGTATATATTGCTTAACCCTCCACATCGTCAACGTACCCCAAGTTTGGCGATTCCTATCTAATTTTTCACGGGAATATCATGGAATCAGAGAGACTGCGCTGCATTTTAACCTAAAGGAGACTCAAGGATTTAAAGCTCTCACTGGACACCATTACTGAGGCAGCTGTGTGGAAAGTGGGGGCTCAACCCTAAGGTCTGGTCAGAAGCAGTAAACACAGACACAAGAAGCACACACTACATATATATATATATATATATATATATATATATATATATACACACACATACATTAGGGGTGCAGCTGAAACGGCCAGAGCTCCCTGCCACAGACAGTGGCTGCTGCATGGGCCCATCCCCTAGGAAGAGGTGGGGATCTGCCCTGTAGATTAGGCCTCAGCCCCTTGGGCCTCGCTCGGGGCAGTCTGATGTGAATATATGCCGGGGTGTTATGTGCTTACCTCAGCCCCGGATGGGGTGGAAGTGTAGTTACTGGCTGTGCTGGACACCAGGCCTCCGCCGCTCCCTGCTCCCACACTGCTGCCTGTGTTTGCAGCACTGTGTTGCCCCCGCAGAGCTGCGGCCTTCACATCCCCGGAGCTGCTGCCTCCGCCGCGCTTGTTCTTCCTCCGCTTCGCCCCTCTCTTTGCATCGGCTGGGCTCATCGCTGAGCAACACCACCTGCCGCCACCGAACTACCGGGAGACGGGGCACAGAGACAGGAAGAGGCCAAACAATCGGCTGCAGAACCTTTACTGAGGCGGATAACGTGCCGCAGCGCCGTTATCGTTAACAGAACCAATACCCGCGTCCGGGGTGACAGAGATAGCGAATAACCGACCACAGCGGAGCCGAGATAGACTCCAATATGGCGGATTACAAGGAGGAAAGCTATTCCCGTCTTACGCCAATACGTCACGACGCAACCGGACGTCAACGTGCGGCTGCGGCTCTCTAAATCCGAGGCACGGTGGGGATTGGAGTCCGCAATCTCGAAAAGCCGCAATCAAGGAACAGGCGAACTACAAGTCCCAGAATGCAACGCTCTCGGTGCTCGGCAAGGATTCGGATGGGCGCTCCTGTTGCGGTGCGTTGGTCCAGGCTAAACGGATCATGGGATTTGTGGTTCAAAAGATGCTGGGATGTGTCGCTTACACTTTTTTGCAGCAGTACCTATGTAGTCCGGTTTGTCGGATGTCAATAAAGGATGAGCAGTTTGCGTCATATAGAGTTGCACACTAGAGCCCTGCGCGGGACTGCTTTTTTAATCCCGCTCCCGCCCGCTCCCGCTGATTTTTTGCCCAATCCCGCCCGCTCCCGCTGATTTTTTGTCCAATCCCGCCCGCTCCCGCTGATTTTTTGTCCAATCCCGCCCGCTCCCGCTGATTGTTTGTCCAATCCCGCCCGCTCCCGCAACATATGTGTCCTATCCCGCCCGCTCAAACTAGGTTTTAATACCTAAAAAAAGTTTTACTAGTAAATATTAATTGATAAGGAAACTATGTTTTCATATTTAATAAAAAGTATAATTGAGAAAAATTTATTTCTTGTTTTTATTTTTCTTATTTGCCAACCTGCCCCCCAGTTATGCATATCTGACCCCAGGCTTGCCACTCTGCCCCCCAGATATGCCTTATATTTCCCTATATGCCACTTTCTACACCAGATATGCCTTATATCCCCCTATATGCCACTCTGCCTCCTAGATTTGCCTTATACCCCCCAGATATGCCACTGTGCCCATGATATGCCATGTACCCCCTGATATGCCACTCCAACCCCTGATATGCCACTGTGCCCCCAGTTATGCCTTATAGACACTTATATGTCACTGTGCCCATGATATGCCACTCCAACCATTGATATGACACTGTGCCCCCAGTTATGCATATATCTCCAGATAACCCACTGTGCCCCCCAATATGCCACTATGCTCCCTGGTGTGCCACTCTCCCCCATCATAGAAGCCCCAGCAGAAGTCATTCACAAACATCCATTGATCTATTCCCTAAATCATACATACTGGTTAATACAAACTCTTTCACTGCCTTATCAGAATTGCAGATTTCCCGCGCACTCAAGGCTGCCTTCAGGTTGCTCTCACAGAAGGTCTCTTTTCTTTTCCCGCAGGAACGGAGCAGAGTCATTTGATGAGATGTTAAATCACGTGACTCCGCTGTGTTCCTGGGCAGAACAAGAGAAGTGACGCTGTGAGGGAGCAGCGAGAAGGCAGCCTTGCGGGACTGCGCGGGATTACCGGGACCCGCAGGTACGCTGGCTGACCGCCCGCTCCCGCCCGCAATAGCTGAAAAACCGCCCGCGCCCGCAAGTTCTTTGGCGGGTCCCGCGGGACCTGCGGGACCCGCCTCCCAATGCAGTCCTCTATTGCACACCTCAGTGCCCGTTTACATCTTTTATATTTATTTTATTGATATGTATATCAATAATCTGGTGTTTTCTCCATATTCTTGAAACCAACATATACCATAAAAGTATTTGGTCAGAAGAAGTACTATATTTCCTGAACAAAAACATGTTACTCCAGATATAACCTGTTTTTTACCCGTTTTCACCCAAAATCAAATTTATCCATATTAATAGACATATCACTAAGTTTAGGCCAACAATAATCCGATTGAAACAATACGTTAGCTGATCTTCCTCTACTTATAACATACAAAGGGGTTTCAGTGCCAATCATAGGCTTTCGGGAGGAATGTATGTGAATATGGTACTGCCACGGCAGAAGCTCATTGGCCGGATGGTAGCATCTACAGACTTTTGCTTTGTATTAGACATCAGCAAAATACTTCATATCTATAGAAAACTGTCCACTGCTACGATGGTTTTTAATGCCATTGTACAGAGCTGCTGAAATATGATGGCGTAATATAATATACGTCAAAAACTGAACTCCGCAACCAGGTTCATTTTAATTTTTTTTAGCACATGTATAAAAGTTATATTTTCATGGATTCTTGATGCAAAAAAAGCCCTTTTTGTGTAAATCTTTGTCTTTTCCTCAAGTATAGCGTCTTGCCTGCCACAAAATATCATCAGTGCTTGGTATGCAAAAGCAGCATCTGAACTCTTGATGTGTGAAGACTTAAGATCTGAGTGTTAATCTTGGCTACATAATATTGTTAAATTTGTTATATGTATAATATATATATATGTTATGTTTTGTTGTTGAGCTCTATATTTTTAAATTTTTTCCATACTATTTATTCTTACTACTGATGGTTGGTGCATTATTCATGGTACTTGTATTAACTCTTTGTGGAATAAAGTACACCTGGTACCCAGCTCCCGGAGGTAGTATATATATTTTCACTAGCTATAGCTAAGCCTTAAAAATGTGTAAGGGGAAGTTGCTGTATAAAGTATTGTAGTTTTGTTCCATTAAACTTTCATTATCTGCAGACTAGGAGGCTGTGACTGTTCTCAGTCATGTGATGTTTTGGGTGACTTTCATGCTCAAACACCACACTGAGCTGATTCTTTATGGCAATGCTAATGAAGTCCATTGATCTTGAGACTTTCATTCGTCAGACTGGATGGTTATCCATTACATCCTGAGTCATTCTATTGTTTAGCACAGGCAGTATGATCAAGACCCAGGGAGTCTGGCTAGTAGATGTGAATAAAGTAACAGAGCTAGAATTCATATCAATGGCTAATATGCAGCTGCCTAAAAACATTATATTATACAAAATCTATAACTTAAAAAAAAAACAAAAAAACGGCACAATAGCTTTAAAAGCTTAGTTTTAATCTGACACTCAGTCCCCATTTAAAGTTACCCAGCATCCCAGATTCAGAAAGCAATTGCAATTATTTGTGTTATGTGGCAGCCCGAATCCCAACAATTAGGACCTTGCCAAGTACTTGCAACGTGTAAATAAATACAGACATCCAAATATATTATTCATATTAATCCACTCTGCTCTTACAAGTCGGATGCGCTGCTTGGTTCTCTCATTCCCAATTTCATGCAATTATGAACATCTGCACCAATACCCAATGGAGACCAACACAGGACTGCTGGGCTTGTTATTTCAGTTAAGCTTCAGGTGTAGCAATTATGTTCTAAGTACAACTGGAGCCAGAGAAGGCTGCGAGAGCGTGTCAGAAAGCTACTATACCAATGCTTGAGATAAATTGGTCCTAAGGGAACCATTATCCCCTAAATCCTTCATCACAGTGGGAAATTGATGTAAAAATCACAGGAGGAGATGATGCCACACCTCAATCACCGCACGAGACAACGGATTTAAGAATATTTGCACGTTACACCCATTGATTTATACATGCTGCTCTCTTTTTTATTTTTCTCATTTTATACTTTGGTGCTTTTAAGCGAAAGTGTTTCTGTGAGCTAGATTTTCATTCATGGTACCTAGGCAGAAAAAAAAGCTGCTACACCCGCCATGTTTTTCACGACCTTTATACATTCACATGTTGCGGATGTGAAACACACAGCCACACTAGAAAACGCGGCCACAAATAAAACAAGACGTACGTGGATGCGGATCACAATCGGGAGGCTTATGCTCAAAAATGCGGCATGCTGAGTAAGGTGGGGTATATTTTAAAAGGAGTGGGGTTAAGTTGCAGTTTGTGGTGCCGTTAAGACCTGCCTCCATGGCTCCCATAAAAAGTATCCTTCTATGCATATACTTATTCAGGGGATCCAGCCTTAGGTTAGACTGAATTTAATGGGGTTTGGTACATTAGTACATTTTTCCGGAAACCATATTTTACCTGATATCTGACTAATACTGATGCATGTATCCTAAAATGTAAGTATCAGGAACAGGGCGCAACAGACTGAAGGGTACACACAGGATAAGCCGTGTCAATGCTGAGGTCAGGTACCCAGAGTTCAGCATAATCAGAATCAATGCTGAGGTCAGGTTAGTCAGGAGCAAGCCAGGTCAGGTAGCCGGAGTTCAGGATAGTCAGAAGCAAGTCTGGTCAAATACAGGAATAACACTAAATAGCAGGATAAAATACAATGTGGTAGGGACAGGTATGAGAGGACAAGGTATAGCGGAGGGCTGGCGCTACCCATAGGGAACAGATCTACATGGTGATCCTCCTCTGCAGTGGACTTAGTGGGCAGTATGGATGTGCGTTTTCCTGGGTACGTTAGTGTATGTCTGGTTATGTTAGCGTGTGAACATGTGTTAATGTGTGTGTGTCTGGTTGCGTTAGTTGGAGTATTTGGGTATGTTGCAGTGGGTGTCTGGTTGTGTACATTAGTGTGTGTGTATGTGTGTTAGTGTTGAGTTTCTGTGTGTGTTAGTACCCAGTGTCTAGGTGTGTTGGTGCGATTGTCTGGTTGTGTGTTAGTGTGAGTGGCCCTTGTGAGGTCAGGCTCTGGATCCACCCCTGACTCAGCAGCAAAGAAGCACGCACCACCACGGAGCAGTGAGACAGAGTCCTCGCCCACCCACCACAGGATCTCACTAAGATAAGTGGTGGGTAGAAAGATATACAGTGAGAAAGGGGAGAGATAAAAGAAAATGGAGAAATAAGGAGACAAGCATAGGGGAGAAAATAATGAGAAGAAAGAAAGGGGAAAGATGGAAAGAAGGGAAGATAATGAGAAGAGAGATGGGACAAAGGGAAAGAAAGAGAATTAGAGATGGGGGAATTTGCAGAGAAAAGAAGAAATGGGAGAGATAATGAGGAGGAGAGATGCATACAAAGGAGAAAGAAAGTGAAATGAGGAGTTAATGAGAAACGGGAGGGATAAAGAGAGATGGGAGGAGAAATAAAAAGAAATTGTCAACATGAAGAAAAGGAAAAGAGGTTGGCTAAAGAGAAAGAGGAGAGAAAGAGGAGGAGAGACAAAGAGAAAGAGGAGGAGAGATAAACCAAAAGGTTAGAGATAGGGGCAAACTAATCGCATCCTTTGGCTTTCAATACCACCTGTATGCTGATGAAACCCAGATCTATCTATCCTCCCCTGATCTCTCTCCCTCTGTCTTAGATCGTGTAACTAACTGTCTCGCTTCTGTCTCTACCTGGATGTCTGCACGTTTCTTAAAACTTAACCTCTCCAAATCTGAACTCCTCATCTTCCCTCCCTCCAATGCTAAGATTCCCACATCTATCTCCCTCAATGTCAATGGCGCTATCATTTCCCCATCTACTCATGCACGCTGTCTTGGTGTTACCCTTGACTCCGACCTTTCATTCACCCCTCACATTCAGTCTGTCTCTAAAAACTGCCATCTCCATCTTAAAAACATTGCCCGCATCCGTCCCTTCCTAACGCAGCATGAGACTAAGGCTCTTGTCCATGCCCTGGTTATCTCCCATCTTGATTACTGTAACTCTACCTTAGCTGGTCTCCCTTTTACCCGTCTCACCCCTCTACAATCCACCATGAACGCTGCTGCCAGACTTATCTTCCTCTCCCATCGCGTTACTAACGTCTCTCCCCTCTGTCAGTCTCTTCACCGGCTGCCTGTGCTCTTCAGGATTCATTTCAAAATCCTCACTCTTACTTTCAAAGCCCTTCACAGCGGTTCCCCTCCCTACATCTCCTCACTCATCTCTAAATACACTCCACACCGGTCTCTCCGCTCATCCAATGATCTCCTTCTATCCTCTCCTCTGATTTCTTGCTCTCATGCACGCTTACAAGATTTCTCAAGGGCTGCCCCTATCCTCTGGAATGCCCTCCCCGGTCTATCCGTCTCTCCCCCTGCCTTTAATCCTTCAAAAAATCCCTCCAGACCCACTTCTTTAAGGACGCTTACAACAGGGCTCGACAAATCCCAGGCGCCAGGTCGCCATGGCGACAGAGAATTTTGTCCTGGCGCCTAGGTTTTGTCAGCCTCTTACATCCAGAAAAGATTGTGGATGTAAGAGGCTGAGTCACCACACGGGGGCGCTGATGCTTCTGTCTGCCCAGGAGTCTGGGCAGACAGCACAGCCACTCCGAGCCCGCCCCCGAGCCTGAGATCACTCCCACGGAGTGATTCTGTAGGCTGAAAACGCAGTTGCTGCAAAACCAGCAATCGTGTTTTCAGCTGCCACAGTCAGCTTCAGGGAAGGGGGTTGTGTGTTGATTGGGTCCCCACACAAGTGTGGGGACCTGACCCAACACCCCCCAGCTGCCTGATCGCTCCATGAGAGCGACAGTGCAGCGTTAACCCCTTCAGTGCCGCGATCGCGGCATTTAGGGGTTAATTCCCGTTTTGTACGGGGCTCTGCTGCTGGTGGTCTGCCTGGAAGCCCAGGCAGACCAGCAACAGCAAAAACGAGCCCCCACAAGCCCTTTGATGATTCCTGTAGGCATGGAAGCCTACAGCAGTCATCAGAGACTCCCCCTGCAGTGGCTGGTCTATAGACCAGCAATTGAGTCCCAGCTGCCAGAGGCAGCTTCAGGGACAGGGGGAGAGGGTTCTATGGTCTCCACATGAGTGTAGAGACCAGCCCCAACACCCCCCTGCTGTCTGATCGCTCCATGAGAGCGACAGTGCAGCGTTAACCCCTTCAATGCCACAATTGTGTATGACACATTTGTGGCATTGCAGGGGTTAACATTTGTCCCCACAAGCTTGTGGGGACTAAATATCAATCAATGCTGTGCTCCAATGGAACATCAGCATCGAAAGAGTTAAAAAAAAAATAATTAAAAAAAAACAGCACTGACCTGAAAGTCCAGGGTGCTTCCAGGTCAAGCGCTGTGAGTTTAGTAAGTGGGCTGATGATGATCAGATCACTCCTGACCAAGTGTTAGTTTAAAAAAATCCTGGCTCCTAACTTTTTTACCTGGCGCCTAGATTCACAACAAATTTGTCAAGCCCTGGCTTACAACATAGCACATCAACGCCGTCCCATATTCCTTCAGCTCACCTTTCCTAGTCCCTCTCCTGCAATACTTTTACTAGCGTGGCCGCTCCATCCCTACCAACGGCACTTTTACCTATTGTGTAATACACCCTAAATCCCTCTAGACTGTAAGCTCTTTTGAGCCCGGCCCTCCTCACCTGTTGTCTCTGTTAGTCTATTTGTTATGTTATATACTACTTGTTATGTTCTGTCCACCCATTGTACAGCGCTACAGAACTTGATGGCGCCATATAAAACAATAAATAATACTAAAAGATAAAGGGGGAGAAAGAAAGAGGAGAGAGGGAGAAAAAGAAAGGGATGAAGAGAGATGGGAGGAGATCTGGGTGTGGGGTCAAGTCCTATGTGTGCAATATGGGTGCCAGGGATGGCCTTTGGGGTGTAGGTCCTGTGATCTATGCCTGCTATTTAGCTCTCCAAGGGCAGTATACAAATGGTGGTGCCTTTAAGGTTGCACAGAGACACAGCAAATAAACACTTAAAAGACCCTAACACTTTAAGTACCCATATAACATACACAGTATCATATTGGGTATTAAGCTGATTAGTAGATCTAGTACCCAGGCAGACTATCCAAAAAAACTTTGGACGTTGGCCCAAATGAGTATGTATATTTCCACAAAAGAGTATGTATATGCAATCCCTAGGGGGGTTATAAACTTTCTCTATAAACATGAAATAAAAAAACAGGGACCCCAAGATGCTGGTTGGTGGCCGTGCAGAATGTCTCCCCAATCCTATGGGATGTCTCCTGTGGTTAAGACCCTTAACAGGTATGCTCAATAGCATGACAATAATATTCAGAATTAACTAAAAAAATAAGTGAATATTGTGTAAACGTACAGAAAGAAGGCAAATCTTAAAGTGTCCATTAGATAATGAGATGTTTAAGGTTTGTAATTTACATGCACTTTGAATAGAAGAATATCACACTTTGTCGACTACAATACCATGAAGTAGCAGAAGATGCATGCAAAATTTCAGTAGTGACTAAAGAAACATTTTTACAGTAAGACAGCTATAACGTTCTAGATCGCGGGGCTCTCGTGTACAAGCACATCCGTGCATGGTAGAAGACATCACTCTGGGATGTATTGTCTTGGAAAGTGACTGCCCGGGATAGAAGAAGCACACTAAAATTAAGTGGAAGTCCAGTTCATTCCAGGGGATCTGTTCCTGTCCTACGACAACAAAAGGATTTCAAACAAAAACAAGATCTATATAGGTTACAATCACTATAGCAATTTTTTTTATAGGTAAATGCAACATACGCTGTACTTGGTGGGATGCAAAGGGAATGTAATAACAATAAATGTGTATAAGTGGTATAATTAGAATATTTAATAAAGTCATCTTTAGCACATTAAGCATCACTAATATTTGTCTGAAGATTATCCTGGTATTTATCTTTAACATACTTAAGACCAAACTCATTTGATACGTGTGGAGAGGTAGGAGCTCCAAACTGAAATCTCAGGTTCTGTGTTGCCCTTCTTTTCTCTTTGTCTTTATAGAGGGGTCTCTTTGGATAGAGCTTGGAAGTCACCTATCCTAGTCAAGGTAACGTTCAAGAAAGCCTTCCTTAAAGTGGCTCAAAGGGGGAGCCTGTCAAGCCCTTAAGGATGAAATAATTCGAGGATGCACAGAAATTCTGGAAGCTGAGGAACAGATTCACTACCGAAATCCACCTAGCAGAACACCATGACGAGAACAGTTTCCAGATCTTTAAATATCTTGTTGGGGTAACTCACTTCCCGTTCTGAAGTTGGGTACACATTACTTTTTCACCCAAACCCTGCTGAGCTAGGACATTTTCAGAAGCCTTGGACAGACAGGCATATGGAAAGGCGAGACCAGGGAGCAACCAAGATGACTGAAGTACCTTCTCTCTGGATCTTCTGTATCACTCTATTCCTTTTTCATATTGGACACAGGGAGAGGAACCTGTTAAGCTTAAGCTTCTTAATGATTCTTGCATGAGGCTGCAAGGTCCATCTCTTGTTGTCCCTGCTTGCTGCATATGAGCAAACTCTTTTGAGTCCAGACTCTATTCCCCTAGGAGAATCTGATGATGGCTCCTTGAATATAGACAGCTCTCAGATGTTACTGGACAGAGATCTCAGCCCAGCAAAGAATGACATCTACTTGAAATAAAATGGTTATAGAAAAACAAACCTGAGTTATCTTTTTGCCCATTTGTTTTTCAATTTATCAGCCTTAGAACGATTGTTTGCACATTTTAATAAATCAATCATTAAGAAAACAGATCACTCGGGAGAATCCCACCAAAGCAAGCCAACAAAATCCCCTTCACATTATTAACAGTGTATTTGTCGGAGCCCGATAAACATTCATCCACATCAGGCAGAGCGTTCCTGCAAGTAACGAGCCAGCACGTCTCCGAGCACATCACTGGTAACCTAATCCCACCTGACTGCACACATTTCAAAACAAAGCCATATAAACTGTATATTTACTAATGGAATATAAGATGCCATTAACACACCACAGCATCAGCATATCCATTGTCCACAAAACAAAGAAAGCCTGCTTTCTACAGACAGCTGCTTCTATACAACATGCCCCGCAAAATCAAAGCCATTCTTTCAATAGCGGGTACACCTCTTCATAGCACTAGCACCGAGGGGTAGTTAATTGGTTTACCAATCATTAACCTGATGTCATTATTTTTCAGGACAAAACAATTTCAGTAGCACAAATATACATCTCCCAATTATTCCAGTTCTAGACTGAATGCTAGGGTTTATCAAGATGATTTATGTATCATTGTAAAAGCACATTCCTTTGAATAAAACGTTGAATTAGGCTTTACTTTCCATTTAAGCCAGGGGCAATAAACTAGTGTGCTAAACATTTTTGCTGTCTTCAATACCACATATGGCCACTAGATGTCAGCATGGCACATCACAGCTAACCAGCACCTAATCATGGCAAATGATTCACAAAGCATTCTCTAATTGGGTATAAAAAGTGTCATGAGAACGGTCCCTTAGCCTTCATCCATTAAGAACCATTCAACCCTGCGGCTCAGAATAAGACAGAATCCAAATCACTCCAAGGGTCGAATAATGGCATATTTACTCATAAAAGAAATCACACCATGTTACGTAGATACATTGCCAGAACAAATCGGATTGTTTTGATTAAAACACTTTTTTTTTTGTATTGGAGCCATAATTTTACACTTTTAAAAAGCAATTAAAATTAAAACTATGAAGAAGATGAAGTTTTTACATGAATCAAGGGCAACGATAGATACAAATGTACGCCTGGTTAAATGTTTAGATTACTCTGCAGAGACGATCATGTGTTTATTTATAGTTTCGTTTTACATCGTATAGATTAGAGGACCTGATCCCACCTAGGAGCAGACAAATGCCATCCGAGAGAGGGCTGAAGAAGCTCTAGAATACACAACTAACGATGCAGATTTTTGCTTAAAATCATGGTCAATCCAGAGATTATAACTGATCATAAGACTGGTTTGTGGTTAATAAAGACACTCAAAACAGCAATTAAAAATCATGCATTGCAACCATTTATTTTGCCAGTTAATATTTGCACTTGTTAGAAAAAGAAAAAAAAAAAAAGTGCATAATTTTTTGTACACAAAACATTGCAAGTGTATTTACACACCCAAATAAATGGGGTATATTAGCACAGATACAAAAATGTATGATAGATATATTTAAATAAATATCACAGCGCCCCCTCCCCCCAAAAAAAGATAAATGGAGAATCCTCAGGTAATCGTTTTAACATCTAATATTCGGCAAGCACAGCTGCATAGGAAACGTTCCATTCCTATTGAGACTGCTCGTAACTTATTAACCACCAGAGCGCCGGCATCTTTATTAAGATTTTAAACCAGTGGCGAGTCTCTGTGAAAGAGCGCTGCACTCCGCTACTACCCATTACGAGAACGTACGATGGTAGCCAAGGTGGAAAGTATCGAAACCAAATTAATTTCCTATAAAATAAAAAAAAAACCTTTACGTAAAGACATTTAAATTATGCTTTTAAAGAGGTTTCTATTTCAAATGCTCATTTATACACAGTTTCGATTGTATATACCATGAAGATATCAGGTCACTGCCATGTTTTCCCTGCAAAACTTCAAAATTTATGGAAGTTTTAAGTTTTTTATAGCAGGTTATACACGGAGTAAAAAAAAACAATTTACTGTGTACAACTGACAAATTGATACCTGAATCAGTTTTATTTAATATATACAGAAGCGCTATGCTGAATATTATGGGAGATAAAAAAATTACATCTTTCTCAGTTGAACGGCAAGAATCATAGCACCCCCTCCGCCCCAAGCTAAATAAAAATGTACATGAAAAGGAAAAAAAAAAGAAAACCCCAACGTTCTATGAAACTTAATGAAAGACACACTATACAAATATAGGTGGTATAACACTACCATCCTGTCTTAATCCGCATTTAGTTAGCAGCCGCCAATCTGCGTTGTGACACGATGTCCCAGGAGGTTGCTCCCCAGTATCCTTCTGCGGGAAGCAGGCACGACACATTGCGACAGCGTGCTGGATCACGGGCCCAAAGTCAGGTTTGGTAATGAATAAGACAGGCAACACTGCACATTTTTGGCAATTTTATATATAGATCGGATGGTACTGTTTATGAGTCAGTTTCTTCCTGCAGGTTGGGCATGACGTCGCATTTTTAAGAGCGTCTCGAAGGCACTGGCTGCAGAAAATATGGCCACATTTAGTGGACACAATGAGACGTCTACTTTGCGTTATCTAGCAGAGGGGAAACAAAAAAAAAAAGTCATTTGTAGGCATAAAAAGTTTTCCTGCAAGTGTGGATGATCCGTATTAATCGAGTACTAATGAATGACCGAGCCGTGAAGCTTTAGGCGTAGGAATACTTTATGCCATTCGCATATTGACCTTGCTGTACGCCATTTAGCAGTTGAAAAGCCCAGCTGTGTGCTAGGGGATTAAGCTATATGCATATGTATTATATATGTGCTAAATAAAGTGTCCATTTTACCTTCAAAAGGCAACAAAAATTAAGTAAAGTTATCTGAATAGGAAATGATAAAGAGCCAACAGGTTTTCTTCCGAACACATAATCGGGCTTGTTTGCCATGTGTTGTAAAGTCGCCCTTGGATGCACATAATATTAAATATTACTTGACGTATGATCCTTCCAGATTTTATAGACAAAGACACTGCATAGAATTCCACTTACTTCAGTGTAGCCATCCATGCAGATCGGACAACTAATTCTGCCGGCTGAAAGCCTGTAACGTAGGTAAAGGTAGTTATGAACCAGGTTTAAGTAAAGAACAGCCACGCAGTTCTTGTATTCATGTCACTTTGTGTAGTTTTCCCTGCCTCCCTCCCGTTACAGTACGACAAAATAGTACTCCTGCCCTACATCATCAATACATAAAGCTGGCAACTGCTGCTCAGAACTCCCTTTCTTTCAATGAAGAGAATGTTTCGGTTAAACATCCACCCAAAGCACATCCATCGTTATTATTATTAACTAAGCCTAGATTGGAGATACTTTGTTTTCATGCGGACATGTCCCTCAAATATATTTAGCGTCATGAGTATTACCGGGTGTTATTGTCTGTCAGAAGGCAGCAGTACAGAAGCAAAGCAGAAAGCGGGTTGTGCATGAGATTCAAACTAACACAGCCATAAAACAAGGTTTGGTGTAAAATGCATACCTCGAACTATCATGATCTACGGACGGCGCGTCCCTGGGAACCCTGCTGGTGCCAAGCAGGTCGATGTCGCGGGAATCTTCATCATCGCTGCTCAGTATGCAGCTGGCTGTTTGCTGGGAGGCTCTAGAGCTGCCTCTCCTTTGACCCTGATTATCTTACAACAAAAAAGGAACTTTAAGGACAAAACTCAAGCCGATGAACTGATATAACACTAAAAACATATTTTCTATAACGAATACTTACCTTCGACAATCTTGCCATTTAAAAACAGGGTGAAAAAAAGAGAAAAGAAAAAAAACAAGACATTAAATATAGTTAATGGAGCTCACACCAGGACAGTGTCTATTGGGGGGGGGGGGGGGTGAAATATAAGTAGATCATATTTAGCCAATATTCTCTATATAATGTATCTGGTAACATCAGGTATATATTTTAATACTTATTAAGAAGTAGATATATAATTTTTATTTTATTAGAATAAGCAGATGTCCTTGTATTTTAACAGCTCTACTTACAACAACAGAATCGTTGTGAGTTAAGTCCACCACTACCGGTTCAGTGGATTCACATGTAAGATCCACCACTTCTTCCCCTTGAACAAAGACAAAAAAGGATCAGATAGGACTTCAAGCATACCATTTTTTTTTGGCAAAACAGATACAGTTCCTAACTGGTTTAAAGCCGATTACCTCCCCGTCATATGAACTAGCACAAGAGTGTGTTCCACAGTCAGGACACACGCAAGATGGGGGGCCATCACTGTGGGGAGTACACTCTACGACACGGTGCCTCCGCATAATGAGATGCAGGCATCTATCCGGTTGGTTGGGTATTTCTAAACTTAAGTTTTTCAAGTTAGTCATAGAAAAAGCCCCCCCCCACACACTATAGAATCTGATCAAAATAATGATAGCTAAAGAAAGCCCTTATTGCCCTGTAAGAGATTATACATGTGTGGGTACAGAAAATAAGAAAATTACAGTTAAACACAACAAAAACCTGTCACAAAGGGTGGGAAATTGTAACAGAAGGAATTTTAGGTTTCCTAGAAAGTTGGCACAGAAAATTTAAATTTAGCATGCCGGTTAAAATGATTTATAACCAAGACATAACATTGCACTGTCTGCATTATAGTGGAGTACACAGACTTTGCAAGGGTTTGTTAGACGGGGCGCAGGGTAACATATACACTCACCACTTTCCTCCAGCTCTATGGGCTCCGTCGCTGCGGCCATATTGGCAGTGGAGCCGTGTCCTGCGCGCCTTTTATTGGCTCTCCTCGAATGACTGGAGTCGGCTGCCTTGCGTTTCCGTTGAGCCTGTCGCCAAAATACAACAACACACGGCTTTAAACTTTTCTTGTGACCATCTATCTGCGGTAACTAGATGGAAGATGATGGGAATTCAACTAGAGTACACCTGTCATTTTAGTGTATGAACACGATGAAAGCAAAGTGAATGAAGAACTTTTTTTTGGGGGGGGCATATTGTTGCTACATTTAGTTACAAAAGTCATACTCCGCAAATGGAAGAGTACCTTTAAAAACATAACTTTTTTTTTTTTTATTGAGAAGCGACCATCACAAGTTATCAGGGAGGCCCTTGATGTACACACATGCTAAGCATTCTTATATACTGCCTTATTTTTCTTTGTGTCCTGTGGTATGTCACAGGTATGTGGCGTGCACTCAGACAACACCTCTGGGTTATTGCGGAGAAGGAAATTCATGGATAACATTTTCTTTTTAAACTAGATTTAGGTTTCTAACAGGGACCTTTCATGAAGAAGGCAGCTTAGTTTATTTCATGTAACCACTCCAACAGAACAAAATAATTTCCTAGGAGACTGTTTGTGAATACAGAACGGACACACACGGGGTATATACTTTTTTCAGTGCAGTGGACACTCAACAATGAAAAGCTAAACTTAGTCTTTGAAACTTACACTGAGGGCATGTAGTTAAACCTAAAGAGGGATCATCAAGTCCTTCACCGCATATACAATCAGGTTCTACCTTTGCAAGGTACACAGGTTAGGACTCAAACATAGGAAAGCTTAATGTAATCAGTTAAGCCGTTACGCCTTCTGTGTTGCAGCCCAGCCAAGAATGAGATGAGAAACTTTTCTGTAAGATGAAGACGGCATGGTTTCAAGAAGCCTGGCCAGATTAGGAAGTGTATATACATCATGCTAAGAGAACCAGCTTTCTTTAATCATCTCCACCTTTGAGTCACTTTCTGGTTCCGCTAATCTGAGTCCAGAGGTCAAACCTAACCTATCCCCGGAGGTGAATGTGCCTCCAGGGGTACGATAGCGAAGCCCAGCAGTGACATGTAAGCAGATTTCTATATAAAGCTTAAAAAGCTAAAGCACCAAAGGCACCCATTTGAAACGAGAGTTAAGACACTTTATTGCGCAGAAAGGTTGGAGAACACGTAGAACCTTTAGCGGTGAGCTGCAGTCACACAAGCATACGCTGCCATGCACCTTCATAGTTATCACAGGTTGTTCCAATACTCACAGTGCTCATGATGTGAATAGCAAGTTAGACACCAGAGAGTGATACAGACACCATACAGATAGACAGGCAAGGCGCGGGTCGTATTTTATATATCGATGCAGCAAATCCTTAAAACACAACTAAAAGTCCAGATTAGCCGTTCTTCTAAACCTGAAAGGGAAACACAACCAGAGTGCGAGTGTTTAAATGTGACAGACCCACCACCGATGCGCACACGTATACATAACAAGCCAGACACCTTTCTGGCTACACCAGACTCCTATGGGACAGTCCAACACGCACGGCTGAGCAGACAGACATCACAAAAAAAGAAATAAAAAGTGTATTCATATTTCATCTCACACTCAATTCTGTTTCTGTAGACCAGACTGCAGTTACATGACACGTTTTTGTGTCAGACCGTATACTACATAAGAGACAGACTTTACACCCCTCTTCTCTCCATAGACAACAAGATGGCAGGCAAGAAAGCCAATGGGAGTAAAAGCGCGTGAGCCGGCTGCAGGCGACCCGCAGAGAGTACGCACAGGAGACATGTTTGGCAGAAGCCGTGTAAACAGCGGATAGGCAGAGACAGAAGAAAGGCATAGACAGGATTCTCATAAATCCAAGTAAATAACACATGCATGCACTAATATGAATATATAATATTATATAAATAACATAACTTTACTGTAACATGGTCAGTTTGATGCAGTAAGATTAGCCATATTGTATTTCTGGTTAAATTCTTTGGGTGAAGAGATAAGACAACAGAAGGAGTAAATCCCCAATAATAAATAATGCAGTCACATTCGGTCATCATTATTATAATGATTTAAGGACACAAAGAAATATATAACAGAAAAGGAAGAAGAAAACTATTGGGGGCTCCAAAGTTTAAAAGTTTTGTGTTCTTAAATCAATAGAATCAAGATTAGCAAAGTTATTTTGGGCCATGTAGATTACTAGGATCAGAAAGTAACACTAGCGTGTACAAGCGACACCTGAACACATTATATACACACAGGTATGTAGAAAAGTTTGCATGTCGTATCAATATAATAAAGGACTAAACCAAATCCCATCTGGAACACCTGGTTGCAAGTTCCCAGAGACTCCAAGCTCATTTTCCGTACTCATTAAATCGCATTGCACAGTGTGGAGTTTTAATGCAAACAGGGTGGCAAAAAAAAGGGGAATTAGAGTGAAAATAGCATCTGACTAAATATAATATAATAATCAATAAAAAAATTTTTATCTCAGGTCTAGTCTAAGTGGATATTGAGCAATAGGTTAGGACAGAAAGTAGTGTTAAATACTCCGGCTCTATGGTCAACACAAGTTAGCAGTCCATGCCTCCTTAGGCGGAGATCTGCTCATGGCTACGTACAACAGCATCATGAGGGCTTGTATGGAGAAACACTGTATGGATTCATAAAGAGATCAGAAGGAATGGGCTCTAGTCTACGACTGGAAGAGTACACAAAATAGAGCGGTTAGCTATAGATATATACACTCACTGGCCACTTTATAAAGGTACACCTGATCAATTGCTTGTTAACACAAGTAGCTAATCACATGGCAGCAACTTAATGCATTTAGGCACGTAGACGCGGTCAAGACAACTCGCTAAAGTTCAAACCGAGCATCAGAACGGGGAAGAAATGGGATTTAAGTGACTTTGAATGTTGCATGGTTGTTGGTACCAGACGGGCTGGTCTGAGTATTTCAGAAACTGCTGATCTACTGGGATTTTCACGCACAACCATCTCTAGGGTTTACAGAGAATGGTCCGAAAGAGAAAATATCCAGTGGGCGGCAGTTGTGCGGACAGAAAAACCTTGTGGGTGCCAGGTCAGAGGAGAATGGGCAGACTGGTTTAAGATGACAGAAAGGCAACAGTAACTCAAATAACCAAGATATGCAGAATACCATCTCTGAACGTGCAACACCTCGAACCTTGAAGCAGAAGACCCCACCGGGTGCCACTCCTGTCAGCTAAGAACAGAAACTGAGGCTACAATTCGCACAGAATAATCAAAACTGGACAATGGAAGAATGTTGCCTGGTCTGACGAGTCTCGATTCCAGCTGTGACATTCAGATGGCAGGGTCAGACTTTGGCATTAACATGAAAGCATGGATCCATCCTGCCTTGTATCAACAGTTCAGGCTGGCGGTGTAATGGTGTGGGGGGACATTTTCTTGGCACACTTTGGGCCCCTTAGTACCAGTTGAGCTTCGTTTAAATGCAACAGCCCATCTGAGTATTGTTGCTGACCATGTCCATCTCTTTATGACCACAGTGTACCCATCTTCTGATGGCTACTTCCAGCAGGATAATGCACCATGTCACAAAGCTCACATCATCTCAAACTGGTTTCTTGATCATGACACGGTCTCCATGGTCACCAGATCTAAATCCAATAGAGCACCTTTGGGATGTGGTGGAACAGGAGACAAATCTGCAGCAACTGTGTGATGCCATCATGTACATATGGACCAAAATCTCTGAGGAATGTTTCCAGCACCTTGTAGAAAGTACGCCACAAAGAATGAAGGCAAAAGGGGGTCCAACTCGGTACTAGCAAGGTGTACTTAATAAAGAGGCCAGTGAGTGTATATATATTCCAAGTTAGTCTGCACTCAATCTCACGATATTACCGAGAGATATTTATAGACAGATATTACACACACATGGTGAACTGACGTGCTGGCATCATACCGTTATATGCCTTGTCTCACAACTCGAGAGTGTCCCTAAAGCAGGGTATGCCTGTAAAATCCTAAAGCGCAGATACTGCATTTGCTACACATCCAAGAACGCAAGACTAAAGGTTTAATCCAAAAATGCCAACCAACGCAAGTCACATGGCATTTCATAACGAATACCTGTATGGATTCAGGTAGTCAACAATTATTTCCTGCAACACTATCAATCAACACACTAAAGATTGTAAGCTTGCGAGCCGGGCTCTCTCCAGCTAATGTATCGGTTTGTCTTAGTCTGTCGATTCTCGTCTCGTCATACCCCTTGAATATATGTATTGTAAGAAACGCTGCGTACATTGTTGGCACTAATAATAATAACAACAACAACAACAATAAGTCTTATTTCCAAAAAGCACAGTTCTCTTCACCCTTGATGCAGGTAACATGAGCATTTCTATAACATATGGACTGTATAGTGAAAGTATGTTGGTAGAAAATCAATGGAAGGTGCACCACATCTAAAGCCAGGTGGCATGGTAGTAAAATATAGGTCTCTGATGTTAAAGGACAGTAAGAGTTATTTTAAAACAGGGATCAAGGAAAGAAACAGTATTTTAGTAGGATATCTGTCAGTCAGATGTTTTAATCAAGAACCGCTCATTCAGCTTATAGGCGGACACGTGTTAATGGCACGCTATCCTCACATCAGCTGGAAGATGGGAAGCCTTCCACCTTAACATAAAGGAATAAATACAGGGGGGGGGCAGGGCCGGCCCTATAATGGGGCAGACTGGGGCAATTGCCCCAGGCGGCACTTTAGAAGGGGCGGCACTTTGCCGCCCCAAGCGCTTTTTTTTGTAGCGGAGGAGAGAGGGGCACCGAGTGGTTTTCGCTTACCCGCTCGGCGCCCCTCTCTCTCCTCTGCGGCGAGTCTCCCTGTTCGGTCCCGGTGCCGCTTGTAATGCAGAGCGCCGGAAGTGACGTCAATTTCCGGCGCTCAGCATTACAAGCCGGCACCGTGACAGAGCAGGGAGACTCGCCGCAGGACTGTTTAAAGGTAAGTACCGGGGGGGGGGGGAAATCGTAGATTATGGCGTCGACGAAGTTTAAAATGCCCCTCCCCCCGGCGTTGGCGGCGGCGTTTTAAACTTCGCCCCAGGTGGCGTTAAGTCTTCGGCCAGCCCTGGGGGGGGGTTTAATGATTCCTTAAACCTCCAGAAGATCAACTAACCTTTTCTGAAGGAAAGACCATCAATGTTTTCCTGTAAAATAAAAATAAATTGCATTTAGTATGCCGATTAAAATCAAAACAAACTCAAGGACCACATATACATTACACCATATTAAAGATGATATTTGGAAGTCAATGCAACTTGCATTACAGCCCTGAAAATAGCATTAACTAGAAAGAATACAAAATATTCTTCTATATAAAGCCAGCACCTCGATTGGAAGCATGAAATCCCTATATCACAACATCTATTACTATACAATATGAGGTCAGGTATCTCATATAGCACTACAAGATCAGACAGGTCTCTCCTAACACGCATGCAGAGGCTGTCACTATATGTTCAGGAAGGCCTCACTCACTGTACATACATGAGCGACACAGATCACCCCACACAGACACAGACACCACAGCCTGCCGCTACAGGACAGTCCCGGCTCTCACCCTCACATACTGACATGCACACCGGAGGAGACCGGACGAAACGAACCAAAGCCCAGCCAAACGCCCCGGTATCGCCCCGCTGCTAAACACACTTGCTTTGTTGAGCGCTGAACAAAACACATTACAGCGAGAGAAAGAGAAACCAGAAAACCCATTAACGGTGCAGGCGCCATGTAAACGCTGCCAGAAGCCCCAGGAAGCGGGTCAAAGCAAAAAAAAAAGCCTCCCGGCGATTATTTTCTTTTATATATGGTATATATTACATATATACATAAATACATATAGTCACTACAATAGAGGACAGGCCACACATACCACTGACCTTAAATCCCCTCTCCACCATACAGTGTCCAGCTACTTAGCGAGGCAACTCCTCACACAGCCGCCCCTGACCACCCCGGAAGCATCCAATATACCCCCGATCCCCGCAGCCCTCCCGTTGCCCCTGCGCATTGGTAGCCTCGCCTCCCTCCACAAAGTATCCCCGGGTTTTACAATATTCCGATTGGGCGCCGGAAACGTCTGTTATAAACTGTCTGGCTTTCAAACATAAATACAATTCCGGTTTGGCGAAAGTGCTTATGGATATTGTAGTTATAATAGCAGGAAGAAGCCCGAGCATTACGCATGCGTATTAGTGATGGGAAGTTCGGATCATTAAAGTGAATCGGATCATTTCGACTCGTTCACTGAAATGATCCGATTCATGATCCGAATCTTCGGATCACTCAGTGTGACTCACAGGAGTTACTGTTTCCCAGTTGCTCCGTGCAGGCACACTAACGATTGAACCCGCCCCTTTCATTAGTCAATGAACCCTCCCGCCTGCCTACTCGAGTGATGTCAATGAAGGCAGAGAGTCGTTCAAAGATTCAGATCTTACAGGGATCCGAATCTTACAGGGATTCGAATTTTACAGGAATTCGAATCATTCAGAGAATATCACCATACTTTTATAACTAAATACATTAATAATCACTACCCACAGAATTTAGATTCCCCCTTTACCTGTAACTGCACCTTAAGCTAACTTTATTAAATTAATTAAATTAACCCTCAGCATTAAATTAACCCTTAACACCCCATCAACCATAACTGCCCCTAAAATTAACCCTAAAGACCCCATTAATCATAACTGCCCCTAAATTAACCCTAAACACCCCATCAACCATAACTGCCCCTAAATTAACCCTAAACACCCCATCAACCATAACTGCCCCTAAATTAAACCTAAACACCCCATTAACCATAACTGCCCCTAAATTAACCCGAAACACCTCATTAACCATAACTGCCCCTAAATTAACCCGAAACACCCCATTAACCATAACTGCCCCTAAATTAACACTAATAATAGTATTAAAACAAATTTTAGAAAGCTTTTGTATTGCACGATTTTATCCTTTACATATGAGGGTAATTTGTTAGACTGATATTAATAATAGTTAATTTTTACTTTTAATAAATAGCTACAACACAGTTTCCAGTAATTTTGTATTTGTATTTTGTTTTTACATGTTTTGTTTAGTTATTTATATTATATTTATTTCATTCATTGTGTTTCCCCTTCCTCGGTTTGCCTGTGTTTCATGCTTCAGTTCTATTGTGACCTCGATAGATGCTTCTGCCTTTATGATGTCATTATTCTCTCAGCTATATTCTCTGCATTCTGTTGCATTTAGTAGACAGCGACGGTCTAACCATGAAGCTGTATGTGATCCTTGTTTTTATATGTGCTCTGATCAGTGCATCGGAGAACTTTGAATATGCAGAGTGTGGGAACAGACCCCTAGTGAATGAAGCCAATGGCCCTCGTGTGGTAGGGGCCAAGTTTGGAGAGCCTACTGACTGGCCGTGGATAGTTAGTATCCAGGAGGGCATTGATGGTGATTATTTTCATTCATGCGGAGGGGTGGTTCTGAATCATTTGTGGGTTCTCACAGCTGCCCATTGCTTTAAGCATCGCGGCGATGATTTGACTTTCTGGAGAGTTGTGGTTGGTGCCAACCCACTATCGGACCCGGGGACAGATGCTCAGATCCGAACCCTAAAAGAAATAATTCAACATGAGGACTACAACCCTGCAATTGAATACAATGACATTGCTTTGCTCCGGCTGAATACGTCGATCTTCTTTGACACGAATGCTCAGCCTGCCTGCCTTCCACCCAAAGCAGCGATTCTCAGTAACGTGGATAACTGCTACGCTGTAGGCTGGGGTGTCATCCAAGAAGGATCCACTGCGCCATCAAACGTCTTTCAGGAAACCAAGGTAAATTTGATTTCTGTTGAACGCTGCAACCGCCCGAGCTGGTACAACGGTGCTGTGGGTGAGTACAACCTGTGTGCGGGAAATGAACAGGAAGGCATCGATAGCTGCCACGGCGACCATGGAGGAGCTTTGATGTGCAAAAGAAGCAAAACCAAGTTCTATACTCTGGTTGGCATAAACAGCTGGGGCTCCAGCTGTAGCAAGAAGCAAAGCCCTCAAATTTACACTTCAACGCAGCACTATCTCGACTGGATCTATGGACACATCGATAAATCCAAAAAGATTCAAAAGAGAGCCGTGGAGAAAAACATCTGGCAAAAATTAGCCAAAATGATCACCAACGTCGGCAAGAAGATTGGTGTATTTTAGATGGTCCAGAATGGAAAAGAACTTTAAATCAATGGTGAACCATCTATTTGTGATTTGCAAACCATATAGAGTGTTAGGCATTAGTTCTATAAGTTCTATAAGGCATTAGTTCTATAAGTTAAGATAAGATTAATAAATAGAAATGTATCAATAAGACGTGTTATTGTGATGATTATAAATGCTGTCGATATAGTCGTATAGATTAAATAAGATCAAGCAGGGGCATTGGACGTAGTCTTTCATTTGTGAAGTAGCAAGGTACCCGGTGAATATTGAAATCTTGTGGTCTGGCTATTCTTCTGTTGTTCTGCAATATCTAGTACTGGGTTTGCTAATTAATTAATTTTTCATGTGCTGTTTATGGGCTTTTAATATCATATCGTAAAAAGGAGAAAAAAACTAAAAGAAAAACATATACTGTATTATGTAAAATAGAAAGAAAAAAGACTCTCAAGGTAAAAATAAATAAGCAGCTCCAAAAAAACACCAAACATGTGGTTCCTCTGCACATAGAAATACAAATAAAAATAGGATACAGGTGAGAGTGCTACGGATAAAGACTAAAATATATATCTCTATATATATGTACGCAACTGGCAAGGACTAAAAATAAATAAAAAAGTTTTAATATAGTCAAATGACACATTGAACATATAATCTCAAATTATAAACATGTATAGTGAAAATATAATGTTAAAATACAGATAAAACAACATGTCAAATAATATACATTAATTTATGCGTTTGGATTTAAATATCAAAGAACGGAAAGAGGTTTAATCTTAATACGTCTTCCTGAGTGTGATTTCTTTTCATCCTACAGAATTGTTCATTGGGGACATTGTTAATTTAAGGTGCAAAGCGTCAGCTAGAATTATCTATAAAAGCTATTTATGTCCTCTTTTTTGAAGTATGTAGTCGTATGTATTTGTTGGTTCTATATGAAGATATCAAGATCAAGAAATTGTATTTTACTCTTATTTATATTGGTAGTAAGTTTAATGCCCCAATCATTGGAATCATTCTATTTCTGTCCTTTTCCATACAAAGAAAATATCATCGATGAAACAGCAATAGGTCAGCAGGTTCGCACTTATTGCTTAACTAGTTGTAAATTGCATTGTTCATAACATATTTTATCAAAGAAATGTTCTCTCTACTGCAGAATTGTAGCCATCTATGTGATTATGGAACCAGTTTTTAAGGAATCGTGTTTTTGTAAAAATCTATAAAGTGGTTGAGTAGAATTTTATGACGAACAAACGTTCAACAAGTCGTCAATGACGCCATCAGGACCATGTTTGCATTACGTGTCCAGACCAGTTTTTATATTTTTGCAATCTTTTGTATCTTTATTTCACGCTTCACTCTGGTTATGGTCTCCTTATTTTAACCCTTTAATGACCAATGACATGCGGGGCATGTCACTTCACGAGAAAATGTTAAAAAAACAGTGGCTTGCCTGCCACATTGTGACTTAAAATTAACTTAGAAAGCAGTAACCTGTCAGGACCCAGGCAAGCAGGTCGGGTAGGAGCCAATGTGCAGGGGATACGGGGAAGTCTGTCTGTACCTCTTTACAGATTATCAGTACTGGAAAACAGAATAGAAAGGAGCTGAGGCAGAGACAGGGGAGCGGAGGCAGAGACAGGGGAGCTGAGGCAGGGCGGACGGCAGGTAAGCCCACTGGTAGGGCGGACGGCAGGTACAGGCTCGGGTACAGGCTCGGGTACTGGCTCGGGTACTGGCACACTGGCAAGTAAGCCCACTGGCGGGGCAGACGGGAACGGAGGCCAACTGGCAGGGCGGAACGGTAATGGAGGCCCACTGGCGGGGCGGACGGGAACAGAGCAATACAGGGCCAGGTACAGGTACAGGTACAGGTACAGGCTCAGAGCGAAGCAGTCCTTCAACATCAATGCCAAGGCCCTGAATGAAGGGCAGGGAAGGTCTGGAAAAGACATATTGACTTTTGAATTTCTCCTGAGGAAGCCGACATTGAAGTCGGCGAAACGCGTTGAGAGACTTTATAATCATCGATATTAGGACTTTATAAGGACTGGCTGAGTACCATTTCCATTTTTGTGAAGGACATCCTCACACTGCTTTTATGCATAACTCATTTGTTATGCCCATCCGTTTGTAAGATTTTTACCTTACCAATTTTTACTGCACTATTTCGTTTCCTATCTTTATCACAGTCTGGATTTTTGACGAGCAATCACTTTCAAGTACACTTGTGAGTGCAATTAATATCAAAATTTTAATTTCTTGTCAAAATTTATTATACTATATTTGTTTTATTTTTTTCCCACATATCTATGCGCCCCGGTTTTTGTCTATATACCAGGTCTTATAAAGCTTGATTTGTGCGTCGGGGTACAGTAATTCTGGAAAAGAAAAAGATCTTCCACAAACTGTTCCCACAAAGTTGGAAGCAGAGCATTAACCAAAATATCTTGGTGTGCTGAAGGTGCTGTTGTCTACGGTACAATACGGCAGCATGATAAACTAAAAATGGAGATGCATAACTGCTGATATATCTACAGAAACATCATATAATTCAAATGACATAAAAGTGTCATTTTTCCCCCGCGTCCTACTAATAAACTAGCAGATTATTGTCAAAGTATACTTTTTCAGTCATTGATCAGCAGAGTGTTGAGTCTCTTTTGCACAGTTTTGTAGGGGACTAGAAGCACTTTATATACCGATAAGAGATCTGCTGCTCAAAATGGTTTTGAGGCAGTAACAGGCAAGTCAGCTGGAACAAGAGGGATTTGGTAGGGTAGACGTCTCTTCGACATTTAAGATGGCCAACCAAAAACACGCCAGCTCAACCGCAAGTTTGAAAGAAGCAGGAACCTCACACATCCACTTATGCACAAGTTAACAGTGAATTCAAATTTGATTTGAACTTTAGTTCAGTCTTAGACTCAGGATAACGAAATGTTCAGGCTTCACACTCCAAGTGCTGTTTTAACATTTTTCCCGTGCTCATATTTAGCAGTAATCTTCTCCTCTGTCATTTAGTGTACACACAAGTAATATATTGTTTTTATCAGGACAAGACAGATTTCTTCAGATACCATTTTTTGGGAAAAAATAAAAATTCTGCCCCATATGCTATTTGGCTAATTCAATTTACTCCATCAAACCATATATTTCCGATAACTAGAAACTCCAGGGTATTTCAAATGGTGGTATTTTTTTTAAACTAGACACTAGTAATTTATTTTATGTTTTTTATCACACACATTGTAATTCAGGGATAAATTTACAGATCCTGGTATATGTCACTGCCAAACAACAACCATATATGTGTTCTGCAACATCTCCTGAGTACAGTCATACCCCCCATGCATGGGTTTGTCTGGTTGTTTGGGGGGTAAAAGGCCACATTTGGGAAGTGCACTTATTTTTAATTATTTGACCTGGCCACTCCCAATTTATCTCATCAAACCATTTTATTTTATTTTAAAAAGTAGACACCTCTTGGGTATTTGAAATGCTAGTATTTAACTCTTTCCATGTCAGGATTTTTGGGAAGATACAGAGCTAATTCGAGCACTTGATCATAACATTACACTATGGACTTTTTTTTTGTTGTTGAAACTGGATGGTTCCCCCGATGGTGACATCACTGCATAATTATTTTAATTTTGAATTATTTGGCTATTTTTATCTTTTCCATTTTTAAAATAAATATTTTACTAATCACATTAGAAAGCTGTGCTCCATTGACTTGCATGGTTGGATGTTTTACCTGTTGGAAACTTGTTTATTTTTTAAAGGACACCACCGTCTTGTGAGATACAAAATCTCTCGCCGTGGGATCTACTGGCTCTATATAGATACTGCTCGGAGCTCAACGGGGTCATGTCACCTAATGGTAGTAGTGCAGCAGCTCCGAGTTCCTGGATTTTGACACCTGCCTGCTTCGTGTGAAGTGGATTTGTCAAGCCCTGATGCAAAGCGATAATGCATGAGACACGTTTCATAAATAGAAAACTGTATTTTAGAATTATTAACTGGGTCCAGATGTAGAAATAAATGCTTATGATGTCAGCATACAAGCGCTAGATGTTCCATTTGTCGCCGCCCGATACGCTGTGATCATGTGAGCTGCTCCTTTACCCAGAACGCCATGTTGAAGGAGCTGAGCCTGGCGCTCGCGAGTTTCTTCCAATTCTCTCCAGTGACGTTCTTCAAAAGAGCTCTGAAAGATGAAAATAAAACCGATACAAGTCAAGCATCAGCTCTACCTCACATAACACAATGTTTCTTTAGAGGCGTACAGAACAAAAGTTTAACCTGCAGGAAAATTGGAGCAAGAAAAGTTTAAATATTAATAAACTCATCTGAATCAAAATCATTAACTTGGAAAAATTGCTTATTTGTTGCTTAAAAAGACAAGTTTGTAAATGTCAATTCTACACAATTTCTATGAATTACTGGAGGTGTGAGAGTAATTCCAGCACATAGGGGCAAACTCCCTCTAGGTGAGCGTGTGTCTGGCTCATCCACCTCTACTTGGGAGATAGGATAGAAAGACCAGCACCACCATACAGACCCCATGGATCATGCAGTATCCAGGGCATAATCACATGGCTTTGCAGGTAGAGGTTCTTTATTAAATCTTTATTAAAAATCAAACGCTACCTACTGTATATAGGACTGCGGTATTTACACTTAAATTTACACTAACACACAAAAGCGCCGCAGCCACCCAGAGGCTAGAAGGCTTCCTCAGGGCTGTCAGTTGCGCTTGCCTTGGACGGCCGAGTCCGCTGAGGGGTTAACTCCAACATCTTTGCCTGCTTTTTACGTTCTGACTTTTTCTCCTCCAGTTTTCGTTGCAGTTCTGCCACACGATCATCTTTTGCAGCAATAGCTTTACTCAGCTGAGACTTCGTTTTCTTTTCTTCTAGCCTTTAAAAAAAAAAGTTTGTTTTCCATACAAACCAATAGAAAAAATAGACATTTTACATTAATAATGCCAGAGTGTTTTAATCATGAGAAAGGACACAGATAACATCACATTGTGAGCACAAATCATTCATTATAACACTTAAGGCTTATTCTGCGTCTTTGAGAAAACTAAGTATGTAATTTCTCTCATCAGTCTCGACCAATACTGAATACGTGTAAACTGCTCACAGTGAGCAGGCGCGATCATGGTGATTGGCAGTATGGGCAGAGCGATAATGGTGATTGGCAGTATGGGCAAAGTGATAATGGTGATTGGCAGTATGGGCAGAGCGATAATGGTGATTGGCAGTATGGGCAGAGCGATAATGGTGATTGGCAGTATGGGCAGAGCCAGTGGCGGAACTACTGGGGTCGCAGGGGTCGCGACTGCGACCGGGACCTGGAGTTCTTCCAGTCAGGGGGGCCCAAGGGGTGCCGAGCAGTCGTTTTCAGCAACCGCTCGGCATCCTTCTGTCTCCTCTGCTCCCTGCCGCCGCCTGCCTCAGCGCTGCCCCGACTGCAGAGGTGGGAGCGCGAGGCGTCTGTCTCGGGTGCCGGCGCTTCATGCTGAGCGCCAGCATATGACGTCATATGCCCGCGCTCAGCAGTGAAGCCGCGCACACCGTGGCAGAGCAGCGAGATAGAGGGCTCGCGCCCCCACCACAGGACTGCACGGTAAGTGACCTACAAAGGGGGGTAGGGAGAGGGTAGATAGTGAGAATGGAGGGGTAGGGTAGATAGTGAGAAGGGGGGAGAGGGGGTAGATAGCCTGAGAATAGGGGGAGAGGGTAGATAGTGTGAGAAGGGGGGTAGGGAGAGGATAGTGAGAATGGGGGGTAGGGAGAGGGTAGATTAGGCTGGGAGTGGGAGGTGCCCTTAACAGATTCTCGCACCGGGTCCCTGAGGCTTCTAGTTACGCCCCTGGGCAGAGCGATAATCCTGTCCACTTTTTTCTTGTTGAAAATAGGTGTATGTAATTCAGTTACTTGCCCAATGGGTATAGTTGTAATGATATTCACTATGGTTACATGTAGTATGTATACAAATTGTATTTTAACTTTAGGGTTCTGGCTAATATAGTAACAGGAGACAGATGTCTCAATTCATGGTCTCTTTAAGTGAAGATATCTGGTCATCTGGATATCAAGACTAATGTTGCACTTTGTGTCTGAACAATGCATTTATTTATGAATATGTGCTTCTGTCTCATGTTCTCAGTATTTAAAGTGGATACTCTCCGTAACAAGGCCATGTAGCTAATTACTCACTTTAGAGCAGCTCCCTTCCCCATGGCGGCTCGGTGTAGGGAGATTTGTTCCAGCGTGTCCAAGAGGAGTTGCTGCTTTGACTGCTTTTCTTGAAGGATCTGATCCCGTCTGTCCTCCTCCTCTTTCCTCTGGGCCTCCTTGGCTAATGCCAGACGCTCATGCAACTCCACCAAGGACATCTCACAGTTCAATCCATGCCCAGCAGTCTATAGAAAACAAAGGGACCCAGGCTCAGGGGGCCATACTGCACTGATAACAGGGCACGGGCTCAGAGGACCACTTTACATTGCTAACCGTGCACATGTTCAGGGGGTCACTATACATTACTAACAGCACACATGTTCAGGGGGTCACTATACATTACTAACAGCGCACATGTTCAGGGGGTCACTATACATTACTAACAGCGCACAGGTTCAGGGGGTCAATATACATTACTAACAGCGCACATGTTCAGGGGGTCACTAGACATTACTAACAGCGCACATGTTCAGGGGGTCACTATACATTACTAACAGCGCACAGGTTCAGGGGGTCAATATACATTACTAACAGCGCACAGGTTCAGGGGGTCACTATACATTACTAACAGCGCACATGTTCAGGGGGTCACTATACATTACTAACAGTGCACAGGTTCAGGGGGTCACTAGACATTACTAACAGTGCACAGGTTCAGGGGGTCACTATACATTACTAACAGCGCACAGGTTCAGGGGGTCACTATACATTACTAACAGTGCACAGGTTCAGGGGGTCACTATACATTACTAACAGTGCACAGGTTCAGGGGGTCACTATACATTACTAACAGTGCACAGGTTCAGGGGGTTACTATACATTACTAACAGTGCACAGGTTCAGGGGGTCACTATACATTACTAACAGTGCACAGGTTCAGGGGGTCACTAGACATTACTAACAGCGCACAGGTTCAGGGGGTCACTATACATTACTAACAGTGCACAGGTTCAGGGGGTCACTATACATTACTAACAGCGCACAGGTTCAGGGGGTCACTATACATTACTAACAGCGCACATGTTCAGGGGGTCACTATACATTACTAACGGCGCACAGGTTCAGGGGGTCACTATACATTACTAACAGCGCACAGGCTCAGGGGGGACACTATACATTACTAACAGCGCACATGTTCAGGGGGTTACTATACATTACTAACAGCGCACAGGCTCAGGGGAGACACTATACATTACTAACAGTGCACAGGTTCAGGGGGTCACTAGACATTACTAACAGCGCACAGGTTCAGGGGGTCACTAGACATTACTAACAGCGCACAGGTTCAGGGGGTCACTATACATTACTAACAGCGCACAGGTTCAGGGGGTCACTATACATTACTAACGGTGCACAGGTTCAGGGGGTCACTATACATTACTAACAGCGCACAGGTTCAGGGGGTCACTATACATTACTAACAGCGCACAGGCTCAGGGGGGGCACTATACACTCTTAAGATGCACGTGACTGAGGCATGTTGCTTGTTGATTTGATAAATAATGCAAAATCAATGCTCTGGTGAATAATGTAATGGTTTGTTTGCAATCTGCTAAATAACAGCCACTGAATAACACTTTGAATTTCCAAATTATCTATATTTGTATTCAGTGTGTGCAGAAAATATGGAAACTGGGAAGTATGCCACCTATTTTGTGGACCTCCGCTTGGTCTACATCATGGGGTGGCAACTTCATCACGGGTTTTTACATTTGCCTCATAATGTACTCACTTCTGTAAAGTCCACAAACTTATGTCTAATGCAAGGCGCAGACTCAATCGCTCGAATCTCTCGAATCAGCTCAAATTTGCGCTTTAGTTCCTCCTCTGCTTCCTCTAAAGCTTGGCGAAGGAGCTCCCGGCTCTCCTCGGTCACCTCCTGCACTGGAATATCAAGGCGATATAGCTTATTATTTACATGCAGGGTAATTCTGCCATATAATAATTCTATTAGTACATTCATGCTTGGTCTGAACAGACATATTATCCCATTTAAGCCAAAGTTTTAGTTTTTAAAAGATTTTTTATAACAATTGCCCCACACACTATATATTTGGTGACTGCTAGTCGATTAATATATACGTTCATCTGTTGTTTTATCGGTTACCATCAGGGCAGGACTGGCAAGGAGGGCAGAGGGGTAACTATTCCCGAACAGTAAACCGTCTCTGTGTTTAAGACAAAAGCTTCTTTCTTCCAATCTTAACTCCTTAAGGACCAGGCTGTTTTTATTTATTTGTACCCTTTTAACCAAGACTGGTTTAAGACTTTTGCTGTGCTCATGTTTAGCTGTAATTTTCTTGTTATCAAGTTAGTGTACCCACAAAAATTGCAATCCAGGTATGGATTTACAGCTCATGGTATATGTCGCTGTCAAACAACACCCCAATATGTATTTAGCAACGTCTCCCGAGTACAGTGATACCCCCCATGCATGGGTTTGTCAGGTTGTTTGGGAGGTAAAACGCCACATTTGGGAAGTGCGCATTTTTCAACATGAAACTTTAACATCTGCTCCTACTGCCCCCATCTCCTAAGTGGCCCATCTTTGAAGCCAGCTAATTCAATTTACCCCATCAAACCATATATTTTTGAAAACTAGATACCCCAGGGTATTTCAAATGGCGGTATTTTAACCCTTTCCATGCACTAATTTTACCACTAGCCTTTGTCAAAATTGGTGGTATTATTTTTTCTTTAAAAAAATGTATTACACAAATTGTACTTCAGGTGTGAATTCACATCTCCTGGTACATGTTACTGTCACACAACATCCCAACATCTTTTGATTACAGTGATACTACCCATGCATTGGTTTGTCTGGTGTTTGGGGGCTAAAAGGCCACATTTGGGAAGTGCTCATTTTTTCCATGTTGGTCAGTCTGAGCCTATGCTCTATCTTTGAACCCGACCACTCCAATTTACCCCATCAAACCATACATTTGACAAGCCTTGGGTATTTGAAATGCTTTTATTTTAACACTTTCCAATCATTTTAGCAACTTGCTCATAATTTATTTTACTATTTTTGGACTTTTTATTTTACATTTTGCTGGAACTGGATGGTTCCCCTGATGTTGAGATCAGTGCATAATTATTTTTAAATGTTACCACATTTTTGTATTTTTTTAAAATTTTTTTAGTTATTTTAATTTTTTTTACAATTTATTGTGATTAGAAAACTGGGCTCCATTGACTTGCATGGTGTAATGCAGTATCTGTATTCAACCTGCAAGGGGAGCCAGAGTTCTCAAGAGGGTCTGGATCCCTTTCTAAGCTTGTTTAATGCCATGACATGCCTGGCCCGTCATTGGTCATTAAGGGGTTAAGGGATGCCCACATGTTGTCTGGAAGGTACAATTTATAAAGAAATCTCCAAAGTGTTCTTTCTATTGACCTTGAAAATGTCAGTGATTGAGAGTTTATGTATTACACAGATTTTCTGCATCACGCTGAACGACTATAATCCTTTTGCCTTATTGGCCAGCAGAATCGGAACTCAAGTAAATAGGAAGAAGTTCAAGTTTATTATTCACAAAACCCGCAGAGCTCTGATGAAGCTGAGCGGTTCTCAGAGAAACCAACTTTGGGATTTAGATAATTGTTTTGTGGGTTAAAATTTTTTATATATATAAACTTGGTATGTAGATCAGATGTCTGCGGGTTGTGCGAGTCTACAGTACTGGCCACATGTACATATGTATACGCATATCTCTTTGATGAGCTAGAAGATTTATTGCCGTTAACCCTTTTAACATAACATACCTATTTGTTGCTTGTATTTCTGCAGCTTGACGCGGGCCTGCTTGGCATGTTTGTGTCCCTCAGCAACTTGCTCTACTAGGTCCCTCATGTCCTTCTCCTCTTGAAGACGCTTCTCTGCATACTGACGCATCAGCTTTTCCGTCTACAAAACACAGAAAGGCGAGAATATAGAAGAACAGTGCTGGCTATTCTATACAGATCATGTTTAGCCCTTACCATGATTGTTTCCTGCAAGCTCCAAGGTTTAAAGGAATAAATGCACATAATAAATATATATATATATATATATAATCTTATAGGTGTGTGGGGTCTGAGTGCATTCACCCTAGCTTAGAAAAAAGAACAATGCCCCACATGGTGCATTTGCAGATATTTCGCTCACTTGCAGATTTATCAAGAGCCCCGACGAAGGGCTGTAACTCAAGTTTGTATCTGTGATACCCTCTATGTGTGAATAAATTGTCTCCTGTCTTCAGCAGAAATCCTCGGTGGGCTCTTTTACTTTCCTATACATGGATTTGGGTTCAAAGACGCACCCAGGTATGGATTGATATATAAATATATATTTACATAAACATATAACTAATGTGCTTTTTCCAGCACAAGTCTAACAACCCTTTAAGTGCCAGATGGGTGAGTGACACCTTGTGACGGACATGAAGAATGTATTACTCACCCTCAGCCAACCAAAGCATTAACCCTCTGCTGCCCAGGGAAGCACCCGCTGGGATTTTATTCTGTGTTACATGTTTAAGATCACTGTTTAAGATCAGTTTCTTCTTATAACCAGTTCTAGATTCCTTTATTTATATTAAACTGCTATGAAGGAACACTAATACGTTGAAGATTACAGAACCAGCAATCCCACTATAGTTTACAGTCACTGCGACTATCCATATTTATGAATTTATTCTAATTTTAACTGGAATTAGATTATTTGTCTTCAAAATTAGAATAATGTTTCATAGGATTAATGCTACATGAGTGCATATAAGCAGAACACTAATAACTGAATATCTTCTGCTCCAACCCTTTACATTATTCCTGATTAGTTAGATGTCTTCATAAAACTAGCTATGTGCTTTCCCTCACGTCTGATACGGAGAGCAGATCTGTTTCATTCTGCAGTATTTCACCTCTTCTTTTTTCATTGCAGCTTTCTTCTTGTTTTCCTGGATAAGATTCTGCCGGGCCAAGAGTGCTTCCTCGCGACTCAGCTTCCCCTCCAGACGCCGGCACTCAATCTCCGCCAGCTGATTCTCGAGATCCTTCTCCCGCATCTGCCGCTGCCATTCCAGAAACTCGCTCGGGTCCCGGGCTCCATCCACCAGTCTTTCAACTCTTAAATCAAACAGAAAACCTCATGGAGCTTTGATTTCCCAAACACGTAGGGTTAATGTGTGTTGCGTGTGTCCAGTGCCCCTTACCCCTTAAGGACCAAGCTGTTTTTTTTTTCTTTTTGTATCGCCTCCTAAACGCTTTTAAATCAGGAGTCCACTATGCTTGATGCCCTGGAGAGGGGCCACACGGGCCCCTGCAATAAATTTCAGTGTTGCTGAATACCTCAAAATTGCAGCATTACAGCAAAACCGTTTAAGTGAAGAAACGGATCTTAGCCAGTCATGTTATTGGTCGTTAAGGGGTTAAATGTGTTACTACTATTGGCAGAAGAATTAGAACTGTAAGTCTGAAATGTAGCATTTTCTCTTTAACTAGAACTTGGATCTTCATGAAACATACAGGTTTATAATATCTTTGTATCAATATTCATGTTGGTCTAATGGTTGCCATGTGCCATGAGTTCATGTCCAATGGTTGCCAACCACAACACAGAAAGAAAACCATAGTGTTAATACAAAGAAACTGAGTCCTAGATGGCCAAGTATAGTGGGCATTCTCTCACCCATTCTTCTAATTTATCATAATAATTTATTACTATCTAACTTAACCAACAGTGATGAGAATTAACGCTAGATCGGCACAGTTTCTGGATGGCCTTATCCTAGCTGCTCGTGACCGGGTCAAAGCAAGACTGTTCTCTGCCATATGTGGATCAGATCCAAACCAGTTGACATCAGTTAGATGACATTATGTCAGTGGGGTTAAAGAGGACATCCCAGTGGACATGATAAACCCTGGATAATTATGATTTCACATACCTCCGTAACTCTTCCTCCACTTGGCGCTGGTAGAGGGCTCCCTCTCTTAAAATGGCCGTAGCATTTAGTCTAACTGGTACATTGTCACTCTATGGGATGAAATATAAACTGTTCAATATATATATAAAAAAGAAAGAGGTGCTAGATAATGGACAGAATAATAAATAAGGGGACAACCCGTTCAACTAGATACCAAAACCAAAGAGGAAAGAAAGGGTTCCAAGAGCAAAACCCAGAGAAATGACATAATAAAATACAACTTAATTCATAAAGCTAAAAAAAACAATAATGAATAAACCCTCCCTAATATGTATGAAATAAATCACTAGAGCGGTGAGAATGCTTACCTTGTGTACCGGTGTTGGGTTGGCCTTTGTTTTGTTAAATGCCAGTTTGTTTTCCTCTTCTTTTATTATTTCAGATAAAATACGCTGTAAGAAGCAGAAGCACATTATGTATACCATACTGCGCTATGTAATAAATGGGAGAAGTATCCGCAGCAAAGGGTAGTAGACACTTGGAACAGCCACACATCTGTATCACTTTTTATAAACATTGTTCATATACATATATTTATTATTATTTATTGTTTTATATAGCGTCATCAAATTCCATAGCGCTGTACAATGGGTGGACAGGACATAACAAGTAGTATATAACATAACAAATTGACTTACAGAGACAACAGGTGAGGAGGGCCCTGCTCAAACGAGCTTACAATCTAGCTCAGACCTTCCTCGGCTGCCAGAGAGGAGGATACAGGTCCCCTTCAGGGGATCCCCATCTCTGGCAGCTGGGGGAAGTATGTGCGATGAGCTCTGACAACCTCCACTGCTGCCGGGGCTTCTATGGTGGAGCACCGGAAGGTCATGTTACACCGGCGCTCCTTCATAGATGTCCCGGCGGCAGTGCCGGAAGCAGCGGGGTTGTCCGCATTGCACAAACGTCCACCGGAAAGGAGGATCCAAGTCCCCTGCAGCGCTGCGGGTGATCTGGATATATGGGGGGAAAAAAAGATAAGCACCTGCGCGGCCCCCTGGAACCGCCATGCGGCCCAGTTGCTTATAGGCCAGGGACCGGTACCGGTCTGTGGCCCGGTGGTTGGGGACACCTGAATTAGACCATCAGGAACAACATGCCATTAGACGACTTCTGAGCACAGAGGGATGGGATAGGGAGAAACGAGAAGTAAATCTTTAAATATTAGGGGTAATGAAATGAATACACAGAATCTTGTTTGACAAGATAACACTTGAAAAGTAACTATATATGTATTAATCCACCCAAATATAGCCATTTTTCATCATAAACAGGCTCCTGATGCTTCACCTACCTTTGTCTTTTTAGACTTGTCCATGTTGGCACATTTAAACTGTTCTGTATTTGCTTCCGTTAGTAGCTTCTAGAATTAGAAGATTTATGAGAGTTAAACATGCAAGATATGAAAATATTATTTACAAGACGCATCACAATAGGAAACATGAGACACATCCTTTAAAGTCGAACAAACACCTGAGCACAGATCCTAATTAAATCCAGTGCTGATTATATTTCATTTTATGTTTTTAAGCTCCCCTGATTTATTATTTCCAGCTCTGTCCTCACGTCTCAAGCAAAGCCCAACATTTCAGGGACATTTTATTTCATTTCCCATGGTCCTTGGAATCCTACCGTCGGCCATAGAATGAAACTGTAACACACTTCATTGCCTCTATCTGTATTGTTTTAGTAAACAGAGGTTTCCTACAAATGAGCAGGTCCTCTGTAAAGTAACGACCACAAATATCTTAGGGAGAGGAATCAGTATGAAATACGTAAGATGACAACAAGGAGCTTTGTACCCTGGCCAAGGCTAACCAGACCTAGGGCGGCATGTCCCGGTGGATAGCGGTCCCTCTTAGTCAATAGACCCCTCCACTGTGCTGCCTCTCAATGGGCCGGTTACAAGTGAGATCTCTAATCTCCCAACCAGCTCATTTACACTATGGAGGTTGTGTCGAGCCAGCACACGAACGCATTAGAAGGTGCTATGCACACAAGGCGCCAACATATGACATCATATGCCTGCGCATCTGTGAAATGGTAAAATAAACATGGTTGACACTTTCGATGCATGTGTGACAATTGTGATTGAAGATAAGCTATCATGTGACTGTTCCCCATAATTAAAATTCCATTAATTTATCTTCCAGCTCCTGCTCAGAATGGGTCAGAAGCACTGATTGCGTTACAAGATGACTTCTCTTTGCGTGTGTTAAAGAGTGCCGGCTACGTTGGCTTTGCGTACTTCTTCATGTACACCATGGACAGGTGTAGGGGATGTAGGGGATGTGTTTGACTAAAACCTGAAGGACAGAGGCTTAGATGGTAGTAGATAAATGGAACAGTCTCCCAGAAGCAGTAGTTGAGGCTAATACGGTGGGGGAGTTTAAATAAGCATGGGATAGACATAAAGCTTTCCTCCCTATAGGACCTGACCAAAGACTGATGGAAAAATAGGAAAAATGGGCAGACTAGATGTGCGAATGGTTCTTATCTGCCGTCACATTCTATGTAGTTGCTCAGCTGCATGTGTTTTATGACGTGGTATAGTAAGGTAGGACTGAGGGAAGCAGCCATCGATGTGCTGACCTTTGGCACTCCGGCCGTGGCTGGAGCATTTGGTGTTTTATTGTTTACCTTGTTAGTGAATACATCTTTATTCACATTCTGCTCTAATGATTTAAAAGCCTTTATAACAAAGCGATTGTCCTCACAATTTATCCAATGGTGATCATGATTGTTTTATCGCACTTGCTGATTCTTTGAAAGAAGAACAGACAAGACAATTAATAGTGGGGATGGTAAATGGTATTTGTGATGGGGTGTACTGCGCGATATAACCGCTGATTATTTAACAAGCTGTAGTTTAACGTTCTAGTAACGCCTGCTGACTTTAAAGGGACGGTAAGAAATACACAGGGAAGGGTTGGCACCACTGAGCCTGGAAGTTAAACTCAGCCAAGTGGGCCAGTAAAAAGCTAAAATGACATTTTACACACAGTGTGCGCCATCCAGTGCCGTCCGAACGCACTTATCGGAATGCATAGAAATGAGCACAGGGAGGACCCCTTGTTACAGTAGAGACCCTGGTGGCTGTATGAGGAATTGCATGTAAACTGCAGGAAAAAGAGTTGAATCAGAGCAAACATTTGGTGATTGTAGAACATAAACTTTTATAAATATGACATCTATTTAAACTTCATTTAAAGACCCAAAATGTGATTCAAAGAGAAAAACAAACATCTTCTCATGAATAACCTGAATGATTTTGAGACCCGGATGCTCGACTTTTCAACAGGGTTAGGTATTTTTTTGATCCATATTGTTTAGTAGCCAGTTTCCCACATCTTTTATCAGCCTAGAAAGGGTTAGTGGACTTCTTATCCATTATGGAGACTATACTGAAAATGTAACACTCACAATCATTATACGATTTACTCCTAGAAATGTATTATCCATGTATATGTTTGATATCTTTGTATCAGGAAAGATGGGCACCAAGTCCAGCATGCATACAGGGTGATTTTTATTCACTCTATATGTTTTTCATTTTACATTACAGTTTTGATACAAATCTGGTTACTCAAAATCCTGTAATTATCAATAAAAATTACCTCTGCCTTTTGACGATTTTTTGCCTTCTTTCCTTGCAGCAATTCCTGCTCCTTTGGGGTTTTGTACGTACTCTCTGGAACCTGAAATCAACCAAAATCCTTGTATATTATCATTGATTGCCATCCTTCCCTAACTCTGCTGTACCCTCTCTCAACTCCACAAGGGGGCAGCGCATGCACAGTTTCTGTTACAAATTCGCAATGGGATCTAAATTGATGATGTATCCACTAATATTTAATTTGTTGCCATACCCCCCTAATATTTAGATTCATGGCACCCCCAACATTTAAATTTAATCATGCAACTTAAGACAACTTACCGGTTGATGTGGCTGCTGAGAGGGTATCCTTTGTGGCATTAGTAAAGCCCTCGGCTTGGGTTTAGTCAAATTAAACTCTTTTGTTACAGTTACTTTGGTGCTTTTTACTGGACTGTTTCCGTTCACCGCTTTATTATCCAGATTATCTATCAAATTCTGTATTTCTGGTTGCCACCTAATACAAAGCAAGTGCAAATGTACTGAGCATATAAAGTAAAAGCAAAGGGAGGTATCAACACAATAATGTTCACTTTCCGGACTATGACTTAATAGTACAGCACTGTGGAATATTAGTGTGCTTTACGAATATAAGAGAATATACCCCTAATGCTAACTCAGAATAGCTAAGGACATTGAAGAATTTTGGGCAAGCGCTGCTTATTTTGGCAAATCTATCTAATAAATTGTTATTATTCATGTGATTATAAAGTTCCAGCTACTATATATCTCTCCACGTTACATGGGTAAAGCCTGTATTCTACCCATATAGACCTCCTAGTTGCGTGTGTCTCTGCGTTAGTGGCTGCTGATGGACGCGGTTCTGTTTAGCTCACCTTAGTAAAGGCGTAATCCAGTTTTTCTTGACATAATTTGAATCGTATATCTGGCTCCATTCATCTTTTATCCAAGTGTTCAGATTCAGATCATCAAAGAAAAAACTGAGAAACTAAAGCAAATGCAAAAAAAGAAACACACATACATTCACAGATCTTTAAATATATAGAGACATTTCTAATTGTTATTGCTTCTATGACACAATCGTTCACATTCTGTAATGGACGTGTTTTATAATTCTCTCATTGACACAACGATGAGACAATAATATAGACATAAACCTAAAAGGTATATATACATAAGACAAAAGCGTGTCTTATGTATATATATCTTTTTTCCATAAATACATTCTCATTGTATATTTCACTTGGGAGCTGGTAAAAAGGCAGGTAGAAGTGAGTAAAACTGCTTCTCAGCCCTAGATTGAAAGATTTAAATAATCTCCCAAATAATAATTGACTCTCTATTAAGGAGTCTTACATGGAGTTACCCAAACCTGTCCTCATAGCCTGGTCCAATTATTTCCATATTCTTAAATCCATATTTATTCGTACCTTGCGCATTTTGGTGACATCCTGGGACTTTATAATTTTGGTAATGTTTTCAAAACCGTATTCGTCCAGTTTAAAGGTGGCTATGTAAGCAATCACTATAAATCAAATGACACAGACAAGAAATATCAGTACACGAACCTAATAAGATGTAAAGTATAAATGTTGCGTGACTTCTCCAAGCAGAACAATGTTTATCAGATGACTGTAACTTCTTGAAATAGTTGCATAAGAACGCTTCTTACCTGATGCCACATTCTATGTTTCTATATAAAACACCCTATTTTAAGAAAATTCCACCGACTTCTGAACATGCTGCTCCAGTTCCAGCCCACGTCACCTTAAAATTACTTACAGAACGGTGGGCACCGTAAGTGGCTGAACCTAGGAGATCCTAGAATGTGACTCAACCCTGTGTGTAATGACGACTGATAATATAACACTTGGACTCCCAAGTAATTTACATTATGTATCTCTGAATAAAGACTAAAAATATACACCCAAGCACACAGAAGCCGCCGGGCCACGTGTATTACCATACATATATTTAAGGTGCTAAGGTGGAGTGTTATTTATTTCCAAGACACGGTACCTACCAACGAACAAACAGTGTTCAGACAGAAGGAAACACTTCCCATCTCTAGCATAGAAACCATCAACAACAATGTCCAGGAGGGGTTTATACTGAGTACTTTCCGCAAGAATCTCAATTACAAATCTTTCTTCTGCATTCTTCAAACTCTGAAAGGGAGAAGCGCAGAGAGAGATAAGGACACCATCAATAAAAAAGAATCACAACTTCTCATGAAGAATCCAAAGGAAGCTCTTCTGAACTTAGCAGTCTATAGATAAACCAATCCCACCCACGGCGTAGGGTTGGAATCTAAAGACTTTAGTGATGTGTGTTTTGAAAGAATGACAATCTTAGTGCGAACAGAAGTTTATCAACCAGATGGATCACCATTCTATCAGTCACCAGATACCTGCTTATTCCATAGTTTTCCCGGCTTACTTGATGAGTAGTCTGGAGAATCAGAAAGGGTTAGGAAGCCAAGGACATGGTTCCCAGAGAACGGGGTTATAGACAGCTTGACATATAGTAACACACTGAATAAAATAAGAGCCATAGAATGGAGTGTCTTCAAAGTCAGGACACCACATTTAGAATCTCCATTAATTTCTTCCCATTTCTGAGGTAGGACTACAATGACATGGCAGGAATCTCTCATTTACTGGAAGAAGAAGGCATTTTTTCTAGAATGTATTCAGTAAACTGATAGAGAACAGAACAATTCCATTGTATTTGTACACCAGAGATGCAATAAACATATTCATTTCAGAAACTATAGATATGCGCAGCACTATTATTACATGGGGCTGAGGATTCATGAGTCTGATAATGATTCAGACACTTCACGCAATTTCCATCTATCCTCTTATACGGGGAAGCGACAGGTTTACGTTTCCCACAGTTCTGTATATTACATGATAATGTGAGGAACTTTCAGGTAGTTTATTAAATGACTCATTGAATGACGCTCTGCTGTCATCAGACTAAAGGGATCACAGTAAAGATATACTCATGTATTGGGGTTTTTTTTGTAGAAAATGCATTTAATTACATAAAACAGCATACCTATTCGTGTACAAATACAGAAGGTTTCGTGCCTCAAAAAATGTTTCTAAAAGGTGTGGTACATAAGGTCGGGTGCTCCTTTACTGACTTACAGGACACATTTTGTTTACCCTTAGGACAGAGATGGGCTCAAGCCCAGAAATAGAAAACATTCTATCAAAACATTAGTTTAATAAGCTTACTTCTAGATGTGTCTTGAACCTTCCGAAAAACCTTGTTTACGGTGTATGGGCAACAGAGATGGAGTCTAATCTTTTAATCAAATTACTCCAAATATTTATGATGAATATATATATATATATATATATATATATATATATATATATATATTTATATGTGCTCACGGATACACACTACATATACATGTAACTCAAGAAATGGTTCAAAAAAAGGGAGAGCTGAAAAAAAAAGGAGTCAGCACCTTGGAGAGCTACTAAAGGATACGGACTGGGCTGACAGGTACAAGATATCAACGTAATGTAATGAAGGCATTGCTGGACAAAGGCAGTCTCCATGGGTCACTTTGTGTAAACTTTACTGGGGAGCATGAATGATAATAATGCCCTTTCAGTAAAAACAGACTAGGGGCCAAATGGATCACTGGTCTGATTGCACCACATACTTATCTGGGGCCACCAATGGGATACACAAGACCACATGGCGCATGAGTATAAAAACATAATCTGAGGCCACGTATACGTCATTTGATGGCTAGGGGAGCTTAGTTATGCCCAATGCGCAAATAATCACTCCTACGTCTTTCTCCTGATCCATAAGACCCCTGAGTCCAATCTCACAGTACCAGAAAGGGCCTGTGATGTAGGACAGTTTAATAAACCTGGTATGGCTTTATTACAGGTGTCTGTTATTTACCTCCAGATCCTTTGATGATTCTTCCAGCAAATGCTCGAGACTCTGATTGTCTGGATTATACTTGTTAAGAAGACGTGAAGCCAGTTCAATGCACCTCCTGTAATTAATCATCTTCACAGCCCTGTGAATTAAACAACACGGTAATAAAGCAGAATTACGATTTTTAAGAAAAAAAATTTAACTGCAGCTACATTAGAATAAATGAATATTTTAGGTGATTTTACAAAAGTTATAATCTGAAATTAATTAAATTAAATAGACGTCACCATCGAGAAATTAAATGTTATTATTCGCTTGATGTTTTCATTTGGGTGCAAAATGTGTCATTATTTTGGGCTTATGAGCTAAAATACTTTATTTTATGCACATACCTGTGTGCTGCAGTTTATGATATTTAGAGCATTGAATAAATCACAACTTTCACAATTATTGTTCAGAATTATTATTTGTTCCCGATTAAAACATTTGATCTACTTTGTATGGAATTCAGTGTTTGAGGGGAGAGGAGCTGGTCTGGGAGCATTTCTAGGTTGTGAGCAGCGGTGACACAACATGATGTAAGATACTGAGGAAACTTAAGTGTTAGGAGATCGTATTATGTTAACAAATTGATACTTTAGATAAGGAAATATAAAATTAATTGATATGTCTTGCCTTTGTTGGTTCAATTGTATATGAAAGAACCAATGTTTTGCCCCTCCAACCAGCTTACTTACTGTCTTTTATTATTTTTTGTATTACTGGGGACGCTGTTCTGTTTAATTATTTCTGAGGACCTAAAGGTAAGCAGACAATGCAATAAAGCGTTGGGAAAAGCGAGCAGGATATTGACACATTGAGAGAGTTCGGAGGGCTACAAGAATGGCAAATGGTTTGCAGGATAAAATCAGGAAATACTTGAGATTTTAATATGTACAACTTGGGAGGAGAGAAGAGAGAGGGGAGATGTGATAGAAACATTCAAATACTTAAAGGGATTTAACAATGTACAGGAGAAAAAACAATTTGAAATGAGAAAACCTACTAGAATAAGAGGTCATAATCTAAACCTAGCGGGTCAGAGTCTTAGATGTAATGTGAGGAAGGATAGTATAGTGAGGATAATACAGTGAGGGGATGCATGCATTGGATAAACATGAAGCTATCCAAACTATGTGACCACAGGAAGGACGATGTGCAAGCAACTTCTCTTGTACCGCCCAGGGGAAGCTGGGCGGTAAAAGAAGAGTTGTGGATGTGTTAGTGGGGGGAAGCATGACACAGGGAGGCTGTTTGAGGCTGGATGGACACAGGCAGGCCAGGTGCCAGGGCTGACATGATACTAAAGGGGAGGGTGAATTTGCAAAGGGCCATTGATTCACAAAGGGGTGCTGCCCGGGGGCATGACATAAATCTATACTAAAGGGAGGGCTGGGTGGTGGGATAAATATACTATGTGGGGCTGGCTGCGTGCAATACACAAGGGTGTGAGAGCCTTAGGGTGGCCACATTTGGTTGTCGGTGTGGCAGAGCCTGTCCTGGTGTGTGTGTCTGGGTGTTGGTGTGGCAGATCCTGTCCTGGTGTGAGTGTGTGTTTAGGTGTTGGTGTGGCAGAACATGTCCTGCTGTGTGTGTGTATTGGGGAGTCGTTGTGGCAGAGCCTGTCCTGTTGTGTGTGTCTGGGTGTCAGTGTGGCAGAGCCTGTCCTGGTGTGTGTGTGTGTTTAGGTGTTGGTGTGGCAGAACGTGTCCTGCTGTGTGTGTGTGTTTGGGTGTCTCTTGGCAGAGCCTGCCCTAGTGTGTGTGTCTGGGTGTTAGTGTGGCAGAGCCTGTCCTGGTGTAGGTGTGGCAGAATCTGTCCTGGTGTGTGTGTGTATACATACATATATAGAAATTTAAATATATATATATATATATATATATATATATATATGTGTGTGTGTGATTAAATATGATATATACTATTATTATACTGATTATTATATACATGCACGCACATAAAGAACTGTAAATATGTATGTGTACATATGTATGTAGGCATAGTGTCGCTCTAGGCTATTAATTTTTGATGACATATATAACCTTTTTATTAATTATATCCACATACCGTTAAGCTGGTGTGTCTTCTCTTTATCCGCACAGTCGCCGTTTTTAACGGGGTTTCTTCCACCGACCGGCGGCTGAAACTTCGGCCGAGGGTTAGACTCTGAAGCGCATAGACTCCTGGGAGTTGTAGTCCTTTACGGGGCTTCATTTAGAGTGCTTGCACATGGGAGTACTACATTTCCCATAATGACAATGCGGCGGGGTTGGTCTTTCTTGGTTTGATGGTCACTATGACAACAAAGCCAGGCAAACATCGGTGGTTTGCTTTGTAGAAGTGACGTATTTAAGGAAATCCCTGACGGTGTGTTCGTGAATATTAAAGTAACGGGCGGGTGTACGTACGGTGCACATAGAGACCGTCTAGTACTTTCTTTTTAATATCTGACATTTATGTTACCGAATAAATTGAGTTTTTTTGCTGCTTTGCTGCTGTAGGGATTCGAGACTTTTTTTTTCCTCCACAGAAAAAGATCTGGAAATTGCCCGTTTTGTATATTATTCGGGCGCCACTGCTAGGACAGTTCCCTCACCTCGGGTTCATCCCACAGAAATGAGGCGGGAACCCCGGACTGTGCCAGCAGTGAGGAGCGCGAGCGCTCCTTTATACCCCCTGAGGGCCCATGTTGGAAGTGTGATTAGTTTCTTTACAGTAAAAGTGTACGGTGTCTTTAGGCTGACATTTGGAAACACTGTCAGCTCTTTATTGCTGTTATACCTCTTTATGCCTCTAAAAAGAAGCCGTTTAATGTATAGCCCCAACTTTAGTAGGATGAGGTAATGAGACAGCATACATAGTATCTGAGTATTCTGACAGTCAACCTATTGCTGTTACAGTTTTGGGCCTAAAGGTTATCGAATGAATAAATGGAGCGCCTGAGCCAGACTGAGAGGAGACCCAAGACCCCGAAAGGACACCCGAGACCCTTAGAGGAGAGCACTGCGGGTGCAGTCTGGGTGCTGGGCAAGTCCGTATGTACATATTATATATATATATAGTTAAAATTGGATGTGTAAATCTGATACACTTGTTTGCATATTTCACAAAGGTTGTTTGTTTATAAATGTAACACAAGTATTTTTGTGTGTATATATATATATGTATATATATATATATATATATATATACATATACATATATATATACAGTACATTGTTGTAAAATCGCCCGCTACTTTTGTCCCTGTTACCCTATGTGTCCCGTTAAATATGATTGCCGGAGAGTCCATTGAGCTCATATGTTAATTTCGAATAATTTACACAGATATACATGTAATCATTAATAATGTGATACGTTTGGCAAGAACTTGGCGTTGTGTTTGTCACCCAGTCACAAGCCCCCTGAGCACCTCGCTGGATGTGCAGGTAACAGACACATTACTCGCTGAAGCAGAGCGGTAGAGACAGTTTGCGTCACTGATTCCTGGCATAAGATGTTGGTTTTGCTTCGTCTTTTTAGCTTCATACTACCGTATTTGGATAGGGAAATATATATTAAATTAGTGACCGTAAAGTATGCGTAAAGGCAGCGTATATGGGCAGTGTATACTGTATGTATGTGTGTTTATGGGCAGGTATGTGTAAAGGCAGTGTGTAAGGGCAGTCGCATGTAAGGGTAGTGTATGTGTGCGTTTATGGGCAGGCGTGTGTAAGAGCCGTGTCAATAAAACAACCTCTCTAAAAAAACAAGTAGCTGAGGGGGCTAGCTACGGCTCAGGTTGAAGGTTCATTTCAGGTTGAAGGTGCAGATTATTAGGGTCACACAGTGGTGTAGACACAGGTCGGAACTGCCACGAGCCTGACTCTCTAGGGGGCCCAGGTGACCCCTGTTACCACGTGTTCCTGTCTCCTCATGCCCCTTCAAAATTGTTCAGAAAGGGCCCTTCCGGCCTTGTCCAGGCAGGTGAACAAAAGTGTACTGTATGTGAACAAGGATGTCTTACGTATAAGTGTGTGTAAGCATGAATGTGTATGTACAGGTGTGTGTGTGTGTAGGGGGGGGCATGAATGTGTATCTATAGGTGTGTGAGCATGAATATATGAGTGGTGTGAGATGGAGTATGTGTTTTAGGATGAGGGTGTACATGTTTATTAGTGAGTATGTGTTAGCATGTGTAAATCTTTGTGTGCCAGAGTGTGTGTTGGAGGGTGGGTCAAGGGGCAGTGATGGCACGGGCAGGCTGTTTGGGAGTTAGGAGGACACTGATAAGTGCCTGGGGCAAAGGTGGCACAAACTATTCAGGGGCAAAGATCGCACCCTGGTCATGCTGCTTGGTGAACTTGGGGGGCTCTGGGGCAATTTTTTCACCAGGGTCCTGTGGCTTTTAGTTATGCGCCTGGGGTCACACAGTCTGGAGCTGACTCCTTCCTATTCCACCTTGCTGTGATCATATATAAGACTGCCAATGGTGCTTTTACTTCCAGTATGCTATGGTTGATATCCCTGCTTTAATGCAGGGGACGCAAGTATATCTTTAAATTATGACAAGTCAAGGTTTCCGTATTTAAGCCATTTTGATAACTCGTTTCGTGAGTCACTACGTGGAATCTTCCCAATGGGCTATTAAAAGGTTAATATTTTAAGAGTTTCAGCGTCTGCTCATTTACAAAGTTTCCGGGTGTGATGATAAGGGGCTGTACCCAAATTGTCTCTCTGCTGAACCAACTTTTCATAATGCACATTGCAAAGTAATATTAGGTTGTTGAAGCACAGATGCCATGTTTCTGAAGCCACATATACATTTCACATATTGCAGATGAACTTGTATAAAATGCTGCCCTGCAGTATAAAGTATTTATTACCCAGCAACGGATTCCCCTCCCAAATAGTACAAGTAAGCACTTCACATGACCTAAGAGTGACAGTGAGTGAGAGATTGTGAAAGAGCATTATAGAGTATTAAGAGTGAGTGACTGTGTGAGTGAGAGAGCACAGTGTCTGAGACATTGTTGTGATTCAGAGTGAGTGAGAGAACATGCAAGAGTGAATAAGAGAGATTAAGAGCATGAGACAGCATGAATAAGATTGTGAATTCTGAGAGAGGGAGTGAAGAGTGAGAGTATGACGGAGTGAGAAATTTTGAGTGAGAATATGAGAGAGCATATATAAGAGTGAGTGAGATAGAACATGAGAGAGTGCGAGAGAGCATGAAGGTGAGAGAGCATGAATACAAGTGAGAATGTGAGAGAGTATGAAAAAGCGTGAATAAGAATGAGTGAGAGGGCATAAGAAAACATGAGAGTGAGTAGGAGTGTGAGAAAGCATGAGTGAGAGAACAGAGCATGAGAGCGTAAGAAAATTAGTGAAAGTGTGACTGAATACAAAATGCAAACAAAAACGTTGATTACGCCGTACCACCGTTAATGTCTGGGTCAGTACATACAGAGGGGAGTTATAGTGTACCAATTTCACTGTCTATCTCAGTATATAGGGATGAGTTATGATGTGCCACTATAAGTGCCTGGCTTAGTAGATGAGAGTTTTGCTGTACCGCTGTCTGTGTCTGGCGTTAGATTTAATGATAGGAATTATACTGTCCCCCCGTCCGTGTCTGGATCGCTATATAGTGATGAGAGTTCTACTGTACCACCTGTGTCTGATGAATCTAATGTGATTCCTCTAATAGCCTTGCTTCTGGAAATCACTAATTTGTAACAGATGTTTTAGATCTCTGGTTATTGGCACCACGCTACACTACGGTCACCTACTGACACCACAGCGTGGAGCAAAGAGCCCTGTAATGAAATCCAGCGTACAGAAGGAATTCTACATTTACATTCAGCCAACGCGTCTTCTGTGACCGGCTTTATCCATGGGGGAGGTGGGAGAGAACTGTCAGACATTCCCATACGTCCCTGTGGCCATCTTTGATTGGGGCGAAATATCTCAGCAATAATAATATTTAGAAATGATTGCACTTTAATACTCACATGGAAAAACAAAATGAAAGTTAATACTGGACGTTTCCCAGGTGGTGTAATAAAAAGTAAAATATTTTAATTATTTGCACATCCTATATAGTGCAGATTTCAATCAATTATAATTTTATCCCAATGTAAACTACAAGTACCACAATAGGGGAGGAAAGAGGCAGTGGGATTTAATGTCCAACCGTCTGTGCTAAACAGAGACACTTATGAGCTATGTTTTCCTGCAGTCTGCCACTTTAGTGAATAAACCTTCATATTATTTCTCCCAAATAACTTTTATGTTATATGATAGTTTTTGATATTTTGCTGTTTCCATTAATAAAAGTTGAAGCTATAGACAGGGGGTTTTAACACGGTTGCCACATCAGCTCTAATATTTTGCCCAAAATCTCGATGGCCGATACGAACCCAAAGCCACGCCCATTCAGGATGAACTTCAGTGCTGTGAACAAGCTCCGCCAGCCATTGTAATCGCTGCCCCTTGATTGGGCTGTGTGCCAGTAGAGGGGCGGAGTTGCAGGTTCGGATCTGGAGCGGCCACTGCGCTTGCGCTCATGTGTCTGAGTGGCAGTGCTTGCTTGGGATGGTGGCTGATTTGGGACTGTCAGTGGAGCCCTCGCTGCTGCTAGCTAAGGGGAATGGGAGCTGGGTCGGGGGTAACCGGAACCTGTGACTGAAACCGTGATTTGTGCCCCCCCTCCTTTTCCCTTACCTCAACCAGAGTCCCCTGGGGATCCCGACATCCAGAGGCTGCCCGTACGCCAGGAATGATGAACAGGTTCAGAAAGTGGCTGTACAAACCCAAGGTGAGTCCTACCTGCCCCCTGCCTGTGTGAATTACCCACCTCATGCGGGGCATGCACTGCCTGTGCTGTGTACCTGGCCAGACTCTGCCTGTGCTGTAAGGGTTCACATCCTCAACCAGCAGCGGTGTATTATATAGTATGGGCTTTGTGTGATCAGAAGCACCCACTCCGTACCCCCTGCAATTACAAGCATGCAGCATTCCCCTAGACTCAAGCTGCAAATCACCCACTTGCCCAGTCTTGCAGTCCTGCTGTCAGTGTACATGTGCTCTGCACCCACTGCTAACGCAGGGCACTGGCTGCTGCATTGGATGTATAGAAAGCTCTCAGCCACCCTGTTTGTTTCATTGTGTGTGTTTTATCGTGTTTATTCACACTCTCTCGCTGTGACAGAGGGTAAGATCTTATGCCATTGGGGTATTTATTAATTCCTGGTTAAGGAAAGGGTATTGGGCACTGCAGCACTGCGGGACTCTCGGATCATTTACCTGGGACGGTTTTTTGAAGGATACGTTGTTACTAGTTGCAGAATCCATGCTGTGCTTTAACCTGTTTTGTTTGGTCTTGTGTCAGTGCCACATACAGAGTGTGGCCCCTGTGGTGGCCGTTATGTTGCTGGTTTTTATTCCCATGAACTGGTGTGTGAATTAGCAGGTGGGATAAAGTCCTATCGTACTCCTTTTCCCTGGACCTCATTGTGATACTAATGTGCCTGAAAATCTAGAGCAACGCGCTTCGTTGATACATCAGCTCATATCATCCTCGGCTAACCAGACACTGATAGGAGTTATAGTCCCACAAACGCCTTGGTTGAGGGTTGGTTTCTGACCTTGGTTTGTGTCGCTTATTTTACCTGCACTTTTCCTGTGTTCTTTGAGCTGCTCAGTCTCCTTCTGAAGGGGTTAATCCCGTCTTTGTGCCTAGTTCTCCTTAACCGTTTGTGCTCAGGCTGATGGTAACCGTGTGATGTGAGTTCCTGACAGATCTATTTACTAGACAGATTAATGCTCAGAGGGAGGATCTTGGGTATGACGTAAGTTTTAACACTTCCTATGCATACATGTTGTGTCCTCTATTTAAGAAACCGATCTTTAGATTGTGGAGACCCCTCCCCCCGTCCTATAAATATATTTAACCCATTGCTTCTGAGTCATCCATGATGTCATTATTGAGTCAGCACTAGTTATGTGATTTGAGAATAGGATGGATGTATGAATAATTCATCCTCCTCATCTCCTGTGTCTCTCGCATGTCTATTTTTCTTTTTCTCTTTCAGCCCGGATCTTGTCCTTATAGAGAATCACCTTTCACATGTGTGGACACCTGGCTTTGTGAATAGTATAATAGAGAGTGAGCCGTATGGCCTATACTTTAGCAAGTGTTAACCCCTTAGAGTTTATATGGAATGGCCATGTTCTGTTTAGACAGAAGCGTTTGAATCCAGTCTGCCCATGTTCTCTCCAGAAACACGTGTGACTCGTGACTCTGTGTGCAATCATTTATTTGTCTCTTACGGTCTGTAGGCTTTGGGTGATTTATTATGCAAACCTCTCCATTTTTTTTTTACGTTGATTAGTGGACTCTGCAGTTCCGTCCCTGGTGTTGTTTGAATCCAAAGTTTTAGGAAAAGCTGAAGCATGTCCTTCTGCATGTTCATAATCTTTTAGACTCAAGATTTAACCCCTTTTGCCTGGCACCTGATTTAGTAGATGTGTCTATATTAACTGTTTCAGAGTAAATTTTTTGCTTTCTCTGAACAATCAAAGAAATATAGAATTTGACAGCAGATAAAACTCATTTGTTTCATCTAGTCGGCCCATTTTTCCTGATGTAAAGACTAAGACCTTAATCAGTCTTTGATCGTATCTTAGATTCAGGAGCCATATACCTATCCCATACTTTAATTTCCCTCACTGTATTAGACTCTACCACATCTGCTGGTATGCTGTTCAACTTATTTACTAGGAGAAAAGTATCGTTAAAGTAATACCAACTTATTTACTACACTCTCAGTAACGTAAGACAGACTATGAGGTAAAGCTGTGTGTGCATGGAAGATATTTTTGTGGTATAGTTGACCAATTCCATCAAGCCGTAGACTGTTTAGTTAAATCAGAAGAAATGTAACTACTACTTGAAGTTACGTTCTCCCTGTACGAGTAAATGCTGGTATCCACACCATCGAGATGAGTAGATAGATACCTACCCACACCCCGTAACATTATAATTTACTAGCACTGAGTTGACAAGCGTGTGCACGGGGGTTACGAACAACTCACCTGTGTGCACATGCGTGTCTAATAGCATGCAACATAAAAAGCACGATATATGACCATGTTACGTTACACTTCTATAGCGCCAGCAGATTCCATAGCGGAGTTGCAATAGGGGGAGAGCGAAAATATTTAACACATACAATTAAAATGACTCCATTTAGACAAATTGGTACAGAAGGAGCTTACAATCTATCATGTGGTCTTACAAACATATGTGACTTTGGCCACCGTGGCATTAATATAGGTGGGAGCCATATTCTGGTTGTCTTAATTACTACAGAATTAGTGTGACTTTAAAGGACACCTTCTGGCTAAGGATCTAAGGAAAACAGGTTTTGCAATAATAAAGATTATACGCGATGACGTGGTCTGCAGCTGAGTTTTACGTAGACAGAAACTTATTGATAAGCGGCAGAAGATCCGGCAGCCCAGTTGCTTGTTTGCAGTAGATTTCACTTTAAAAGCCGTTCTAATAGTGAAATAAGTCGATGAACTTTGTTTGTTTACATGACAAATATTAACATAAACACGTCTTTTACGTGACGGCTTCTCTATCTGTACAGTGAGCGCTGCGGTGTATGCTCTTATGCTTTTCCTTTCCCACTCTTCCCGCTGTGAAGCCCTCTGTTGGCTCCAGATCACCTCAAGGATTCAATTTAAACTCTGGTAGGTTCCTCCAGCTAAACGAGCTAATCTGGCCCCGTACAATGTGAAATGTAATGGTGAGAAACAAGCTAAGCTGGCCCCATACAATGTGAAATGTAATGGTGGGGAGACCGAAGACATCTCTGCACTATACATTATGCAGGACTGGCCAAGCTCTCCCGGCAGCAGAAGCTCGCTGGGATTGGGCCTTAGTAGCTAAAACACAACTACGCGGACAACTCTCCGTTTAGTGAGTAAACCCCTTTGAGTGCTTCATGCTTTCCATTGTATGGGAAACCTCTAATTATTCTTACTTTTACAGACTTCTGGAGACAGAAACTAGAGGTTATCGCTGTGTGATGGAATGTTTATTTTTATAGAACACGTAGCTGTGTGTGCAGACAGGCCAGCCCCGTGTCACAGGTGTATGTCATGCTTACACTCCTCTCGCTGCTTTGTATTAAGTCCATGTCTTTCCAAAGGACATGTGTTTACTTCTAATCAATCTTTATAACGGAGCTACGAGACTCCTGAAATATTACCCCTTGCCAAACGTGTCCATCGAATGGCTCTAATACTGTCCTCGCATGAACCTTGACTTGTCATCATTACTTAAAGACACACTTAACTGAGTCACCTGCATTCAAGCAGGGATATGAACCCTAACAAATTGGGTGCAAAAACACCAATTGAGAGTCTTGGGTACGATCACAGCGGCGTAGAATAGAAAGGAGTCGGCTCCAGATACTTCTGGCTTAATTGAGTTTAATGTGTTCATTAAATTAGAGAGCCTCAAATAGGCCATACATACTTTATAGTTTCTGCCAGTAGTCACTTGTAGTTGCTGAGATCAGCGAAAATCGGCATCACACGGAGAACTGTAGGTGAAGAATAGCCTAAAACATACAGTTGTGTCTTAATAAGAAATGTAACTTTTTCCTGAAGCTCTGTATAAAGCGCTGCTTTACTGTGGGATTTGTTCACTAAACAGTACGCGCTTCGAGCTCACTCCCTTCACTATTCATTATGAGGGGCCAACACAGTAAGGTTCTCCAGGAAGGAGGGCTGAGCTGGCCCTGCATAATGTATAGCTCAATTAGTGAGATTTCTTGAACGTTGCATTGAACTATTTATCATACTATCAAAGCCCTTCACATTTGGCTATCTGATCAGCCCATTCTTCCTGATGTAAAGACCCAGACCTTAATTCAGAACCCATATTCCTATCCAATGCATATTTACATTCCTTTGCTGTATTAGCCTCTACCACTTCTGAGAGTCTGTTCCATTTATCTACCACCCTCTTGGTAAACTATATGCTGTTAACTTACAGAACGTTTCTGTGGTGCTGTTAATATCTTGGTAGCAGTCTCTTTATCATAAAAACTGTGTGTTCATAACACATTTAAAGATGTGACATCTGAAAGAATTATTATATTATACCTGGTGTTTTTATAGACTGCGCCCAGTCGCGATAGAATGTGTTAATTACTAAACCCTGCCCTGTAAGCAGTAAAACGGGTTGGCACCGGCTGGCTTACAGTTCAGTCTCGGGCTTGTGAGACAATGGGTGTGCTCGCCAAGATGATCTCACAGGATCCCTTGTAAACCTGGACTTCAGTCCACTGAATATCCATCGGAATGAATGAGCATTGGGGCCGACTTGTTTTTGATTGACTGATAGCGAGTAGTATTTGATGTAGTGCCGACTACCTGCGCAAGAATCCAATCTGATTGGTGGCTGCGGTTTCTTGGCAGCCTGTAGGTTTGGGAAGTGCCGGCACCAGCAGCTGGGTACATTTCATTAGAGCAACCCAGTATTGGAGATCTCTAAACTCATGCGCAGGTGACACTCTCCGGACCTGTCCATAATATGATCGCTAAAAGGAAACTCCGTAAGGAGCTCAGAATACATCCATAGGGTGTAAATTTCCTTGTTTCTCTAGACACCCCACAAGTGGCAGTATGTGCAAATGCAGGTAAATCACCCAAAAAGCATCTGCGGGACCCCAAGTCTTTAAATCAGAGCAGCCACTTGGTCAGTTACCCCCACCTTACCAGCCCTCTCCAGCTTAAAGGTCATAAACATAAGACAGTTGACCAAATATATAACATATTACCATATCTGGGAACTGTCTCAATGAACGGACTCAGAGACTCTTAAAGTATTAACCATTTACTAGCTTGAAGGACATAGCTCTAACACCAGTCCTTATGGAAACCTTGTGATTATTTAAAAAAAAAAAAAAAACCACTTAAATGACTCACCTTTGTTTAAGCAGGGATCTCAACTATAACATACGGCTAACAAAATCACCAACAGCGAGTCTATGATACGATCACAGTAGTGCAAAATAGGAAGGAGCAACAGAAAATGCCGATAAGTGAAAAAGAAAAAAATATTAATAATACTATTTAATGGCGAATACCAAATCAATACCAAGTCTTTATTTTTACACATTTTTTAATATATTTTTTCCCCTTTAATTCTCGGTATATATTCCTGGACATACTTTATGCTGGATGTTCCATTGATAAGTAGCCCCCCTGTAGCCGTAATGTAAATCGATGATCCTCGCTATGGTATCTTCTGTCGGATATTGGCTTTGATGAGACCTTGAGCTGTCCGTACTACAGGAAGCATATGGAAACGGGTTATCTGATAAGCTATATCGGTAAAGTACATGGCTGACAAAACCGATAATTATTTCATCTTTTGTCATGATATTCAGCTTCTGATTTTGGTTTGTCAGTCCTCAATTTAAAATCAGGAGAGGTAATAAATCGAGGAGGAATAATCTTGCAGATCGGGCATCTAATGCGTATACAATGCGTATATACAGGAGCAGACTGTCAGTGACGAGGCAGCCCTGGTCACATAGGTGCGGCTGATGGCTGGGTATGCGCAGCTGCACGCTACACGGCGGATCAGTGGAACATGAAGTGTTGATGACAAGTGGCCCACAAGACATTTTCCCGGTGTGCCAATGGGCCAGTCCGAGCCTACATATATATTGCTGATGTTTTAAACACCATTTACAGGGGTTTGCTTGGTGTCTAGATCTGTAAAAATTGGTTTTGGGGAAAACACAGATCTGCTTTAAGAATCTCACTAAATGCCTGTCCGGAGCCGTCTTTAGTGCTGAACACGATGTATGAGAACCGACTTACTGAACTTCGATTCACGCGTCTTGAAAAAACTACTCCTGGCTTTCTAGATTTCTTGCATGTGACGAATCCAATGAAAACAAAGGTATTGGAGGAGTTTGCCAAATGTTTTGGGTGTGAATCGCAAGTCAGGAACAAAATCTAATAAAACCACGTTTTCTGCAACGCTGACCTACCTTACTGTATTTTATGCTCAAGAAGAAAAATACTTTTTTTCCTTTTGGACTTCCCTTACTTTTATACATGAAATGACAAGTGTATGTACAGTGTTGATGGATGGATGGTGAGTGGGCCGGCTCCTAAATTTTTGGGCTGGCTTTTAGGTCCAAACCAAGCTTGTTGATCTCTATGTAATGGTACAGATGCTGATACTGCCCTTGAGAACTAGACTTGTGCATTCGTCTTCGGGCGAACATGAAAACGAGCACGAAGAGGCCGTTTTTTTGTTCGTTCCGAAGGAACGTAGAACAGAATACAGTGCCGGCAAACCGTAGGCGAAGACGAAGACTCACAATCACGAAGAATCGAAGATTCTTCGTGATCGTCTTCGTTTTTGCCGCGCAACCGCCAAAATTTCAAACAGGAGTGAGCTGATCCTCGTCTGTCCAATCAGCTCACTCTTGTGACGTAACGCTAAGGGTCTCGTCCAATGCCTGTGCTGCTGTTTTTTGAATTCTGAAGGCGCCTTTATAAGACCAGAGCTTGCCTGAGAGATCCATTCATTTTTCGCTGTGACTGCTTTGGCAACACTGCTGTGCTGCATCCGAGCGTTACAGAGAGAGATTGTTCTGTTCTGTGTGAGACTGGTAAGCCTTTCTCACAGTGTACTTCATCCTCACTTCAGTGCTACTTAATATAATTAATTTAATAATAATAATTTGATTAATTTAATTTTTTTAAAATTAATTTGTCATCAACTTTAGTGTAAGTGCTGTTGAGTTGACAGTGCACCCAGTGCCTCAGTGGCACTGGGGTGCCCTTGCCCTGGGCTGGCACTAGTGCCTATTGCCTGTCCTGCTTAAATAAATTAAATAGAATTTATAAATTACAATTTAATAGAATCTATAATTTAATAGTTCATTATAATATTATATATATATATATATTTGTCAGTCATATATATATATATACTATAGTATACTAGTGTAGAGTGTACTGTAGACATTCATCTACTAGTGTCTAATTTAAAATCAGTAATATTAATTAATATAATTAATAATTGAATTCATTATAAAATATATATATTTGTCAGTTATAGTTAGTAATAGTATACTAGTGTAGAGTGTACTGTAGACATTCAGAACATCTACTAGTGTCTAATCTAAAATCAGTAATATCAATAATTCTCTAATTCTTTCTTATCTTAATAGTTAAATTAGCTATAAATAAAAGTAATAATATTAATTAATTACTACTAGCGTATAGTTCAGCTAATCTTATTAGTACTGGTGCTGCAGCTCTATAGTTTGTGCTTTGTTTTAGCAACAGTAAGAGACCAAGTCAATTTTTCTTAATTAATCTTTCATTTTATTTCATTTGTTTTGCTCACCTCAGTCCATCAGTGAAGTGAACTTGTTGGGCTAGTGAGTGCAGCCGCATAAGTGCTGTGTTTTTTTTTGATCAGCAAGCAGTGACGTTAACTGTTTTGCAAAGATTTTCTCATTTATTTTACATTTTATTTCAATTTTATTAAAAGTACCCTTAGTGTTTTGCTCACCTCAGTCCATCAGTGAAGTGAACTTGTTGGGCTAGTGAGTGCAGCAAGCAGTGAAGATAACTGTTTTGCTGTGACATTTTATTTTATTTCTAATTCTTTTCAAGAAAAATTGACTGTGACGAGCTGTACTAAGCAAAGCTTCAAGCTACTAGCTGTAGTACTAAAATAATTCTAATCTTCTTTAATCTTAATCTATAATATATTATAAATAATAATATTCTAATTCATAATCTATAATATAAGTAATTCTAATTCTAAATTCTAATTCATAATCTATATTCTTCTATCTATAATACATAATATATAAGTAAATTAGTTCTAATCTATTAATATTATATAACTTAATATTAATTAATAAATCATATACTGAATCTGATTTAACCTCACTTTAGCTTAGTGGGTTTGAGAGCGTCTGCCTAGAGGTAGACTTATAGTAAGGAAATATAGCTTTAGGCTAGCATAGTAGTAGGCTAAGCTCTTAGGCCCGTGTAAATTCAAATTAAAAATAAAATACTGCTAGTTATTAAATAGTTAATCTTGAGTTAATAATTTAAATAACTTTAGGATTTTGGCAGATTGCACACAGCACAGTGCAGTAGTGCATAGTTTTACTTTTTAAGCAGTAGCACTGAAGAGAACTTCCTCTAATTTTTTTGTCTTTAATTCGTTTTTCCTTTTTTTTATTTTTATTTTTTTATTTTTTTTTTATAGTTTTTTAAACACTACACTACACTACACTACACTACACTACACACACAACACAAAATTTGAAATGGATCCTCCTTTTGGGACTAAGGAGGGACAAGCTCCATCTACCACCACCACCACCAGCACCACCACCAGCACCACCACCAGTTCTAAGATGCAGCCTTTGCGTCAGTCTAGTCGGCCAAGTAGGCCAAGCTCTCGCTTATCATTTGGGGAAGCATTGCTTGAAGGATCATCAAGTAAAGGAAAGGCACCAAAAGCAGGCAGTAGTAGTGCGGCTAGGCCCACAAGCTCTATGGTTTTTTACGGAAAGCCTAAAGCACCAGAAGCACGTTCAAAGTTAAAGGGTAGCACAAGTAGTACCAGCCCAGTGACTAAAAAGAAGTGCCTTTTGCCCCAAGCAGCATCTTCCCCATCCACCAGCAGCATGCAAGGTACCAAGCAGAGCCAAATTAGCAGCAAGACTCAGAGGGGTCCCAAACCAAAGCGATCTCATTCCTTTGTAGGGAAAACCACCACCACCACCCCCACCTCTACCGCCTCTACCACCACTAGTGCTGCGCCTACTGTTCCCACTGGTACCGCCACGCCATGTCCTCCTAGTACCTCTAGCAAGCCACCAAGTCCTTACAAAATTTTTGTAAAGACAGTTAGAGAGAGGGCTACACATAGTGGAACTCCACCTAGCGAGGTAGCAGAGGAGCCTGAGACTGAGAGGCCAAGTGCAGAGTCTATTCTTCCTGCTCGCACTACTACTAGTCACGAGTCTCACGACGATATCAGTCTTAGCTCCAGCCTAGCAGGAATTCCATTCGATCTGGCTAATGAAGAGCTAGACTATGAGCCAGAGGAAGTAGAGGAGATGAGTGGTCAGGAATCAGATTCCTCAGGGAGCAGTGTCCAAATGACTAGTGCACAATTTTCCCCTGAGCCTCCACCTTCTCCGCTACGATCATCACCATCACCACCACCAGCAGCAGCAGCAAAACCTAGCAAATCTAAAGCAATTAGCAGTCCCACTATGGCCAGTACTGTTACCACCAGTCCCACCACCACTAGTTCTGCCTCTGTTCATCCACCCCGAGCAGTAAGAGCAGCACCCAAGGCACACTCCAAGGCTATGCGCGCCCCAATTTGGGAGCACTTTGAAAATGTTGAAGAAGGGCGCTATGGAAAGTGCAAACATTGTGGGAAGCTAATAAGCAGAGGGAAAGTGTCTGGCCATTTTACCAGTGCTAGCATGAAGCATCACCTCAGCACTCAACACAACGCTGTGCTATTGGGGAAAGATGCAGAGGTAAAACTTAGTGCAGGCAGCATAGCTGGTGGCCGTGGAAAAACCCCAACAGCTTCTTCTTCTGAGCCAATAGCAGCAGCAGCAGCAGCAGCAGCAACTAGTGCTGGCAGCCAGAGACCAAGGCAGGTTGGAGCACTGCATGCCCAGCCCACCCTGGAAGAATTTGGGGCATTCCACTCCAAGAGAACGATGCCCAAACAGCAGGCCAATAAAGTAACGCGACTTATTGGTCAGTTCATTGCTGTTGGAGGGGCATCCTTCTCCATGATTGAAGGGGAGCCTTTCAAACAATTGATGGCGGCTGTGGCTCCACAATACACAGTTCCGTCACGTTCCACTTTCAGCAGGAACATTGTCCCCTCGCTGTATCGGTCCTGTGTTGCAGCAGTGAAAGAGGAGCTTTCCAAGGCTGCTGGTCAGTGTGTTCATTTCACTACAGATTTGTGGAGTGCACCTAGCGCCCAGCATGCCTTTCTTTCTTTGACAGCACACTGGTGGCAGCCCGGTGTGTCTAAGGAAGTTGCTGCAGCAGGCTACCGATCATTCCTTCTCCATGCAGAAGTGATGGATGAAAAGCACACTTCCCAAAATATTCTGCATGCGATTAGGAAAATGTTTAGCCTTTGGGTGGGAGCAGAGGCGGGCACCAATGTTGAAGTTGGTTTTGTGGTAACTGACGGAGGTGCCAATATGGTGAAAGCGCTGCGAGATGGTCATATTGTTGGTGTGCGCTGTGCAGCCCACATCATCCATCTTGTAGTGAAGGCAGCAATGTCAGAAGGAACTAATGTGGCAGCAGTAGTTCTGTCCCGCTGCAGAAAGATCGCTGGGCACTTTCACCATAGTGTTAAGGCTAGCCAACTTTTGAGGGAAGAGCAAGAGAGGTCAGGTCTTCCCGTACACTGCCTACGTCAGGATGTCAGTACACGGTGGAACTCCACGTTAGACATGCTAGAGAGGATTTTGGAGCAGCAGAGGGCAATCCATAATCTTGCCTCAGAGCACAATATAGGGATTACCTCTCCATTGAATAGGGAGGATTGGACAGTGATCGCCCAGCTAGTGGCAGTCCTTAAACCATTCAGGGATGCCACAGAAAATTTAAGCTCAAACACTGCCAGTCTGGCCCAGGTAATCCCAGTGTTCTCCCATCTAGGCAGCAAGATGGATGTGTTCCTTGGAAACCGTGAGGCTGTTCAAGGTGGCACTCTACATCCTGACGTAGCAGCCATAGTCAGGAAGCTGAAGGATCTGCTAAAAGTACACCTTCGCAAGCGAATGGAAGAGAGTCCCGAAATGATGCTAGCGTGCCTTTGTGATCCAAGAATTAAGGGAAAGCTAGCTTTGAAATTCAATGTTCTCAGTAGCTACCGGGAGCAATTGGTCAACAAGGTGCGTGACTGGCAGCGTAAAATGGGAATGCTGTCCGAGGAGGGTGAGGTGCAGGAGGAGGAAGAGATGATGTGGTCTGCTACCCCTAGCAGCAGCATCAGCAGCAGTGCCACAAGCAGCACAACACAGCTGAGTGGAGCAGCTGCGTTTTGGGAAGAGGCACTTGGCAGTATAGTTGGACCATCTGACAGAGCTAGCAGCAGAAAGGAGAGTAGTGCTGCTGAAATGGTCAAACTTTACCTCTGTGAAGTTCCTTCTGCTCCTAATGTTGATCCTCTTAGCTACTGGGATGAAAAGAAGAGTGTGTGGCCTGCACTCTCATGGGTTGCGCAGCAGCTTCTATCATGTCCGCCAACCACTGTTCAAAGTGAGCGCGTGTTTTCTATGACTGGAAACATACTGAGTCCACAGCGCTCACGCATGGCACCTCATCTGATGGAGCAGATTGCCTTTCTTAAATTCAATCTGCCCAAATTGGGTTACCCAGCTCTTAGCTTGGAAAGTTAAATTTTTTCTCTCTAATGTTTAAGGTAGTTTCTCCCCCTGGTTGCACTTGCTGCGGTGTGGCAATGCCTGCTACCTCCGCTGGTGTAGCCAATTTACGCTAGGGCCTAGTGTCTGAGCTCTGTAAGTCCGCTCCCAAACGCCTAGGACTGACAGTCTTTGGATGCTTTGCCCTGGGGTGAAACAGGTGAGTGGGTCGTCAATTGCCCACTCATTCACCTTTTTCCGTTTCCAACGCTGCTGCTGGTGGTGGTGCCAGTATCTTTTGCCAGTTCGCTTCCTGGCTGAAATCATGCCTCAGATGTCCCTAATGGAAAGGGTAGTTTCTCCCCCCTGGTTGCACTTGCTGCGGTGTGGCAACGCCTGCTACCTCCGCCGGTGTAGCTAGCTTATGCTAGGGCCTTGTGTCTGAGTTCTGTAGGTCTGCTCCCAAACGCCAAGGACTGACAGTGCTTGGATGCTTTGCCCTGGGGTGAAACAGGTGAGCGGGTCGTCAATTGCCCACTCATTCGCCTTTCCCAATTCTGCTGCTGCTGGTGGTGGTGCCAGTGTCTCTCTTCAATGCCAGTTCGCTTCCTGGCTAGTGTCATGCCTCGAATGTCCCTGATGGTAAGGGTAGTTTCTCCCCCCTGGTTGCACTTGCTGCGGTGTGGCAACGCCTGCTACCTCCGCCGGTGTAGCCAGCTTACGCTAGGGCCTTGTGTCTGAGTTCTGTAGGTCTGCTCCCAAACGCCAAGGACTGACAGTGCTTGGATGCTTTGCCCTGGGGTGAAACAGGTGAGCGGGTCGTCAATTGCCCACTCATTTGCCTTTCCCAATTCTGCTGCTGCTGGTGGTGGTGCCAGTGTCTCTCTTCAATGCCAGTTCGCTTCCTGGCTAGTGTCATGCCTCGAATGTCCCTGATGGTAAGGGTAGTTTCTCCCCCCTGGTTGCACTTGCTGTGGTGTGGCAACGCCTGCTACCTCCGCCGGTGTAGCCAGCTTACGCTAGGGCCTTGTGTCTGAGCTCTGGAAGTCCGCTCCCAAACGCCAAGGACTGACAGTTTTTGGATGCTTTGCCCTGGGGTGAAACAGGTGAGCGGGTCGTCAATTGCCCACTCATTCGCCTTTCCCAATTCTGCTGCTGCTGGTGGTGGTGCCAGTGTCTCTCTTCAATGCCAGTTCGCTTCCTGGCTAGTGTCATGCCTCGAATGTCCCTGATGGTGAGGGTAGTTTCTCCCCCCTGGTTGCACTTGCTGCGGTGTGGCAACGCCTGCTACCTCCGCCGGTGTAGCCAGCTTACGCTAGGGCCTTGTGTCTGAGTTCTGGAAGTCCGCTCCCAAACGCCAAGGACTGACAGTTTTTGGATGCTTTGCCCTGGGGTGAAACAGGTGAGCGGGTCGTCAATTGCCCACTCATTCGCCTTTCCCAATTCTGCTGCTGCTGGTGGTGGTGCCAGTGTCTCTCTTCAATGCCAGTTCGCTTCCTGGCTAGTGTCATGCCTCGAATGTCCCTGATGGTGAGGGTAGTTTCTCCCCCCTGGTTGCACTTGCTGCGGTGTGGCAACGCCTGCTACCTCCGCCAATGTAGCCAGCTTACGCTAGGGCCTTGTGTCTGAGCTCTGGAAGTCCGCTCCCAAACGCCAAGGACTGACAGTGTTTGGATGCTTTGCCCTGGGGTGAAACAGGTGAGCGGGTCGTCAATTGCCCACTCATTTGCCTTTTCCAATGCTGCTGCTGCTGCTGCTGCTGCTGCTGCTGCTGCTGGTGGTGCCAGCATCTCTTCTCTGCCAGTTCGCTTCCTGGCTAGTGTCATGCCTTAATTGTCCCTTATGGTAAGGGCAGTTTCTCCCCCCTGGTTGCACTTGCTGCGGTGTGGCAACGCCTGCTACCTCCGCCAATGTAGCCAGCTTACGCTAGGGCCTTGTGTCTGAGCTCTGGAAGTCCGCTCCCAAACGCCAAGGACTGACAGTGTTTGGATGCTTTGCCCTGGGGTGAAACAGGTGAGCGGGTCGTCAATTGCCCACTCATTTGCCTTTTCCAATGCTGCTGCTGCTGCTGCTGCTGCTGCTGCTGCTGCTGGTGGTGCCAGCATCTCTTCTCTGCCAGTTCGCTTCCTGGCTAGTGTCATGCCTTAATTGTCCCTTATGGTAAGGGCAGTTTCTCCCCCCTGGTTGCACTTGCTGCGGTGTGGCAACGCCTGCTACCTCCGCCAATGTAGCCAGCTTACGCTAGGGCCTTGTGTCTGAGCTCTGGAAGTCCGCTCCCAAACGCCAAGGACTGACAGTGTTTGGATGCTTTGCCCTGGGGTGAAACAGGTGAGCGGGTCGTCAATTGCCCACTCATTTGCCTTTCCCAATTCTGCTGCTGCTGGTGGTGGTGCCAGTGTCTCTCTTCAATGCCAGTTCGCTTCCTGGCTAGTGTCATGCCTCGAATGTCCCTGATGGTGAGGGCAGTTTCTCCCCCCTGGTTGCACTTGCTGCGGTGTGGCAACGCCTGCTACCTCCGCCAATGTAGCCAGCTTACGCTAGGGCCTTGTGTCTGAGCTCTGGAAGTCCGCTCCCAAACGCCAAGGACTGACAGTGTTTGGATGCTTTGCCCTGGGGTGAAACAGGTGAGTGGGTCGCCAATTGCCCACTCATTCGCCTTTTCAATGCTGCTGCTGGTGGTGGTGCCAGCATCTCTTCTCTGCCAGTTCGCTTCCTGGCTAGAGTCATGCCCAAAATGTCCCTAATTGTAAGGGCAGTTTCTCCCCCCTGGCTGCCTCTGTCTGCGGTGTGGCAACGCCTGCTACCTCCGCCGGAGTGGCCAGCTTACGCTAGGGCCTTGTGTCTGAGCTCTGGAAGTCTGCTGCCAAACGTCTAAGACTGACAGTGTTTGGGTGCTTTGCCCTGGGGTGAAACAGGTGAGTGGGTCGCCAATTGCCCACTCATTCGCCTTTCCCATTTTTCAATGCTGCTGCTGGTGGTGGTGGTGGTGCCAGCATCTCTTCTCTGCCAGTTCGCTTCCTGGCTAGAGTCATGCCCAAAATGTCCCTAGTGGTAAGGGCAGTTTCTCCCCTCTGGCTGCGTCTGTTTGCGGTGTGGCAACGCCTGCTACCTCCGCCGGAGTGGCCAGCTTACGCTAGGGCCTTGTGTCTGAGCTCTGGAAGTCTGCTGCCAAACGTCTAAGACTGACAGTGTTTGGGTGCTTTGCCCTGGGGTGAAACAGGTGAGTGGGTCGCCAATTGCCCACTCATTCGCCTTTCCCAATTCTGCTGCTGCTGCTGCTGCTGGTGGTGCCAGTGTCTCTTCGATGCCAGTTCGCTTCCTGGCTAGTGTCATGAATCAAATGTCCCTAATGGTAAGGGCAGTTTCTCCCCCCTGGCTGCCTCTGTCTGCGGTGTGGCAACGCCTGCTACCTCCGCCGGAGTGGCCAGCTTACGCTAGGGCCTAGTGTCTGAGCTCTGGAAGTCTGCTGCCAAACGTCTAAGACTGACAGTGTTTGGGTGCTTTGCCCTGGGGTGAAACAGGTGAGTGGGTCGCCAATTGCCCACTCATTCGCCTTTCCCAATTCTGCTGCTGCTGCTGCTGCTGGTGGTGCCAGTGTCTCTTCTCTGCCAGTTCGCTTCCTGGCTAGTGTCATGAATCAAATGTCCCTAATGGTAAGGGCAGTTTCTCCCCCCTGGCTGCCTCTGTCTGCGGTGTGGCAACGCCTGCTACCTCCGCCGGAGTGGCCAGCTTACGCTAGGGCCTAGTGTCTGAGCTCTGGAAGTCTGCTGCCAAACGTCTAAGACTGACAGTGTTTGGGTGCTTTGCCCTGGGGTGAAACAGGTGAGTGGGTCGCCAATTGCCCACTCATTCGCCTTTCCAATTTTTCAATGCTGCTGGTGGTGGTGGTGGTGGTGGTGGTGGTGCCAGCATCTCTTCTCTGCCAGTTCGCTTCCTGGCTAGAGTCATGCCCAAAATGTCCCTAATTGTAAGGGCAGTTTCTCCCCCCTGGCTGCCTCTGTCTGCGGTGTGGCAACGCCTGCTACCTCCGCCGGAGTGGCCAGCTTACGCTAGGGCCTTGTGTCTGAGCTCTGGAAGTCTGCTGCCAAACGTCTAAGACTGACAGTGTTTGGGTGCTTTGCCCTGGGGTGAAACAGGTGAGTGGGTCGCCAATTGCCCACTCATTCGCCTTTCCCAATTCTGCTGCTGGTGGTGGTGCCAGTGTCTCTTCTCTGCCAGTTCGCTTCCTGGCTAGTGTCATGAATCAAATGTCCCTAATGGTAAGGGCAGTTTCTCCCCCCTGGCTGCCTCTGTCTGCGGTGTGGCAACGCCTGCTACCTCCGCCGGAGTGGCCAGCTTACGCTAGGGCCTTGTGTCTGAGCTCTGGAAGTCTGCTGCCAAACGTTTAAGACTGACAGTGTTTGGGTGCTTTGCCCTGGGGTGAAACAGGTGAGTGGGTCGCCAATTGCCCACTCATTCGCCTTTCCCAATTCTGCTGCTGCTGCTGCTGCTGGTGGTGCCAGTGTCTCTTCGATGCCAGTTCGCTTCCTGGCTAGTGTCATGAATCAAATGTCCCTAATGGTAAGGGCAGTTTCTCCCCCCTGGCTGCCTCTGTCTGCGGTGTGGCAACGCCTGCTACCTCCGCCGGAGTGGCCAGCTTACGCTAGGGCCTTGTGTCTGAGCTCTGGAAGTCTGCTGCCAAACGTCTAAGACTGACAGTGTTTGGGTGCTTTGCCCTGGGGTGAAACAGGTGAGTGGGTCGCCAATTGCCCACTCATTCGCCTTTTCAATGCTGCTGCTGGTGGTGGTGCCAGCATCTCTTCTCTGCCAGTTCGCTTCCTGGCTAGAGTCATGCCCAAAATGTCCCTAATGGTAAGGGCAGTTTCTCCCCCCTGGCTGCCTCTGTTTGCGGTGTGGCAACGCCTGCTACCTCCGCCGGAGTGGCCAGCTTACGCTAGGGCCTTGTGTCTGAGCTCTGGAAGTCTGCTGCCAAACGTCTAAGACTGACAGTGTTTGGGTGCTTTGCCCTGGGGTGAAACAGGTGAGCGGGTCGCCAATTGCCCACTCATTTGCCTTTCCCATTTCCTTTTCCATTTCATTATTTTCCTTCTGATACACAACCAACCAAACATAACACACACAATAACACATATAACACATATAACACACAGTGACATCACACATAACACACATACACACACACTTACAATGCACAAAACACAAGGACGTTTTCCTTGTTATTTGCCCTGGCCTTCACTCACTAATAGCATTACATTAACACTATAACTCACACTTCACCCTATAACATTTTTCCATCCACATACCTGCCAACAGACCCAACTTTTTCAGGGACAGTCCTGCTTTTTTCCAGTCCTGTCCCATCTAATTTAGCTAAACTAGGTATGCAAAATGCAAATACACATAGGTAGTTATAGCTTGGTAGGTAACGCTACTATAAACATTTAATAAATATAATCAAGTACTAAATAATAAATCTAACTTTAAAATACATTTAAATAAACCCCTATTTTTTTTTAAAAAAAAAACATTAAAATTAAATTATTATTATTTAGACATAATCCATCTTTAACCAAACCAGTGCACTGCTACTAATCTTAAACATAACCGTACATTAACCCTAAGCTATTTTTTAGTTCTTGTCCAACATTTTTCCATCAGCATACCTGCCAACACACCCAAGATTTTGGTGGACAGTCCTGCTATTTTCCAGTCCTGTCCAATAAGTAAGTTGGGTTGTTGCAAAGTATGCCATTGTAAATAGGTAGCAAATGTTAGGCATGTAAAGTGGTCCAAAATCAATTTAAAAATGTAAAATATTCCCTATTCTTTTATTAAACATCTATGGACAGTACACCTCGGTATGTGTGTGCAACTCTATTGGTCGTTTCGGCAGGGGGCTCGCCTGCCATCAACGAATGAAGTGCATTCTGCAGTTCTGCAATTCACTCGTTGATGCCAGACCAGCCCCCTGCCGAAACGACCAATAGAGCTGCACACACGTACCTTCACGGCAGCTGCTGCTGCTGTGATGTGTTATTAACCCCGTATTAACCCCTGCTAGGCAACCAGGAGGAAAACGAAGATTAAACGAGCACGAAGAATGTCCGCGAATATTCGCCCGAAGAGAAGACAGGAACGGGCGAATATTCGCGGAATACGAAGATTTTTTTTTCCCCGAAGACGAGCACGAAGACGAACACGAAGAGCCCCCTGGTGCCCAAGTCTATTGAGAACCTGACACTCCTGAGGCCAGGCAGACCTTGCTAATGAAGAACCGAATTTGCTTGGTTTGAGATGACCCTGATTATAAGATGACCCCCCAAAATTTGAATATTAATTTAGGAAAAAAAACAAAGCCTGATTATGAGACGACCCTATAGGGAAAAAAGTTTTACTAGTAAATCATTAATTCACATGTAAACTATTTTTTCATATTTAATAAAAACTATGAGAAAATTATTTTGATTTTGTTTACTTTTATTTGCCACTCTGCCCCCCCCTAGAAATGCCTTACACCACCTATATGCCACTCTGCCCCAGATACGCTTTATATGCCACTCTGCCCCCATAAATGCCTTATACCCCCTATATGGCTCTGTGCCTCCCTAATAAGCCACTCTGCCCCCAGAAATGCCTTTTAACCCCCTCTTTGCCACTCTACTCTGCCTCCCAGATATGCCTTATTATTATTATTATCTTTTATTTATATAGCGCCAACAGTTTACGCAGCGCTTATATACCCATATACAGGATATGCCACTCTGCATCTCTGACTTGTGTTTTAACCCCCTATTTGCCACTCGCCCTCAGATATACCTTATACCCGCTATATGCCACTCTCCCTTTTAACCCCCTATTTGCCACTCTAGTCTGCCTCCCAGATATGCCTTATACACCCATATATATGTGCCACTCCCCCCCCAGAAATGCCTTACACCCTCTAAATGCCACTCTGCCTCCAGAAAACCATTGAACCCCCCCCATGCCACTCTTAACACCCCCCCCCCACTTACCAGTGCGTCCTTTGACTTGTGACCTGTGTTCAGGTATCAACAGAATAACACAAACCCAGCTTTGCAGGAATAAATCAATTGGAATTCACATAAAAACTCAACATTAAAAATTACAGGCATAGATCACAGGTTGCACAACCCAAAGCCAGCCCTGGCGTCCACACTGCCCACATAGAACCTGACCAGCACCCAGAAAACACACACAGGACTTGCCCCCAAACAGCCCGGCCTGTGCTTTATTTGCCTTTCCACAAATCAATTATACATCTATGATATGCGCAAACACTTTTTCATTCTCTCACTTATTCGCACAATTCATCCACTCACTTATTAATTAATTCTCTCACCATCTACCCCCTGCCCCCCCTTCTCACTATTTACATAGCAGAAGTCCTGCTCCTACCGCACCGCGCTGCTTCACTGCCACCGAGCTAGAGGCCTCACAGAGGAGACTGAGGGGCACCAAGCGGTTAAAGAGCGCCCGTTCGTATTTCTAATTAATGTTTCTTAAAAGAAGAAAACGTTTAAATGTTTTTGTTTACAAGGATAAGCGTGTTCTCCTCTTTCTGAGAAACTGTAGTAAGTCACGTGTGTGAAGCAGGTTGATAAATTATTTTTTCAAATGTAAATTCATAATGTGTGCGGGAGCATTTGTCTTCTAAACTGAGCACCGTGGGACTTTCTGCCGCTGCTATAGGTTGAGAGCTATGAAAGCCTTAAAGCTGCACTCCAGAGGTATTTTTATGTTATTCTTGGAGTTCGTTTTGCTGGACGCCAGCGTATTTTCCTGAATTCTTGAGTTATTGGAGTTCCTCTGTCTCGTTTTCCTCCTCGCCCAGTGAAAGCAGGGAGTATAGCTAAATAATTTAGTAATTCATTGCCAATGCTGAGTAGAAGTCCCATTCTCAGGAGAAGCAGCTGCCAATCACATGTATGCTATTCGCTGCTGCTGAGCATGCGCAAGATGCATACATAGATATACTTCACTAGAGGCTGCTGGGGGAGGAGATAAGCGAGGCAGAAGTCTCGTTTTCTAACTCCAGTAAATAAAGAATGCAGTAAAATGCGTCGGAGTCTGTGACTTTAGCATGCATAAAAATAACATTTTCTAACACTAGACCTTTCCTAGAATTTATCATATTTACAAATGATGATCTTTTCTCTCTGACAGCATTCAATGTTTATTTTGCTTATTGTCCGCAAATGAAGCGTTTAGGTTTCAGTTCATGTGTCTGTTGTGGGCCTCGCTTATTTCTTTGCTGGAAAGCGATACACCCATACAGATGGGAAACAGAATGGTACAAAAAGTCATTGATCTGGCTCGCTTGATGTTGACGTTGGATATGAGGAGAGATATGTAGTTGGTGGAAGCACAGTGCGTATGAAGGCTGATGAGACCAGTGCTGTCAGACATAGAAAGCCGGCAGTGACTCGTGGTAGGATAGAAAATGAGTTTGAATTTTATGAGATGTCCTGAACTTTGTAAATCGGTGGCGCCTTCGTTCTTTTGGTTTAACGTTTGGAATCCTTAAAATGTATTTTGCAAGTAACTGTATAGGTAAAAAGCAGTTGTCCAAAATGTATACAAGATCTTTGGTCTGTAGCACCTGCTACGTTCAGGTTACGATAAGTTATTACATGTATTTATATAGCGCCAGCAGGTCCCATAGCGCATATAATTCAAAGTTATACACGATAACAAACCGGTACAAAAGGAGAAGAGGGCTCTGCTCTTGTGTTGGTTAACTGGTTGCAAATTGAATTGTTCATATATTTTATCAAAGAAATTCTCTCTTTACTACATTTAATAAAATATGCTTCAGCGGGTGATTCATTTGTGTGTTATTAATATGAGATGTTTTTCTGTTTGTTTTAGATATTTATATAATATTGCTTTATTTTCCCCCTTCTTCGGTTTGCCTGTGTTTCATGCTTCAGTTCTATTGTGACCTCGATAGATGCTTCTGCCTTTATGATGTCATTATTCTCTCAGGTGCATTCTGTGCATTCTGTTGCATTTAGTAGACAGCGACGGTCTAACCATGAAGCTGTATGTGATCCTTGTTTTTATATGTGCTCTGATCAGTGCATCGGAGAACTTTGAATATGCAGAGTGTGGGAACAGACCCCTAGTGAATGAAGCCAATGGCCCTCGTGTGGTAGGGGCCAAGTTTGGAGAGCCTACTGACTGGCCGTGGATAGTTAGTATCCAGGAGGGCATTGATGGTGATTATTTTCATTCATGCGGAGGGGTGGTTCTGAATCATTTGTGGGTTCTCACAGCTGCCCATTGCTTTAAGCATCGCGGTGATGATTTGACTTTCTGGAGAGTTGTGGTTGGTGCCAACCCACTATCGGACCCGGGGACGGATGCTCAGATCCGAACCATAAAAGAAAAAATTCAACATGAGGACTACAACCCTGCAATTGAATTAGGGCTGCAACTAACGATTATTTTAATAATCGATTAGTTTGCCGATTATTTTTTCGATTAATCGGATAAAAAAAATGAATGTAAATTTTTCATTTATTTAAAATAATTTACTAAACAAATGATGTTAAATACAAACAGCAGAATAAAAAAACTTTGATAATACATTTCTTGTCTTTATTTCCCAACCAGCCCCCCAATATATGCACATTTGAGCCCAGGCTTGCTACGCTGCCTCCCACACATGCCATGCTGCCCCCCCACATATGCCACGCTGCCTCCCACATCTGCCACTCCACGCTGCCTCCCACATCTGCCACTCCACGCTGCCTCCCACATCTGCCACTCCACGCTGCCTCCCACATCTGCCACGCCACGCTGCCTCCCACATCTGCCACTCCACTCTACCCCCCACATGCCACTGTGCCTGATACGCCTTATACCCCCTGAAACACCACTCCATCCTCCCCAGACATGCCACCCTGCCCTCCCCACATATGCCACGCCATGCTGCCTCCCACATCTGCCACTCCACAATGCCTCCCACATATGCCACGCTGCCTCCCACATCTGCCACTCCACGCTGCCTCCCACATCTGCCACTGTGCCTGATATGCCTTATATCCCCTGATACCCCACTCCATCCTCCCCAGACATGCCACCCTGCCTCCCAGACATGCCACTTCTCTACCCCCAGATATGCCACTCTACCCCCAGATATGCCTTATACACCCTGATACACCACTCCGTCCTCCCCAGACATGCCACACTGCCCTCCCCACATATGCCTTATATACTGTATATGCCTTATACCCCCAGATATGTCACTTCACTGGATTTAGATTCCCCTAAATTAACCCTAAACTCCCCATTAACCATAACTGCCCCTAAATTAACCCTTAACACCCCCTTAACCACAGCATCCCCTAAATTAACCCTAAAGACCCCATCAACTACAGCATCCCCTAAATTAACCCTAAACACACCATTAACCACAACTGCCTCAAATTAACCCCAAACACCCCATTAACCACAGCTGCTCCTAAATTAACCCTAAACACCCTATTAACATAACTGCCCCTAAATTAACCCCAACTGCCCCTAAATTAACCCTAAACACCCCACTAACCATAACTGCCCCTAAATTAACCCCCACCTCCCCTAACTTTCAGTAGCCCAAATAAATATATATTACATACATATATACACATTATATATATACATACACACACACACATACACATTATATACCGTATTGGCTCGAATATAGGCCGCACTTTTTTCCCCCACTTTAAGTTTTTAAAGTGGGGGTGCGGCCTATATTCGGGGTCTAGCGCCCGACGCCCGGGACATGCAGTCCCGGGCGCCGGGCAGGCAGCGGGGTTAAGATACAGATCCCCCGCAGCGGTGCAGGGGACCTGCATCCTTCTCCCCGATACGCTCAGACAGCCTCCCCTGCCAGCACTTCCCACGGGGGGGGGGGTGCCGGCACGGGAGGTTATCTAAGCGTTTTACCTCTGCCCACCCCCGACTTACCGGAGCAGACTCCCGGGTGTCTTGCGGGGCCGGCGGGAGACATCTACGCAATACGCGCATGCAACTTTCGGTACCGGTACCGGAAGTTGCATACGCGTATTGCGTAGATGTCCCTCGCCGGCCCCGCAAGACACCCGGGAGTCTGCTCCGGTAAGTCGAGGAGGGGGGGGCAGAGGAGGACAGCGGCAGCGTATCGCGGGGAGGGAAGACAGCGGCAGCGTATCGCGGGGAGGGAGGACAGCGGCAGCGTATCGCGGGGAGGGAAGACAGCGGCAGCGTATCGCGGGGAGGGAGGACAGCGGCAGCGTATCGCGGGGAGGGAAGACAGCGGCAGCGTATCGCGGGGAGGGAGGACAGCGGCAGCGTATCGCGGGGAGGGAAGACAGCGGCAGCGTATCGCGGGGAGGGAGGACAGCGGCAGCGTATCGCGGGGAGGGAGGACAGCGGCAGCGTATCTCGGGGAGGGAGGACAGTGGCAGCATATCTCGGGGAGGGAGGACAGTGGTAGCTTATCTCGGGGGGGGGGGACAGAGTGGCAGCATGTTTTTTTTGGTGCTTTTTTAAAGAAAAAATACTTTTTCTTTAAAAAAGCACCAAACTTTTAGGGTGCGGCCTATATACGGGGGCGGCCTATATCCGAGCCAATACGGTATATACATATATACACATATACTTACAGTTAGATGAGTGTCACAGCCATGTGGTTCTGGCCTGGAGAAGGAAGGGGGCGGGGCCAGTTGTCACAGTGATTACAGGGAGGGGGAGTAAGCTGCTGCTGTGAGACGGTGAGTCAGACTAAACGGATTATATAATGAGGGGGATTTTTCAGAGCGTTTGCTCTGAAAAAACCCTCATTTTATAATCGATAATAATCGATTCAACTAATCGATAATGAAATTCGTTGCCAACGAATTTCATTATCGATTATTATCGATTTTATCGATTAGTTGTTGCAGCCCTAAATTGAATACAATGACATTGCTTTGCTCCGGCTGAATACGCCGATCTTCTTTGACACGAATACTCAGCCTGCCTGCCTTCCACCCAAAGCAGCGATTCTCAGTAACATGGATAACTGCTACGCTGTAGGCTGGGGTGTCATCCAAGAAGGATCCACTGCGCCATCAAACGTCTTTCAGGAAACCAAGGTAAATTTGATTTCTGTTGAACGCTGCAACCGCCCGAGCTGGTACAACGGTGCTGTGGGTGAGTACAACCTGTGTGCGGGAAACGAACAGGAAGGCATCGATAGCTGCCACGGCGACCATGGAGGAGCTTTGATGTGCAAAAGAAGCAAAACCAAGTTCTATACTCTGGTTGGCATAAACAGCTGGGGCTCCAGCTGTAGCAAGAAGCAAAGCCCTCAAATTTACACTTCAACGCAGCACTATCTCGACTGGATCTATGGACACATCGATAAATCCAAAAAGATTCAAAAGAGAGCCGTGGAGAAAAACATCTGGCAAAAATTAGCCAAAATGATCACCAACGTCGGCAAGAAGATTGGTGTATTTTAGATGGTCCAGAATGGAAAAGAACTTTAAATCAATGGTGAACCATCTATTTGTGATTTGCAAACTATATAGAGTGTTAGGCATTAGTTCTATAAGTTAAGATAAGATTAATAAATAGAAATGTATCAATAAGACGTGTTATTGTGATGATTATAAATGCTGTCGATATAGTCGTATAGATTAAATAAGATCAAGCAGGGGCATTGGACGTAGTCTTTCTTTTGTGAAGTAGCAAGGTACCCGGTGAATATTGAAGTCTTGTGGTCTGGCTATTCTTCTGTTGATCTACAATATCTAGTACTGGGTTTGCAAATTAAGAGGATATTTTTATATTTTCCATGTGGTGTGTAAGGGGGTTTCAGTGTTGCCCCTTTTGTGTATGAATTGGTTATTTTAAGTTAAAGAACATGCGATGGTGATATCTGTGATATGTACAGCCTTGACAACTTGTGTCTTTGCGATGTTTCTCCCAATATCTCAAATCATATAGAGAGAGGCAGAAAAAAGGGAAAAAGTGTGGTGACAGTCCCCCCTGTCCTTTATAATTTGCAGTCACATTTTGGTTGGAGTGTAATAAAATCTTCAAATATAAATCATGTAGGATGTACAACATTAATAAATAAGTAACCTTTTATGTGTGGAGTCTTCCGGGCTTACCAGTCTGCATCATTCTTCTGGCATATACAGGGTTAAATAAAAAGCTTTAAAACATCCATACAATGTAAATCAAAAAGTATAAAAGTTTTTTTTATATAAGCATTTATTTTGGAACGACACAATAAAAACTCTAAAGGTCTCACCTATTGCACTTCAAAGAGAGTTCACAAATACAGAAGAGGTGGCAATAAAATTAAAAACACTAAACTCAGATTTCTGCGTTTAGCTATACTTTTTCTTCTTTCATTTACTGTGCTCATGCAAATTATATACATATTTTTTTCCAGGACAAAATAGTTTCTTTAGGCACCATTATTTTAATCACGTCTTGTAATTTACCATGTAAAATGTGGTCAACGTTTTCCTTTAATTTTCAAAATTGTTTACTCGTTTAAAAAAATAAATAAAATAATGAATAGATTTACAGGGCAATAACAAGCTGTGTGGCAGGACACGAGCGCCGTGCCGAAGGTACCCACTTTGAGAATTGTCTTCGGGTAATATCTCACTAAATGCCTGTCCGGAGCCGTCTTTAGCGCTGAACACGATGTATGAGAACTGACTTACTGAACTTCGATTCACGCGTCTTGAAAAAACTACTCCTGGCTTTCTAGACTTCTTGCATGTGACGAATCCAACGCAAACAAAGGTATTGGAGGAGTTTGCCAAATGTTTTGGGTGTGAATCACAAGTCTTTGCCAAACAAGTGCGCTTCAGGAACAAAATCTAACAAAGCCACGTTTTCTGCAACGCTAACCTACCTTACTGTATTTTATGCTCAAGGAGAAAAATACTTTTTTTCCTTGGGACTTCTCATTTCATGTATAAAAGTAAGGGAAGTGTGTGTATGTGCAGTGTTAATCAACGTGTGTTTTTAAGGTAAGTGGACATATATTATGGTGGGGCCTTAGACAGAAGAGAGAGGGGTGATATGAATGAAAACAATGATGGTGGGTGGGCCGGCTCCTACATTTTATGGCTGGCTTTTCGGTCCAAATCAAATTTGTTGATTTCTGGTCTTGACGCTGATACTGCCCTTGAGAACATGGCACTCTTGAGCCCAGGTCTCAGGACACGGGAAGCAATCAGGTAGGAGCCGAGTTGCAGGGGATACTAGTCTGTCTGTACCCCTTGATGCATCATGGTGGGTAGGTAGATACAGACAGAAAAGCAGGACTGGAATCAAAGAATAAAGAGGAACTGTAGCGAGGACAGAGGAAACCAGAGTGGCAGGGCACACGGCTTGGAAGCCCTTTGGCAGATAGGTAAGTTTAGGACACGCTGGGGTCTGGTGCGTGAATCAGGATCAAGAACGTAGCCAAGGTCATACACAGGAAATCCGAACAAGATAAACAGATGTTTAGCTGAAAGCGGACTATCTGGGACCCAAGCCAAATGCAAAGGCCCAGTCGGAAGGGCAGAGCAGGCATAAAAGGGCAGGGCTAAGCTCAGGTAACTTGGCTCAGCTGTCCCCAGTAATTAAAAAGGTGCTCCAGAGAGGGAAGGGTGGCCACTAGTGGTTGCAGGTAGACATGAGTGAATAATTATTGCATGGTCCAGGCTGGTAGGGTGGAACCAGGCACCAGGCAGACCTTGCTATTGAAGTAATTAAGGTTAACTTAATCTTTTTCTTAAATGTTAAAGTTTACTGTCTCTTTACGAATCTTGTGTCAGTGTCCAAGCATGATGTTGGCAGTGTTATGTTTTGGGGACATCTTTCTTCATTAGGACTTTGACAGCTTGCCATGAATTTTGCTTTTTGTAGGAGAATTCTGTAGGAGAGTATCCGGTTTCTCATCAACTATAAAAGTTGATGAAAAGGCCCATCAGTTGAGATCTAAACCCTGTTGCAGGAAGGCTTGAAAAGAACAATTCTTTAAAACGCAAAATGTCCGTATTCATTTGGTACTACTGATTAGATTTTCTCTGCTCATCAGAGCTTGGAGACCTTGTAAGCACGACATGTTGGAATGGCTCTGGATCCCTAAGGTAGGGGGTCGTCTCTGATCTGGACTGTTGTGTGCCCCTGTTTTACTGTCCCCTCTCCTTTACCCTGACATTGGTCCTCCCTACCCCCTTCCTGATTTCTGGAACAATCAATGCAAGAATAACAGTTAATAGTAATAATAATATATATATATATATATATATATATATATATATATATATATATATATATTATACTAATGTGATTTGCAAAACAATTTATGGCTGATATGGATGTTTTGGTGAACAAGCAATAACCTATGTAAATAAATAAAAAATTAAAACCCAAACCATGTCACTGAGATAAATATTACTATCCGTCCTGGCACGAAACATTGACAGACAGAGGGTGCGCTGCAAAGTACTTTAATATGCATTCTCTGCTGATGGGGCTGTGTGGGGCGAGCGTTCGCCTCTTTCTGGGGAACTGTAGCAAGTCACGTGTGTGTAAAGCAGGCTGATAAATTCTTTTTTTCAAATGCATTAGCAGATATGATGGTCTAACCATGAAGCTGTATGTGACTTTTGTTTTTATATGTGCTCTGATCAGTGCATCGGAGAACTTTGAATATGCAGCCTGTGGAAACAGACCCCTAGTGAATGAAGCCAATGGCCCTTGTGTGATGGGGGGCCAGGTTTACAAAACCCAGTAACTGGTCATGGATAGTTAGTATCCAGGAGGATACCACGTCCATAACTCCAAAATTATGGAAAAGAGAGCCGTGGAGAAAAACATCTGGCAAAAAGTAGCCAAAATTATCACCAACGTTGGCACGAAGATTGGTGTATTTTAGATGGTCCAGAATGGAAGAGAACTTTAAATCAATGGTGAACCATCTATTTGTGATTTGCAAACCATATAGAGTGTTAGGCATTAGTTCTATAAGTTAACATAAGATTAATAAATAGAAATGCATCAATAAGACGTGTTATTGTGATGATTATGAAATGCTGCGGATATAGTCAATACTTCGTATAGATTACCTAAGATCAAGCAGGGGCATTGGACGTAGTCTTTCTTTTGTGAAGTAGCAAGGTACCCGGTGAATATTGAAATCTTGTGGTCTGGCTATTCTTCTGTTTCTTTTGCAAATTAAGAGGATATTTTTTATATTTTCCATGTGGTGTGTAAGGGGGTTTCAGTGTTGCCCCTTTTGTGTATGTATTGGTTATTTTAAGTGAAAGAACATGTGATGGTGATATTTGTGATACGTTCAGATGTACAGCCTTGACAACTTATGTCTTTGTGATGTTTCCCCCTATATTTCAAATCATATAGGGCAGGGGTGTCCAATGTGCGGCCCGCGGGCCAAATGTGTGAGCATAGCCCACCGGGGGGCTGGCAGACCACATTCAAAGCAGCCGCCAGGGGGGCCGGGTGTCTGGGTGTATCGCTGTGGCAGTAGTCTTTTTCAAAACAGTACCCCTGTCCTTCATATTTTTGCAATCACATTTTGATTGGAGTGTAATTAAAACATCAAATATACATCATGTAGGAGGTACAACATTTTAATAAATAAGTAACCTTTTATGTATAGAGTCTAATTTACTATAAGAAAATAATAAAACATGGTTAACGTTTTTCATTAATTTGCAAATATTTTTAGTCTTTAAAAAAAAAAAAAAAGAGAGATTCTGTTATCAATTTACCAAATTTGGCTGCCCGCTTCCGCTAGAAGAGGCATTTATGAAGTGATCCTTTGTTAAGCCGGAGTGGCATATCTGTCGGTGCATTGTAATTGTTTGTAAGCTAGTGCGCTAGAAGTGTTTTTTCTAACATACCTACAGGAGCTAACGCGCTGTATAACCATACCTGGGAACTTTCCGGGTTTGACCCGGAGATTGCCAGGTGAAGCACCGGTTCTCCGGGTCAAGACCCGAATCCTGCTCCCCGCCCATTTTCCCTTGGATTAGGGGTGTTTCCAGCAGATGTCAGTGGGAAGTTGTTTCTTCCTTACTATGGATCAGAATACTGCACATCCCAAGTGATATTGAATAGTAAAATATTTAAAGCATATATGGTTGTGGATTCAGCTTTCATGTGCATTTCTGAGCAGCTGTATGCTTGTTGCAGAATTGACATATTTCATCAGGTACATTTTCACTTGGCTGTATTGACGCTTGGATACCGCTGGATACCGCTGGCTCATTTAACCTCATAGGATGGAATTGCACAAATCTTTGGTTTTGAATGCAAATAGCATCACATTATTGGAAGCTCTGAATATTCATAGTTTCCTCTGCTTTATGGCAGCAGTAATTCATTGAAAGTGTACAAATATTCAAATTATATGCTTGTGAGGATCAGAATTCCCTTACCAGTGCCACATCTATTTTATTTCCAAACTAATTATGCCATAAACAAAACCAAATGCTCATCTAGGTAGAAAAATGCTGTGTACTTCACATTTATCATGTTACAGAAAACATTCAGCCTTAAGTTATTCTTATTGCTCTGCGCCAGTTTCATGTAATACTTTGGCTAGTGATATAATTTTATGCTTTGGAATAAGATCATCGATAATTTGTGCTGAAAACTTTCATAATTCTTTAGTTTTTTGTTTAAAGACAAATATTTTAAAGTGACTCCCAACATACTTTACCTTTTAAAGTGTACAACTGTTGAGAAATGATTAGCGTAGCTTCTAGACTAGTGCTCGGCAACCCCTGGCACGCGGGGTGCAAATGAGTGGCAGCCCAGAGAAAGCGCTAGACACGGTGGACAGAGAGGGGCGCCAAGAGGTCGCTCAAGTTTTCAGCGCCCCTCACTCTCCACCGCGAGGCTTCTGTCTTCAGTGTCTTCGTCGCGGTGCCGGTGCTTCATGCTGAGCGCCGGAATATGACGTCACTCAGCAGTGCACACCTCGATGAAGACACTGAAGAGAGAAGCCTCGTGCTCCCTCACAGGAAGTCTGAAGGTAAGTGAACTACAAAGGAGGGGAGAGGGGGTAGAGAGGGGGGGTAGATACTGAGAAAAGAGGGTAATAAGAATATTGAAAAAAAAAGTCAGTCAGAATGAGTGAGAGAATGAACAAATTAAATTGTATATGAATTGTGTAAATGAGTTAGAGAATTAATGTGTGGAAGAATTGTGTGAATGAGTAAAGGAATTAATGAATTTGTGAGCATGCATTAATAAATATGTGTTACTAAATTATGTTAGCGTGAGAGAATTAAGAGAAATAGATGTCATAATAATTGATTTTTGGAAAGGCAAAGATGGTACGGACAGTTTATGGCATAAAAGGTGGCACAGGTAGCTTGTTTATGGGACAAAGATGGCACAGGGTGGGCTGTTTGGGGACAGAGATTGCAAATCCTATGTTTATCTACGTGCTGGTCAGTTTCTATGTGGGCAGTATGGATGCCAGGGCTGGCTTTGAGGTGTGCGACCTGTGATCTACGCCTGGGATTTAGGGAGTTTTATCTATACCTTTTTAATGCGGAGATTTTGTGTGAATTCCAATTGATCTATGCCTGCAAAGCTGGTTTTTGTGTTATTCTGTTGATCTATATCTGCTATTCTATGTTTCCATACATTATCAACCATTCTCAACCATCCGCTCCTCTTTGGAATTATTGCCGGCACACCAAGGGACTTGAAGGTTTCACTTTGGCACGCCACTACCAAAAGGTTGCCTACCCCTGTTCTAGACGCTGGTTAATGGGACTTTTGAGATGTTTGAAAGCAGCATTTGATTTGGGGATGGTGGGACCCCCGTGTCCGGCATAAGTTTTTGTTCATTGACTGCTAGAACCAAGCTTTATTTCTAAGCCTTTGATAAACAGACTGCTAAGAGCAATATCAGCAAAGTCTAACTTTGCAATATTGCCAGTGCACTTGAGGCATTCCAGCCGGAGACATGTCGATAAAGAAGCAAATATGTCACTTTAATTCCGTATCCCTCTGGTACACGGGCTTCCTTCTTTGCGCATGCCTGCTACTTTATGCTGTGTTTTAGGACATAGTCTGACTGCCAGTGGCATCATTTACAGAGTTCCCACAGCTACTTCAGTCTTCTCACCTCTTGCATCATTATTACTTGAATTTACATGTGTAAATTATTACTATGAAGGGGGTATATTTAGGCTTGGACTTTGGGGGGCACCGTGTAACGGTTACTTGCTCCCCTGCATCTCGGAATAGGATGTTGGGTTAAGGACATCTTCATGTCACATTTTTCTTAGGGGTGTGGGGTGACGTGCAGCACCCTAAATACATATTACTGCATGCCTCCCAAATGATATATCATGTGTTGACTACATTATTATCTTTTATTTGTATAGCACCACCAATTAACTCTTTTCAATTTAAATTCCAGGTAGCCAGGCTGGTATATGTAATTATCATATCCCATCAATTATCATGTTCACTTGTAATAGCTGAAAATGGCAGAAATATCTTGCATAAAACTAAAATGATCTAATAATAATAATAGTACAATTAAAAAGCCTTGCTATCTGAGAGAAAGAGGGACATTTCCAGAGCCTTAAAGGTCATAACGTAAGTTATTTATGTATGAGCTGTATGACTTTGACATCTTAGCTCAATAAATGTGTGGTTTTTATAGGAGACATACAGACATTGTAATGTAACTTACCAAAGGTAAATGCGTGTTCACGTTTTTAAGCCTCGTAAAGATTGCATATTACAGTTCTCATAAAGTGCTTTAATATGCATTCTTCTTCGGTGAGGCTGCCGGTGGCCTTAAACTGTCCCTTTAAGTTTTTTGTTCGTGTTCAGGTTTGATAAGAACCAAACAGGGTTGAAATATCACTTGGCCATGTACTGAAATAAGTCACGTATTACAGAGATATGGTGCTATCTGGGTCCTACCTGTTTTTTTTTTTTGGAAGTAATGTGGCCTTTTAATTGTCAGTCTGCAGAGTTATGGACCATGAGAGGAGGACACCATGGTGTGGACGCTGCATGAGCAGGGCTCACCTGATTAATACCAAAGGGCAGGAGGTCCAGTCTAATATTGCTTTTTTATGACCTGGGCCAAGACAGAAATCTGATTTGCACCCACACTTCCTTGTCTAGCTGTATTACATTACCCCTGGCGGGCTAAATACTGTATATCTCCAGCCCATTAGGGCTTTCACTTAAAACCAAAGTTTCTTAGCGCCACTAACGGCTAGCCCTGTATTTTAAATTTAGTTTTTGGGTATACTAATTGGCACATGGATGCCGATAGAAGCTCTTCTTAGGAAAGAAGTTCCTTCAACAGACCAGCTTCTCCAGATTGGTTGACAGCCACATTCCCGTGTAAGAACGTCCCTCTGAATGAAATGCAACATTCACATTGTGATGGAATGTGAAATGACTCCGGGGGCACCAGTGACACATTTGGTGAGGCATATAGAACACCACGCAATGTGTTTGTGAAGGAGTGTTATGTAACTGAATTATCACCGCTAACAATATTCCTGTTGTGTGTCCTCAGAATACGGAACATCCTTTGCACTGGTATATTGTGTGTTTTCGTCTTTGATGCCTCAGTGCTAGCCCACAGGTGAAGGAGACCATTATATCTCTGTTCTAGCTCTGCAGCTTAACTGTGTGGTTCCCAGAGGGATTTTCACCATGCCACTGAAGTAGCCACATGCAAGTTCCCGTAGCCACGCATGTACACATGTTCCCTCACATGCTTTCACCTGTACAGACAGACATACATATTCTATCCACCAGATATGTTTGTAAACAAACTCACACGCACTCAATGTTTCTTGTTACTTATTGCTACCATGTGATAAAGCTGCTGATGGTCCATGCTTGAACACACATCGGTTCACCTGCGTGAGCTGTATGTTGACGTAAGAGGAAGGACCCGCGCAACGTGAAAGGATGTTTCTCTCTAAATTGAGCATGTCGAAACTATGCTCAATATAGAGTCCTCATATCATTCAGTGTATGGTCTTATAGGCAACTTTATCCCTCCCCTCTGACCCCTGTGTAAGGTTAATGTTATAAACTATTTTATTTTCCTTAATATATTATAAGCCCTAATAGATAATGTTGAGGGTTTCTTTTGCAAAACTACCATGGAGATCGCGGACAAAATTCCTAATCTAAACGGTTAACAATTTTTAAAGTTTTAAGAAACCAAGCCGGGTGACTGTAAGAGATCAGAGAAACCCACATCTGAGAAAGATACTTCTCTTGATTAATGTGGCCTTCCAGCATAAGTACCTTTTCTATTTTCTTTTTTTGTAGCCTTGAGTCAAACAACCAATTAACCCGAGGGGTCCTTTACTGGTAGGATCTGCTTTTTAAGATGCTTGCGGGTTGTCTTGCAGCACTTGATCGGAACTCAGAGCATGATGGATTGGTTCATTATGTATTTAATAACCACACTACAATAGAACCCTTTGTGTTCAGAAAGCATAGAGAAAGACGCTTTGTAGGAGACTTGTTGCTTTTTGTTGGTAATTCCACTTTGTTGATTTAGCATTAGTCTGTGTAATTGTTATATTCAGATGAGCATTAAGAGACGCAACAGAGCATGGAATCAAAGTCAACAATTATTAACGGTGATTAATTGACAATAAAATTGACATCCTTCTCCTACCATCTGTAGAGCATGAGAAGTTAAAACATGGGCTGGAATAAGAGGGGGGTTTATATTCGGAACTAAATGCTTTCAGCTTATGTTGTCATACAATTTCCAAAATTTAGATAAAAGCTTGTCTCTTTTTCTGATGTGATGAGTTATCCCAGCCTACAAGTAGCGCCTCTTTCCTGACTTCCTCTTAATTTAGCATCTTTAACCCCTTAAGGACAATGGACGGTCCCTAAACCCATTGAAAACAATGCATTTTCAGCCTGTACATGTACAGGCTTTGCCATTAAGGAGTTAATGGCATGTTTACCAACGTGGACAAGAAACGGGGACGCCCAATCTCTTATGAATCCATGTGGAGAATTCCCTGCCAATGCAAAAACCTCAGGGATGTACTATTCATGTTATAGTATCTAATCAACACCCTTATCAAACTTATGCCCTTGCACATTGCAACTTGAATAATTATTACAAGCCTATTTGTGATGCTTTTATTTCCGTGTTTTGTAAAAACACTGAATGTGAGACTTTGTGAAAGTTTTGCCATACAGTTATATGTGACTGGGAATGGAAAGGCAGGATGTTTTTAAGGTTATATGGACGGTTTAGAGACCCATACAGGAGTTGTGATATATCGCAACTAAGTCACAGAAGATCCCTCTTATCTTTAAACAAATTTATTAGCGGCTCAATTTCTGCTTAAAAGGGCAGTAATGCCAGTAACATGATTGTTCGTAGAATCAACTGCCAAAGCCACAAATTCTTTAAAGCACAGATATTTCTGGAATCCCAGAGCGTGCAAAGACACACAAAGATCAATACTGCGTACATTAAAAGATCATGTGAGATAAGGGTTCTGTTTTTACGCCGGTCACTTCCCGCTTTTTTATGACTTTTTTAACTGACGGCAACAAACAAACCTTGATTTAATGGTAGTAACACACATTAATAGGTTCCAGTACTCCATAAAGTAAACCAGGTCTAGATTCCCATTGATCCAAGTCTTTCAGCTCAATAGGAAGTAGCTCTCAACAGCCGGGAAGACAACGATCAATAGAGAGGCATCATTTATACTCATCCAGTAGGTATCGGTCACAGACACCGGAACTGATAACTCAGTCATATGGAAGATGATGGCAGTTATGCCAGTAAAGATCCTTAATCCTGTTACCCAGGATTCCATCAGTGATTCTGCATCATCTTTGGAATACACTAAACTCTACCGATTCTTGAGGATGCCAGTAATTCATGCTGCTGGAGTAGCTACTCTTTGGCACCTTGATGGGTTGTCGGTAATATCCGTGCATCGTTACTTAACTGCTAGTTAACAAAGCTAGTTATCTTGGTCTCAATTACTACAAATTCTGGCACTATATGAGAACAAGGGGGATTTACAGCCACGAAGAGCTAGGGTGCCTAAATTTAAAGGGAAAATAACCCCCTGCAGAATGTTTCAAAATGGACTTTTCGATAATTTTGACAGATTTAGGATCTTCACTGAGAAGATTTCCTCCATCTTAACAGGTTGGCCAGTTACACACACAGCTATGACAGTGGATTGCCATATCCCCAGTTGATGATACACCTGTGGATATGGAAGAAGTTAAAAGAACAGCGTGTCACACTACATGTGACCTAGACCCTGCCCCAACATATCGCCATATGCACTCAAACACCCGCCCCACCCCCTCACAAAAATAGTGTAATGTTTACTAAAAACTGAAATCCTTCAAATTCCATAGCTATTGGAATCTTAAAGGGTTAAACAAAATGTTTTATTCCTTCCAATAAAACAAAGATAGTCCAATAGATGATGTGGTCTTGTGTTAAATTGCATCCACGATGGGCTCCTCTAGTTCCCCTGTCCCAGTGTTTATGGAGGACAGGGCGTCTGGACCTCTGCACACTGCTGAGTATGGCTTAAGCCCAACACCTGGCTTGATTTATCTCGCAGGAGTGGAGCACCGACAGGCCGGATAGGCTGAACTGTTCTTATCTGCTTTTAAATTTGAGGATTATAGTCTGTAGTTGAGCAGAACCCTTTCTCCGGCCTGCAAGAACTTTTTATGTTAGGGCAAGTCCTGCTTGGGGCTCAATAAACCAAGACGGATGTCTGGCTTTTCCTATGCCGCCCACCCATCAATTCTTACTTCTGAGTGTCGGCACTATGTCAGATTACTGTAGCCGCCAACAATCCCTAGTCCCTCTTATCTGTCGAAGCCCTAGGCTGTCTATGTATATGCCCCTTTACTGGACCCATATCTGACACTGCACACTGGAAATGGGGTGAAGGCATTCCACGAATTCCAGAAATTGGTACGTATTCATGTTCCTTTACTGATTGTGAGGACAGACTATGGCAGGGTGCGAGGAACTCTGCTTTGTATCTTCTGCTTCCTCTGTTAGCTATGAGGAAGGATAGAAAGAGTAGGAGAGCAGGCCCATACAGGAGGACTCTTAAGTTATATTCTGTTACTGATGATGATTTACACAATGTTTCAGGTATATTGAACAAATCTTCGTTGCTCTTATATATGGCATGCACCATTTCCATGTTGACAAAAGGGTTTTCGGAATCCTGCCCGGACTCTGATTAATACCTAGGCAACGCTCCCATTAGTCTTCAATAGGAATCATAGGGCTTGATCGGCTTTTAAAAACTATTTCTGCTCTATGTTCAACTTGCATGTATTTCAAAATGTATATGTGCTGGGTATCAATCATTACATTTTACTCTAATGTAATATAGTATATTTGGTGTACAATGCCATGTGTTTTGAATGAATATGTGTATGAATAATTACATTGGGCCCGGATGTAATATAATATAAAATATTTGTTTCTTGGCGTTTTTGGTCCCATACAAGGCATCAAATGCAGACAAAGGGTAAAAAAATTTCCTGGAATGCTTACGTTGGGATTTTCATTATTTTCCTGCAGCTCAGACTCTCAGTGGAGAGAAGCAAGCTTTGTAATTCAGTTTCACTAACCCTCTGATTGCCAGAGGGCAAACCAATGCATTGTAGTCACTGACCATCCGTAACCGAGAGAGTTAATACTGTAAGGTGGAATAAGAACCTAATAAAGTTAGTCAAATTTAGGAGCAGACTTCCTTAGAAGTTAAGTAATTTGGTAGTCTAGCAAAGATAAGCATTCCCTACATGAATTGACTGAAGCAATGAGGCTTCTTATCGGACTATTGACCCCCACAGAGCACTCGGAAGCCCAGCATTCTCTGAGGACCCTGCCCAGGTTCTGCTGGCATTTAAAGGGTTAAACACTTTAGATGTTTGAATTGTACCAGAAATACATCTCTCTCTGGAGCAAGGGTTAATCGGCTGTGTGCCTGCATTGAGTCGGAGAACATCAGCCTTCAGCACGCTGTGCAAATTATCTCTGTGTCTTGTCTCATAAGGGCCTTAAATAATGTATGGCGTCAAATGCAATGTACGTTATGAACATTCTGAATACTAGATTACTACATGGTGTCCCTGGAAAAGCTGTCACGTCTTGATGGAGGGCATGCATTGCTTTTGTGCTATCAAAATGGCGGCATGCATGTAAATCACGTATTGAATTGCGCTGGTTAATCAACCCGTTTATATCTCTCTTCTGTTTTTATTACCGGCAGTGTGGCAGATATAAACTCATCCAAGACAGATCAATTACTTGGACAGTGGACTCTCTGGGATTATAGTCTCATTGTTGCACCATTGTGACAGCTTCAGTTTATGTCCAATACATGGGCTGATTTATATATTGGGAGCGGTGTAAGAACTGAACCATCTCTGTACCTGGGAACTTCCTGGGGTAGGTCCTCTGTACCTGGAGCTCCCTGTCTTCTGGGGGCGGAGTGTCTTAGTGAAGGGGTGGGGTAATCTGCACAGGGGCCATTAGTGCGATGAGGCTAAGAGGGGAGTAGGCGTGACCCCTACCCGGAGAACAAAAAGACCATGAGCCCCGGGGCAAGGAGAGCTTTACCTGTAGATCTCCCAGTATGACCATGCCATGTCAGTAATATGACAGTACTCGTCACAGATGTTTACAGAGTGCCAGAAATACATCTCTAGCTATACACTCCACTTTTTTTAACGTCATTTTTTAGCACTTGTTTTCCCTCATACCTGTTTGCATTACCCATGCAGATTACGTGTGTGTGTGTGTATATATAGATATATATATATATTGACAATTTATTGCCTTTTTATTTGAATTTTTAAAATGTAAATTAAGCCAGACATTCTTTGGACTTTTTCTTGCTGAGCTAAGCATTATTACTCTGCAGCGCCTGTCACCTGTAGTATATGGGATTTATGTTCTGCTGTGAAGCGGAGCTGAATTTATTTTACGCCCAGTATGCAGCTTTTGTGTGCGCCTTTTTTAAATCGTAATGCTGTGTATTTTCTGATGCCGCTTTCCTTGCAAACATTTGCACAACTTGTACAGTAAGCTGACTGGATGATTGTGATTAAAGAACATTGGAATGATTGGAATGACATCAGCGCATAGGGACTGTCCACCTAAAAACATCTGATCATACAGTAGGGAGGATGGCTTAATGTGCAGGCAGCGGAGTAAAGGACCGTCCACTTTGGCTTATCTGGATATCTGATTTTGAACGTGATCTATTTGCCCTAATAGTGGAACAGGGTTATCCGGGTTGCTTATTGGAAACTTTACCCCTACTTACTTTCCTTTAACCTCCCTTACCCTTCTACCTGCAGCTAGCTGTGCTCAGATGGGCAAACTTGTTTTACTTCTCCTGGCCAGCTTTGGGCCATCCTGGCTGCCATATGGAAAAGTAAAGGGAGATTCTGTGGGAATTTTTGCAGTACATTTCCCGGCTCACAATTAACATTAGAGTTCGTCCCAAAGTTGTTTGATGGGGTTGAGGTCAGGGCTCTGAGCAACCTGTCAAGTTCTTCCACCTCAAACTTATCCAGCCATGTTTTTATGGAGCTCGCTTTGTGTGCTCGGGCACAGTCATGCTGGGATAGAAAAGGGTCTTACCCAAACTGTTCCCACAAAGTTGGAAGCATAACATTGTCCAAAATGTCTTGATGAAGGGGACATACTAAGACATGCATAACCTCACAAATGCTCTATTGGGTGAATTTGGCTTGCTGGTGTCAGGAGGCAGCAGTCGTATAGCTGTTTACAAGGTCAATGGCTGATACGTGGTATTACATGACAATGAAACCTGCATGTGCCATAGGTTCTTTGATGTAAAATGGTAGTGGAAAAAAAACGAAGAACCCTCTATATATTTTGGTATACCACTTAATATATATATACATCAGCTAGGGCAGGGCTCGACAAATCCCAGGCGCCAGGTCGCCATGGCGACTCAGAATTTTGTCCTGGCGCCTAGGAGTTTGTCAGCCTCTTACATTCACAAAAAAATGCCCCCGTGTCACCACGCGGGGGCGCTGCTGTTGCTGTCTGCCCAGGAGTCTGGGCAGACAGCACAGCCACTCCGAGCCCGCCCCCGAGCCTGTGATCACTCCCACGGAGTGATCCTGTAGGCTGAAACCGCTGAAACTGTAGGCTGAAGCGGCATTTAGGGGTTAATTCCCATTTTTCAAGGGGCTCTGCTGCTGGTGGTCTGCCTGGAAGTCCAGGCAGACCAGCAACAGCAAAAACGAGCCCCCACAAGCCCTTTGATGACTCCTGTAGGCATGGAAGCCTACAGCAGTCATCAGAGACTCCCCCTGCAATGGCTGGTCTATAGACCAGCAATTGCTTCCCAGCTGCCAGAGGCAGCTTCAGTGACAGGGGGAGAGGGTTCTTTGGTCTCCACATGAGTGTGGAGACCAGCCCCAACACCCCCCTGCTGCCTGATCGCTCCATGAGAGCGACAGTGCAGCGTTAACCCCTTCAATTCCACAATTGTTTATAACACATTTGTGGCATTGCAGGGGTTAACATTTGTCCCCACAAGCTTGTGGGGACTAAATATCAATCAATGCTGTGCTCCAATGGAACATCAGCATTGAAAGTGTTAAAAAAAAAAAATATATATATCAAAAAAAATTATTTAAAAAAAAAAACCCAAAAAACAGCACTGACCTGAAAGTCCAGGGTGCTTCCAGGTCAAATGCTGTGAGTTTAGTAAGTGGGCTGATGATGATCAGATCCCTCCTGACCAACTGTTAGTTTAAAAAAAAATCCTGGCTCCTAACTTTTTTAGCTGGCGCCTTTTGCAAATTTGTCAAGCCCTGAGCTAGGGTGAATATATATTTATGTGTGTGTGTGTATATATATATATATATATATATATATATATATATATATATATATATATATATATATATATATATATATATATATATATATATATATATATATATATATATATATATATATATATATATATATATATATATATATATATATCTCTATATATCTCATGCAGTCATTCTAGAGAGACCCTCTGTAGAAGAACTAGTTCTGCCATGTGATTAAAGAACATGATACTTGCACTTCTGTTTCACTCATACCTACTTGGTGTGAATATACAATATATGTATAGATCAAACAAAACATAGGCTTACAGTATTACTGCTTTGGTTAGAGATTCTCTTGTGTTAATACACTTGTGCATGTTTACCTGGTCTTAATGTGTTCTTCAGTTTTTGGGTTAGAACTCTGAAAAAAATGCCTTCCAAACCAGTTAGTCTTTAAAATGTTGACACCCCCATGAAGTGATTGTATATTTATGATTCAAATCTTTGGGATAAATGTTTACCATGGAATCTAATGTTCTTGCTCAATTATCACTTAATTTTCACCAATAACAATTAGCTAGGTTTGCGAGCACTGGAGCCTTTTTTTTTATAGGTGTTAATTCCAAGTTTTATGATTGGATTTATTTGATTTAAAGTTAACTGAAAAGAGGACAAAATTAAACATGAGGTTTATTCACTAACCAGTGAGTTGAAATGTTCCAGCTTATTGATTTAAAGAGATATTACAGCCATCATGTGCTCTTTAAGAGCTCCCTCCATATGCATTTGCCACTTTGCCCCAGCTATTTTCTATGCATACGATATGTTTGGGCAACACCAGTGATGGCTCAACAAATGTTAGTGAGACCCCCATGTTTATGCGCAAAAAGCACTCTAATTGCGATGGGGACACTTTTCAGTGTTGAGAATCCTTGGATCATAAAGCTGCAGCTTCTACCCTTTTTTTTGTTTGTTATTTTTGTAACTTTGAACAATGCATATAAAACTACTCACTGCCTCAGAAGGCAGGTTAAATGTTACTTTGGAGTCTGAGCTGGCGAGGTGGATAATCTGCTAATCATAATTGCAAAAATTGCTGAAATTATTTTAAAGACTTCTAAATACATGGTGGTTATGCTCTACAGGGGTTTATTTTATTAACCAATCAAACCTAATTATGCGTTGAGCCAGCCAACAATATCTGTTCATAATTATTCCAGTCTTTGCTATGAGATGAACCATGTAATAAACTCTCACACTTTGCAAACATTGTTTTCTTCGTCACCTCGTTCTGTTTTAAACTATGTCTGATTCATTAACATTAAAACCAAACTAACACATCCTCCATATTATTATATATGATGAGCTGCTGCAGTATCATGTGGATGTATACAAAGGCTCGTGGTTATTTCAAAAATGGATTCTATTAATTAGTTTATTGTATTAGTGCAAAATAAAATGTTTGTTTGTAGGTATTGTTTTAGCAATTCAATAACAAGTCATTGTACTTTAAAATGTATAGAATATATTAACATTGTAAGCAAATCAGGTTACGTTGATACTTTCTAGGCTTAAGTTTCTTAAGTTTTTAAGACTACTAAGGTCTCTTCTTCAGGCATATTGTACAGTTTTAAAAAAACATGTGAAGAAGGGACCCAGGTTGTCTCAAACATTTGCAGTCTAATGCAATTCTTCTAGCCGATAATAGTGTTACCTTGGACATAATCAGAAAGTAAGCAAATTTGGAGTGCGAGTTGTGATCATGTCTGGCTTTACATGATCATGTCCCACCCCTGTGGTGCCCCTTCCCCTGTCATCACCCCAGAGTCCCTTTTTCCCCTCCTTCACTGTGCTAAACCTTCCTCTTACTTCCTCATGTAGTTCAGGTATGGATCAAATAAACAACACATGGAAACACATACAGGAATAGACCAACTAAATAATACATACAAACCTTGCTTTTGCAGTTATTCATAAATAATACATGAACCATAGCATTGCCAGTACTGAGCGAGTAAATAAAACACAAACCTTGCATTGCCGGTATAGATCAACTGAAGAATCACAAACAAACTCAGCATTGAGGGTATGGATCAAATAAATGTATATATGTAAACCCTAAATTGCAGGCATAGATCATGGATTACACACCCCAAAGGACAGCCCTGGCATTCAGATTGCGCACGTAGAATTTACACTTGTTCCCCAAACAGCTTGTCTGTACCCCCAAACAGCTTGTCTGTACCCCCAAACAGCCTGCCTGTGCCATATTTGCCTTCCCCCCCCACACACACACACACTTACACATCCATGCCATCACACACTCATTCATTCACTTATTCACACATAATCATTCACAAATACTCATTCATACCTGGTGACTAGTTGCACAGACTGTGTGCAAGCAGTTCAGCAGGCTTTTTGGAAGATAGTAAGACGCTACATACCCCCAACTGAACAGTTTGTGCATTACCATCCTAATTCCAGCTAAAACGAGTAATGAGAATGTTATTTAGGCTAGAGGCATTACACAATAGCAATAAGAGTATTCAAAAGGGTTTCTAATCTGCAAGTCCGGGATAAACTCATGGTTCTCTAACTAACTATTCCTAAACAAATGGTAAATAATTAAATGCAAAACTGTATTTAAAGTCGGTGGCCTGAGGTTTTTTTTGTTGTTCAATATACCCGTATTCACAATTAGTGTATACTTTTGAACTGATATGCCTCTTATAAGCATCTGTATCTGACATCTTGTGCTACATGGCACTATCAAAAACGGAGTTTGCTAAGTGTGCGCAGTGTGCTGCTGCTCAATGACTCCATTACAAGGAAGATCTCTGGAGACTGTGACAAATGCCTCTCTTCTGCTTGAAGAAAAAGAAAAGTGACCAGGAGAAACGGTTACTCCACGTTTCAACATTTGTTAATTTCAGAGATGTCATTTTCTTCAAACAGTAGAGCGTTTCTAAGACAATATTTTACTGCTCTGCCATGCACCTTGCAGTGCCATGTGTCGCAAAAACGTACGTTTATTCACGCTCCTTCTTTTTTCTTCCAACAAACAAAATGTAAATCTTAAACCCTTAGACAAAACATTAATTGCACTCTTTAGTGTGTTAAGTTAATAGACCCTACTCATTTTAATATTTTTCTTAATATTTGCCCACGGCTTAAAATATATATCATCTTTTTGTACCGTAACACATATTAACATGATTAAGTAACTATTTCTAGTAATGGTTTGGGCATTCAGAAGTGCCAGGATGGATGTTTCTACGTTTTAGTTACATTCATTAGGTGGAACAGCACCTTTAAATAAGTTAATATGACAAATAATAGTGGGACTCCAACCACGACAGATGATCCCAGCGCATTGAAGAAGTAGGAAAATGATAGATGAGACTCATCTTAATTTTATACAAACCACATTAATTTGCTCTTGGTTTGCTGAGTAAAAACACGATCATTACTTTAATTTGTGTATTCATAATGATTAATTATAGACTTCCACTATTGGGTTTTCAACTTATCACGGTTTAATATCACCCAGTGACAAAAGCATGTGACCACATGCCTGCTAGATTATATCTGCATCCGGAAAATATTACCTGCATATATCTCATGCACCCACTCTAGTTCTTAAAAGAAGAAAAGATTCATGTTTGCAAGTAAACACAAATTTTTCCTTTTACAGTGACGAGAAACCTGCTAATCGGTCAAAGACCAATCGGCGGCAGCTTCAACGTAAAACCAGATAACAGTGCTCTGTACTTGGAGCAGGCAGTCAAATATGGCTGCTTGTTATGTGATAACATACACATTAAAGTTTGCTTGGTGCTGTCATACTGACATAAACTTGACATCATACTAGGGGGGGGCCTTGATCCCTGTTGATTGTGAAGGCAGAGCGGCCCCTTGCTTTAAAAACTCCCATCCCTGAATGAAAAAAAAAAGTAAAAGACAGTTTATTTAAATGTAATCTTTTTTTTACAAAACTATTGAGCTTATGTGATCTACAACTTGTATTACCCTGAGTCAGAATGATTAATGAGATTGGACATGTGGCCCAATCACGGTTGCAGAAAGGTTGGCATACTTGTGGAAACGTGTATTTTCTTGTTAGCGTGTTATTGTTTTAAGGTTTAATAGTTTCCTGTGTGATGATACAGTAAATGTTAAATGAATAACCAGCAACAAGTTAACCTATGCATTGATTTACTAGAAAAAGACATTAAGTCTTCAAGGTTTGCCTAATATTTAATAAATCTTAGTGCAAAACAAGCAATTATTAATAGTGTGAAACAAAGAGCAAAGCTCTTCATTACCTTTAGTTCGATAACATTGGGAGAAAAAAACCAGGGCTTGAACGGTCGGCCTCTCTGCTGTGATCGTTGTGCTGGCCCTGCAGCAGGACGGATTATGTGATTATTCATGAATGCCGTAGTCATGTGACCTTACGGCCACTGCTTTGTTGGAAACACGACACAATTAGGCTTTATCCTGCCTGAACACGGCTTGCAGTATTCCCGTATTAATAATAGAAATGTCAGCGTTTCGCTATGGAGAAATCAATGCAGCCTTTAAAAAGAAACAATCCGCATTGTGACGTTTTTATATTCCTATTTGCATGAACTTCATTTTTTTGTGCTTGCCTATATAGTTGTTACCTCCAAAGTCACTGACATTTGGCCAATATGTTTTTTTGTTTTGTTTTGTTTTTTTGGTAAATTTTCTCGCTAAGGTAGTCGTGATGATGAACAATCACCTCATTTGTAATGTTGCAGTGGCAGCACAATGGCCACTGCGGAAGGACAGGTTGTTTTTGTTATTAGAAGGCTATTTGTTTTGCCGAGTTTCTTTGGAACATTATTGCTTTGACATGCAGTGTGTGTCTGCGCAGGTATGTAGCTGTTTTTTCATGTTACTACTACTAGTAGTTCTGTATTTGGGCAATGCTGGTAGAGGAGACGCCAAGCCTCTTTCTTCATTCTCTGACGAAGGGACTAGTATGTGGAGAATGAACTAAATCTCCCTGATTTAACTATACATTATGTAGGGCAAGCTAAGCTCTTCCTGCAGCGGAAGCTCACTGGTGAAGGACCTTCATAATTAAGTTAAATAACAAAGTTCAAGCTGCAGCTCTGCTGCACCACTGCCATTACTGAATAGACTCCTTAGTTTTGTATGCTTCTATCCATTTGATGAATTGCTTGCCTCACATTGACACACATTTGGCAGGAGAGTTGTGGTTTCATCACCCTGATTCACTTTCTGTTATCAAGAGCCAAAAACCTGTGACCTTCAGCTCCAAGAATACCTTGGTGACATTTCTATCCATCTTGAAATTATGCATTGACAGCTTAGCCCTTACTTTACAGACCTTTGCTAGAAAGTCCCCTTTTATAATCAAAAAATAATTAGGGAGATGAAACCATAACCCTCCTGCAAACTCCTTTCCCACCTCCTGCTTTAGGGGCGTAACTAGAAAAATTGTCATTTAGGTTGTGCCATCATTGCCCACATAACTGGTCTGTGCCTTTCTTACCCCCCTTCCAACATACAACATATGTAAAAACACTTACACAAATTACACACACTCACTCATACTCACTAACACACTCCATCTCATCCCACTTACACAATTACACATCCATGCTACATGTCTAGTAAACATGCATGCTCACACACACACGCATGCTCACAACCACACACACGTACACATGCATCCTCACAACCCCCCTACACACAAAATACACATACATGTTCGCAATCACACACACAAAGTACACATGCATGCTTACAATCACACACACAGTACACGTGCATGTTCACAATCGCACACACACACACAGTACACATGCATGCTCACACACACAGGAGTACACATGCACATATATAACCTGCCCCTTCTTAGTCTCACCGTTCCTGCAGCCTCGGTTTCACCGCAAGGTCACGTGACCCCCGATTCGCTCCTGTCTCCCCATGGTGGTTCAAAATAGTTTAGAAAGGGCCCTTCCGACCTCGATTGGTGTGGTCCAGGTCGGAAGGGCCCTTTCTAAACTTTTTTTATGCCGGTACGAAGGGGTCGCACCCCTGTAGTTACACCAGTGCTCCCAATGCATTATCTATTTTCCCATTAATTAAAATCAGTGGCTTAAATGTCTATGTGACAGAATGAGCTGTCATACAGGGCCCCAAGGTACTCAGAGATGGCTCCAGCCTGGCTGCCAAACAGGCAGGAACTCCATTGTGTAACGTAATCCCATTAACAGGATTCCTGCCAGGGGGAGATTCAGTAGCTAAAGGGGATTAAAGGTTGGGTTGTCTACCAGTTTATCAATGTTAATTTATGTTAATGAAGTTCTGTGGCTATATCAGTCTATGTTTTACATCAATAAACTGTTCATTCCTGCTGTACTCAGTTCAAGGTAGTTGTGTCTACTTATTGGGTACACATAGCAGGGTTCCAAGGTGCGCATGCTGGCTGGTGCTGGAAGTGATTCCGGGGACAACAGGAGGATACTGGGTGATCTCTGAGAGTTACTACAGCTCTCTTGGTGAACCCGTTACAGTCCATCTCTCCATCTGTGAGAGCTTATTATCATATACAAAAAATCAGCCTGAAGTCAGGTCTATGTAACTTGGAGAAAGTATACGTATTCGTTCCAACCAGATAAAAATGTGCCTCATGTGATTCTAGTTGTTCTTATTCCTCAGCATTTAACTCTCATGCCCTCTGAATGAAATTGTCCCCTACAGCCCCTTTATACGAGAATGCATATTAAAGTACGTATAAAATGAGTATATTAATATGCATTCTTCAGAACCAAAAATAAAGTCCTTACCGGACACAGAAGCTACAGCTTTGCTGCTGCAGCTGTCCTCTGTGGTCAAACTATTCTTGTCACAGACAATCACTGGCAGGAAAGCTATCCTATGAACCAGTGCTGGAGCTGACTGGCGTTACGTTACACGGAAGGAGATGTGTTCCGCCGAACACACATCTAACACAGAAAATAGCTAGGGGTGGGGGAGGGGCAAGTGCATACGGAGGGGATTCTGTAGAATCTCTGCATGCGTTTTGCGAAGGGGTCTCCGCTAAAATGTAAGTCGACCATTCAGCTATTGAGCGCATTAAAGTGCATATGATGGCTGGAGTGCCCCTTTAGGAATGCCGGCATAGATAAAGCTGTGTTTTAATAGTTGTTTGCATGTTTTATAAGCTTTGATCACGATACCCGCTCGCTGCGCACTTGACTCCACTAACTGGGTCACCCTTCGTTAATATACAGTTCAAGTTATATCCGCAGCGTGTGATGTATGCAGGGCGCTAATTGCATTTGGGAGTGGAAACAGTTCATTAAGTTTACTTCCCTGTGTTTGTCTTTTCTATTAGCGTTATGCGTTAATTAGAAAGACGGTTTAACCAAGCAAACCGTTAATTGTAGCATTTTAACGCTTAGCTTACCCAGAACAAGCTCTTCCCGCTCTTGAGAAATTACAGTGAGCGCTTAGCATAAATCTCTTACTTTGTGATTTCTTTGCAAAGTGCGGAGACGTAAATTAAAAAGGGCGCTGGAATTTGTGAAGAACCTTTTCTGCTTTATATGTTTTTAGGTGACCGCCCCCCGTTATGCGGCGTTCTGTAATGTTAACGTTCTAGAGCTGATCAGTCAGGAAAGCTTAGAAATAATAAGCAGCACAATAGCTGATGGTAGAATCTCCCAATACAGCAAGTACATGTTCAGAGGGGGCACAAGGAACAAATCTTAACGCAAAGACAATTGAACCCTAGCGTAATTCCATAACTGCATAGATATTAACCACTGCGGTGGACTCTTACAGTGGTTACATAGAGGGTATAACAATACAGGCCAATCATCCAATCCTGGATCTGAAAGCCTTGGGGGGGGCTATACTTTGGTACCTGAAATCCCTGTTTCCTTTCATAAAGAGGTGAGCTTTTTAATCAACAAGGCTCCATTTATGTTTCCCTTAATCTGGGCAAAAGATAGGACTGTTGGCTCAATGATAGCCCTACAAGCGGCCAAAGCTAATATTGATACCAACTTTTATTTTATTTTTACTCTAGTGAGGATTATTGAGGTCTTGTGGGGTGATTGTTGGGTCACGCCAAGCTAGTCTTTTGATGGTAGTAAATTTTGATGTGCAGCCATACCCTTTATATCTTGGGACAGGCCCACCATGCTTGGGCATCTGCATGGATATCCATACACCCCTTCCAACAATGATCAGTCGAAAGTTCCCCCATTAGCTGTAACTGTAAGGTTGTAATGTATCATTGCGAAAGTATCCTAACCGTCTGTTCTGAAGGATTGTTTGAAGTGCCCTCTTTCAGAATTAGCCTCAACAAGATCTGTTGTGTGTGGTGTAAGAACGAAATAAGACACCATTTGCAATAAAGATGTTGAAGATATCTCCACAGTGAGGGATACTGTCTTACTATCACCAGGCCTCATACACAAATCAGGCCAAGATTTCAAACAAACAAAACATCAACAAGATTATGCACAATATATATTAAAATCAGTAATTACACCCCTGTCTTGTGAAAATGCTGCACTGCAGTTGCACTGTGCACTAAAAATGCAATTTAGTCACCGGCCTCATAAATATCTGCTGTAGAAGTCTGATATTCGTGGTCGCCAAATGTGGTGTTTAAACCAAATATAAAAATATATTTCACTGAGGTTCGTCTACTTTAACAGATATTTAATAAGAGACAAAAACACAGTAACATACAATAAATGAGTGACAGCCCAACATACAATGCAACACTTTCCAAGACTAACCTGCAACCTAAAGGTCCAACATAACCCAGTACACCACCGATTACCCCATCCATGCAGGATGGTGGGCAGAGAGAAACTGAACTAAGATTTTGCATTCAACAGGCACATTGAATCACTGTAGGTGTGCCCTCGTTAACATATCAAAAGACATGTAATACAGGAAGAGTTCAACTGGCTAAAACATTGACCACAATACTTATGTCACCACATTGTGAAACACAGGGATTCTGCTTCAACTCATTTAAAGCTATAGAGATGTGAAAAATGTTTTGCGCAGAGGGATGACATCCATACAATTCTTCCGAACATTACCATCGGAAGTACCGTATTTGCTCGATTATAAGACGACCCCCCAAAATCTGAATATTAACTTAAGAAAAAAAAGAAAGCCTGAATATAAGACGACCCTAAAGGAAAAAAGTTTTACCAGTAAATGTTAATTCATGTAAACTATTTTTTTTTTTTTTTATAAAAGCTATGATTGAGAAAAATATTTTTTTGTTTTTATTTCTTTGTATTTTCCAACCTGTCCCCCAGTTACGCACATCTGCCCCCAGGCTTGCCACACCGATATGGCACTGTGGCCCATGATATGCCTTTTAACCCTCTATATGCCACTGTGCCCCATGGTATGCCTTTTGACCCCCTATGTGCCACTCTGCCTCCAGAAATGCCTTATACCCCTATATCCCATTCTGGAATTTAGGGGGTTAAAATTCATACTATGGGGCAGAGTGGCATATAGGGAGGTATAAGGCATTTCAGGAGGCAGAGTGCTCTATTAAATGCCCCCTTAATGCCACTCTGCCTCCTGAAATGCCTTATACCTCCCTATATGCCACTCTGCCCCATAATATGCCTTTTAACCCCCTAAGTGCCAGAGTTGCATATAGGGGTACAAGGCATTCCAGAAATGCCCTATGCCCCCATTTAACACACACACACACACACACACACACACACTTACTTACTTACCGGTGCTTCCAATTTCCTGCTGTATTGCCGGGGCAGCGGGTTGACGTCTCTTTCCGCTGCAGCCGGAAGGAGGTGGAGTTGGCAGCGGGGGTTTGTCTGCGTCCGTCGCGCATACCTTCCCCGGCTATCAGAGTTCGGCACCGGTGCGGGGAACTCTGATCTCTGACAGTCGGGAAAGGCAGGGCCGGACTGGGACTGAAAAGCAGCCCTGGAAAAATTTGGAGACCAGCCCCATATAGTTTATCTCACGGTGAAGCTCTTATACCCACACGCACCCCTTATACACACCTGAGTCACACTATGTGCCATTCTTTTTATCTCATTATTTGTATTAAAATGCCAGAAAGCAAAAGTGTTAAAAGGCCCTAATAAATGAAATACATTACACATAATGGGATCAAAACATTTACTACTGCGAACATTTTTAGATGAAAGAGTTCCATTTTATTCAGTGGAACAAAACACTGATCACATTATTCTTCACGATATTCTGGTAAGAAACTTTTATTTCTTTATTAATTCATGTAGACTATTTTTTTCCATATTTAATAAAAGCTATGATTGAGACATGTTTGGTTTTTATTTCCTTTCATTTGACAACCTACCCCCGAGTTATGCACCTCTGCCCCCAGGCTTGCCACTCTGCCCCCTGATATGCCTTCTAACCCCCTATATGCCACTCTGCCTCCAGAAATGCCTTATACCCCCTATATGCCACTCTGTCCCATGATATGCCTTCTAACCCCCTATATGCCACTCTGCCATATAGGGGGTTAAAAGGCATATCATGGGACAGAGTGGCATATAGTGGGTATAAGGCATTCCTGGAGGCAGAGTGGCATGAAGGGGGTTAAAAGGCATATCATGGGGCACTCTGCCTCCAGAAAAGCCTTATGCCCCCTATATGCCACTCTGCCTCCCTGATATGCTTTATACCCTCCTATATGCCACTCTGCCCCATAATATGCCTTTTAATCCCCGATATGCCACTCTGCCTCCAGAAATGCCTTTTACTCCCTATGCCACTCTGCCTCCAGAAATGCCTTATACCCCCCATATGCCACTCTGCCTCCCTGATATGCCTCAACCCTCCTATATGCCCCTCTGCCCCGTGATATGCCTTTTAACCCCCTTTTTGCCACTCCACCTCCAGATATGCCTTTTGACCCCCTATATGTCACTCTGCATCCAGAAATGCCTTATACCCCTATATGCCACTCTGTCCCATGATATGCCTTCTAACCCCCTATATGCCACTCTGCCATATAGGGGGTTAAAAGGCATATCATGGGACAGAGTGGCATATAGGGGGGTATAAGGCATTTCTGGAGGCAGAGTGGCATAAAGGGGGTTAAAAGGCATATCATGGGGCACTCTGCCTACAGAAAAGCCTTATGCCCCCTATATGCCACTCTGCCTCCCCAATATGCTTTATACCCTCCTATATGCCCCTCTGCCCCATGACATCCCTTTTAACTCCCTTTATGCCACTCTGCCTCCAGATATGCTGTTGACTCCCTATATGTCACTCTGCATCCAGAAATGCCTTATACCCCTATATGCCACTCTGGCATATAGGGGGTTAAAAGGCATATCATGGGACAGAGTGGCATATAGGGGGGTATAAGGCATTTCTGGAGGCAGAGTGGCATAAAGGGGGTGAAAAGGCATATCATGGGGCACTCTGCCTCCAGAAAAGCCTTATACCCCCCTATATGCCACTCTGCCTCCCTGATATGCCTCAACCCTCCTATATGCCACTCTGTCCCATGATATGCCTTCTAACCCCCTATATGCCACTCTGCCATATAGGAGGTTAAAAGGCATATCATGGGACATTTTTGTTTACTTTATATGGCAAGCCGATCCAGCTTGCCATATTAAGTAAAAAATAATGTATGCCGCTCTGTCCCATGATATGCCTTCTAACCCCCTATATGCCACTCTGGCATATAGGGGGTATAAGGCATTTCTGGAGGCAGAGTGGCATGAAGGGGGTTAAAAGGCATATCATGGGGCACTCTGCCTCCAGAAAAGCCTTATGCCCCCTATATGCCACTCTGCCTCCCCGATATGCTTTATACCCTCCTATATGCTCCTCTGACCCATGATATACCTTTTAACCCCCTTTATGCCACTCTGCATCCAGATATGCCTTTTGACCCCCTATATGTCACTCTGCATCCAGAAATGCCTTATACCCTTATATGCAACTCTGGCATATAGGGGGTTAAAAGGCATATCATGGGACAGAGTGGCATATAGGGGGATATAAGGCATTTCTGGAGGCAGAGTGGCATATAGGGGGACACACTTACATACACACACATGCCGATTTTTTTTTTTGTTTTTAACAAATACAAAAAACATTATACAGTACAAAAAATACATTATTTTACTCACCTTCTACTTCTCTTGACTTCCTGGTAGCTGCACACCGTTCTCCTCTATGCTGACAGCCAGGATGGGTCCACTGACCTGACATCCGGTGCTGCAGCAGTCTGAGTGCGAGGGGGCGGAGCTTCCACCTCACGCTGCTCCCATCACTATGCAGCCATCAGATTGCTGGGAATGTAATCTAAACGGCCGGTGCGTGCTGATGCCGCCGGCCGGAGCTACTTTAACACTTTTTTTTTTTTTATTTATATGGTAAGCTGGATCGGCTTGCCATATAAACTAAAAAAAAGTATTAAAGCAGAGCCGGCCGGCGGCATCAGCACGCATCGGCCGTTCAGATTACATTCCCAGCAATCTGATGGCTGCATAGTGATGGGAGCAGCGTGAGGGGTGAAAGGTCAGTGCGAGGGGGCGGAGCTTTCACCCCTCACACTGCTCCCATCATTAGACGCCCATTGCACATGGCTACTGGGTGCTGATGCCGGCCGGCCGCATCAGCACCCAGCGGCCGCTTTGATTAGATTGCGGGCAGCCTGGGGGGCAGCTCAGCGGCTGTCTATATGGTAAGTCTCCTGGCCGCCCAGCCCACGGACCTTCCGGCCCACCGGGAAATTTCCCGGTATCCCGGTGGGCCAGTCCGGCCCTGGGGAAAGGTATGCACGACGGACACAGACAACCCCCGCTGCTAGCCACACCTCCATCCGGCTGCAGCGGACGTTGTCTACGCGGATCGCGTAGACGTCAACCCGCTGCCCCGGCAATACAGCAGGAAGCACCGGTAAGTGTGTGTATGGGGGGGGGTGAGACAGGAAGATCCAGGTCCCCTGCAGCGGTGCGGGGGATCTGGATCTTAGTCTCATAATCAGACCTCTATTTGAGGTCTGATTAGAAGACGACCCCGATTAGAAGACGAGGGGGATTTTTCAGAGCATTTGCTCTGAAAAAAACCTTGTCTTATAATCGAGCAAATACGGTAATATTTAATTGGGAAAAATATTTTTGGCTTACAGTTCCACGGATGACCACAGAGGGCACAGTGTCTCGGAGAGTTTATTATAAGTAGAATCAAAACAAAAGTGTGTGGCTTGTTGGGTTTTTTTTTTTTTCATAGTCTTGAATATTCTAATGAGAAAATGAGGAGCCGTTTGCATTAAGTGCATTAATAGAAATGTGCGAATCAATTCCTCCCACACAGAAATATGTCGCTTTCACTCGTCATCTGCGGGAAGATTCAGTTGGATGAATTCAATGTCAGACATAAGAAATGGGGAGGGGGGGCGATAAACAAGATATTGTCAACCGATATAAAATATATCAATTTCTATTGGGAGGATTGCTATTCAGTTGCTTGTGAAAAGAATTGGGTAAGAATAGAGTCCTTCAACTTCAATTTAATGCAATAAGCGAATGTAATTATATAAAAACCCCACGCAGGGGACGCTTCCCCCTAATGTTTTCTCTCTAGAAGTGGAGATCAGGCATCTCAGACGCTCTGTCTCTTGTCGATTGTGTTTTGTGGTTATTTTAGACTCTCCCAAGGACATTTCCCCCACGTGCAGAAATCTACATTGTGTTTTAGCTGAGCTCCGTCACACTCCAGTGCAATGCGGTTGTCCCTGATCTAAAATTGAATTATCAGTGAATATAAATCACGGTTGCTCTCTGAAATACCTTTTTTTTTTTTTTTTTTTTTGTTCTGCCTGAAACATTGTGTTCTATATTAGGAATGATATTATGAATACAGAAAGCAGTCAATGATCAGGGAATATTAACCCTCGATGGACTTTTTTTAACTTCATAAATCAGTTGGCAGTTTTGCATTGATTGATATTAATTAACCAACCTATATATTGGTATATTGGACTATCCAGCATTGCCAATTTACGTTTGTTTTAAGTTTTTCCTTGTGCTTATACCTTACATTTAAGATAAAAAATATCTAGCAGTACTGGGAAAATGGATATATTGATATAGATTATAGTGTGTATATGTATATATAAACTTTATGGATGGGATACTCAATGGCAGCTTAAGCTGTGCTTTGAAGAGGATTCTGGGTAATGAGACCCCCTGTGCACATGCGCAGAAAGCAATATGTTTAATTGATTTATTAATTGGCGTAAATCACTTACTGCCATTAAAAAGTCCGGCAGGAACGATGTAGATAACTGGCTGTTTTTTGGTTTGTGTAAGGTACGCTACGTTACTGAGATCATACGCTGCAATTAGCTCAATTATATGTAATTTCTCCAGGCTGAATTAAGTTCTAAATCCCTCAGCCTTGGCTCTAGCTGTCTGGCATAATAATGAGAATTCTGTCTCGCGCTAAAACGTGTTCTTTACTTCTGACCCTTTCATATTTCTCGGCACCAAAGTTGCCACTTGAAATATTCAGCAGCGTATTCACGGGGTAAATTATTCTGATAATGTGTAGAGTAATTGTGTTCTGTGTGGCTCTGGATGGCCTCTAGGGTTTTCGCTTGTGTCAATTTCTGAATGATTTATAGTTTTCTGCGGCGGGGTGTTTAGAACGTTTTGGAGCCGGCGCTATGCGAATAGAACTCATCTGATTGTGATTCATTTCCTGGCGCTTCTGTAATGTGTTTCGCTCGCCGCTTCCTGCGAAAAGTCTAAACTTTGTAATCATCGGATCAAGCTGATGAAAGCTCTTCGCACGTGCCAGTAGCAAATAAAATTATCTAATGTTAGTCAAACCTAACCCAATTCTTTTCCATAACCTTGCAGTATTGAGGCGTTACAGGTTTCTTAGGTTGGCGGGTACCGCTTGCTTGCAGACGGTGATGATAATGAGGACTTTAAGTAGATTCTCGCTACCAAATCTGAACCGAAACAAGCGATCCTTGCTGCAGAGAAAACACTTGATCAGCACCTGGCCTCAGCTGATTGGCTGAAATATGCTATAAGCAAACATCTACGGCCCATCTGATGTCAGAGAGCTGGGAAAAAAAGAGGTGTAATTCGCTTGAAATACCTATTTTTCTGAAAATTTCTAAATGCAGATGAAAAAGCAATTGTGACTTTTATCTGAGAAGCTCACATTATTTGAAAGCTTTACTGGCGCTTTAGGGGTATTCCTGACCCTCCCCAGAACAGGCTTTGAGAAGAGGGTGGATAAGGTAAGAAGCGTGAGATTAATAGCAAGGTTCAGAAGGGTTTTAGAATTTTGTGTCTATAAAACATGATTCTGGAACTACAAAATCCTAAACTACTGCTGATTTTATAGAGAGGCTATTAAGCCAGTGCCCCTGAAAATTCGCGTAGAGATCCACATGCTGCCCGGACTAAGCACTAAGAGCTCTACATGATTCGCATACACAACCTCTGCTGCAGCCGGTAGGAGGTGGGGTTGTCTGCGTCCATCGAGCAGACCTTCCCCGGCTGTCAGAGATCAGAGTTCCCCGTGATCTCTGACAGCCGGGGGTCTGCGCGATGGACGCAGACAACCCCCGCCGCTAACCGCACCTCCTCCCGGCTGCAGCAGAGGATGTGTACGCGAATCGCGTAGAGCTCTGCAGGCTGCCCGGACTACGCACCGGGGACTCAGAAGCTCCAGTAAGTTTGGAGGAGGGAGGGAGAGGGAGTGTTAAATGGGGGGCATAAGGCATTTCTGTAGGCAGAGTGCTCTATGAAATGCCTTTTAACCCCCTTAATGCCATTCTGCCTCCAGAAATGCCTTTTAACCCTCTATACGCCACTCTGCCTCCTGAAATGCCTTATAGCTCCCTATATGCCACTCTGCCCCATAATATGCCCTTTAACCCCCTAAATGCCAGAGTAGCATATAGGGGTATAAGGCAATTCTGGAGGCAGAGTGGCACATAGGGGGTCAAGAGGCATATCATGGGGCACAGTGGCATTTATAGGGTTAAAAGGCATATCATGGGGCACAGTGGCATATATGGGGTATAAGGCATTTCTGGGGCAGAGTGGCAAGCCTGGGGGCAGATGTGCATAACTGGGGGGGCAGGTTGAAAAAAAAAAAAAGGAAATAAAAACTAAATATTTTTCTCAATCATAGCTTTTATTAAAAAAAAAAAATAGTTCACATAGTTTACATGAATTAACATTTACTGGTAAAACTTTTTTCCTATAGGGTCGTCTTATATTCAGGCTTTTTCTTTTTTTCATAAACTAATATTCAGATTTTGGGGGGTCATCTTATAATCAGGGTCGTCTTATAATTGAGCAAATATGGTATTTTATTATATCTTTTTTCATGTGACAACACTGAAGAAATGACTCTACTACAATGTAAAGTAGTGCGTGTACAGCCTGTGTAACTTTACTGTCCCCTCAAAATAACTTTTTGGGATTCGTACCATACGATGGAGGATTTATGCCGTTTATACCATGTGCGTTGTGTTTTCATTTGGAACTTATTCCCCAAGGGGCAGCTTAGGGAGTTTAAAGATCCAATTGTGCGTGATAATATTGTTACTGTATGAATATATTTGATAGAGGCAGATGATTCCCCTCTCGCTGATCAGCTTCTCATAAATGAGAAGTTGTAATGGAGAAAATCCAACGTGTATCAAGTTTCTGATGATTTTCATCTAGAATAGAGGCCGTTGACCTATAATGACTTGGGGATGGGGTCGGATGCCATTGGAACGTTATACTCCTGCCTGTCCGATGCGCACAGCGTTCTTTGAACCGTGACAATCTAACCTAAAACAGTGTTTGCTGCAGTGATCCCCGTCTCCGCGTTAGACATGCAGCATTTCACTTTCCTTGTACCTGCTCACCCGACTGTCCGATGGTCTGCCGGATCTTCTGAGCATGAGCAAGCAGGCATTGCCAATTGCCATAGAAACACTCAGAAATACCCCCCCATCCTTCCCCGGCCAAAGTCACAACAGCCTTGTCAACAAAAACTTTTTGACACAACTGTGCAACAGAAGCCTTGGTGCGACCCTGGTATGTTCGGCTACCCAGAACAGAACTGGGTCGGGGGAACAGGGGGTATCACCCCATTCTTATAAGACCTGCAGAATGAACCCGAGAGTGATTTAATGACACTTACCCAAAAACTACAAATTTGCCGGCTATTTTGCAATACATATTAAAGTTGCAAGTACCAGTATGTATTGTGTGTGTTTGTTGTCATTTTTACATTCTTCGTTAAGTATTGTCACTGTCCCCTATTGTAACAGTACTAGCTAGTTAACTATAATCTCTGATCTAAACTCCCCCATACTAGTCCTTGGTGAATACGTGCCAAACTTAAATTTATTTCCTTGTTGAGAAACCTGAAATACTACAAACTTTAATGCTATTCTGCGAGTGAAAAGCTGCTGAAAGAAGGGTGAATGTTTTTTCTCTGGATATAAATCATTTTTATAGCCGTTATGTATGTGGCAGAATGAACAGTAACTAAATAAATCTGTGCTAAAAAAAAAAAAAAAAAAAAAAGACATCGAGGAGAGTATTTTTGGGAGAGCACAGAAAATCGAAAAACCTGATACATTTTTCAGATTCCTATCAACTGGAAGCAACGTGATCGGGTTCCCAAGCTTCACAAATTATACGAGTAACAGAACTGGGCAAAGAGATTATTCTCATTCATTTTAAAAGCCGCCTTTTTAATTTTTTTTTTTTTGGTCCTTTTTACTTTAAAAAGAAAAAAAAAAAAAAAAAAAGCCTAGTAAGTTCTAGCGTGTGTGTAATAAATATATATTAATTTGGCCTTTAAAAGGTAGTACCCTTCAAGAAAAAGTAACTCAGACGTAATGTCAGAAGTTCTTGGCATTTAACTATTTGACTGCCATCTCTTTGTCTCTCTAGACGTGTTCTTGGGGTTGTTTATCCGTAAGCTTAATAAACCTCATGATGTTGTAACTACCTTCGTATTTATTTATTTATTTTTGTTCCAGAGGTCCGACCCGCAGCTGCTTGCTCAGTTTTACTATGCAGATGAAGAGCTCAACCAGGTAGCAGCAGAGCTGGACAGCTTGGATGGACGGAAGGACCCACAGAGGTGTACGCTGCTTGTCAACCAGTTTCGCTCGTGTCAGGTAAGCTCATCGCAGGCCTGGACTGCCGGTGCTTTCTGGGTACTAGCCCCCCTACCCGATTTCTATTATTTTTTTATATGTTATATTTTTTATATTATATTTTAAAATTATTTCTCTGAGTGGCTATGTCCCTCTCTTCCCTTGGATTGGCATCCCTGGCACAAGGGCAAAAAGCACTAAGAGGGTCACATGTTCAGATACTAAATGTTCTGACTGATGAATAAGTTAATGAAAATGTTTGTTTCTTGCTGATAGGACCTGCTGAGAGACTGGACAGTGAAGCAAACATTGTCTGCTTCACTGAACCCTGAGCAGAACATGTGAACAAGGTTGTCCCTTTAACAGCAACCAGAATTTGTCCATTCCTAATTATTTAATTGATCGTTTAAACGGAGGCATCGTCCAGGACAGCAGCTCAGCAGTATAGATCTTCAACGTGCCGTAGGCATGGCAAAGGGCCATATAATGAAATACAAAATAGCACGTCGCTATCTGGGGTTTTCTTCTTTCTAGCGGGCTCTCCTCTCACGAAGCGATATTACTGCTTACCCCTTCCTTTGTCATGAGTTTTTCTCTATCTAGATGTCCTCTGATGGGTCTCTGTTTTGGCGTAGTGGTGATACTATACCGGGTGCGCACTTCGCATGAATTCACTTGTATGTTTGATAATATCTAGTATTTTCATCCTGCAGGGCAGTTATCAGGAACAGGGCTTTGGTGTGCTTTTTAGAATAACTATACATAAAATGTGTTCTTTTCACCCGAATAAAAAATATAGTTCTTCCATGGTATTCCTATTTCTAAAATTCCATGATCAGTAAATTTGTTTTGTTAATCTAGCCCAGTGCTCCGGGGGAAGGCGGCGCGGTTAGGGATGCTGCTTGCTTTTACGTTGCCTGTTAATCTCCATTTCTTCATGCGCTCCTTTCGGTTATGGTTGCATATATTTCCGCTGTCTCCTAAGGTAACTCCCGACTCTGTGTACTGATTATTTCAGGTTTTATATCTCTACTTCTGTTCAAGACCTGATAAGGCAAATAATCTTTCTGCTCTGAAATTAAACGTTTTTTTGTTATCGTATTTTTTTAATCTATGGCCAATCTCTTTCATCCCAAATTTAGCAGCTCTAGGATTTTGCCGCCTGTAGAGGATTTTGACCCTAAAAGTGTGTGCTCCAATGAAATTGCCATCTCTGCAGGTCAGAAACACAGAATTTCACTTTGTGAAACCGCTAAAGAACCATTCGGCCCATCCTGTCTCATGTAGTCCTTGTGCTTGTTAAGGATTCAGGATAGCTTCATGCCTACCCCCATTCATGTTTACATTCACTATTATGACACTGTAGAGGGCCAAATGCAAATAAATTACTATAATAATAATTACTTTGCATATATGTATATTAGTTACTTTACTGATAGGGCGGTAGATAAGAGGAACAACCCCCAGCAGATGTGGTAGAGGCTAAAACAGTGCAGGAATTTAAACACGCATATAGCTCCTGAATCCAAGACAAAACTAAGGACTTATGAAGCTTTGAGTCTTTACATAGTTGGCCGAAAAAAATGGTACATTTTTTATCACACCAGCCTAAGTGCTGGGGCTTCCTCGGTGAGCACTTTTGTGTATATGATTTTTTTTTTTTTCACGCAACTGCACTGTTTTTTGCACAGAGCAAGTGTGTTTTTTCCATTTGTATTTTGTATTTTTATTGATACAAACTGATGACACACTACACGGATTTGGTAACAACACCGAAAAGCCAAGGTGCAGCCGGGTCCTCTAAAACGTTCCTTGCGGGAAGGGACCAAGAAGATCCGGCCCTCCTGCAGGCTTTATGACCTTAAAGGCACGTTGGCACTTGGCACTTTTTTTCACTGCGGAGCCACTGACCTCACGGCTTCAATAAAAAAAAAAAAATAAAACCTTTAAAAATTAAGCGGAAAATGATACACAATGGAAAATTAACGGGCAGATAAAGTTTTCTGCATAAGTCTTGGAGAAGACATCTCCTAGAAGAACATCGTCCTCTGTTTGTTTTGAAGACAGCTGCACTGCATTGAGTTTTACCAGCTTGGCAAATTTGTAATGTTATTATGCATAGGTCTATAGTAAATATCTTCGCCTTAGAGGTTACAAAGACAGCACTAAATGCAAATTTTGTTTGTCGGATGCCAAGGAACTCCCAAGAGGTTTTCTTAAAAAGGCTAATTAAAGGCTACAGATGACGATGCTTGCTTGTGTTACTAAATGGAACTTCAAGGAATTGAGTGAACTGCGAAGCATAGAATAGTCATACCTGGGAACTCTCCCGAATCCTCTGGGTTGCGGGGTCTTGACACACCCCGCTCCCCGCCCATTTTCCCTTTAAAGGGGTGTTTCCCGCTGATGTCAGTGGGCAGTCCTGGCCGCATCCAGCAAGGGAAGGCTCTGGGTAGCCAGAGTGAAGAAGTTCCCAGGAATCAGAATAGTACAGGGCCAGATTAGGGATGACTCTGTGGCCCTGGCACTCTAATGCCAGCAGCTGACAAGTTATGTGTGCGCGCAGACCCGTTATAGGGAGGTATGCCCGGTATTGGTATACCAGGCATGGGGCCCTGTTCTCTGGGCCTCTTTTCCTCATGTCCAACACGCTAAGTCTGCGTGGCAGGACAAGACGTAATTTCCAGGTGCCCAGTATGTTAGTATTTGATGTGTGGGTGTCGGCGTGTGATGTTAGCATGTGTTACTGCAAGGTGTGTATGTGTATGGTATTGTTATTTGTGTGTGTGGGTTTCAGTGTATGCTGTTATCGCAAGTTTCTGTCAACATATGGCAGGGGTGTCCAAGTTTTTCTGCAGTGGGCCACTTCATCAGAATTGTATACGTGCGCGGGCCGCACTCATTTTTCACTGTGAGAAAATATGGCCTTTAATAAAATATGCAGCTTAAAATAAAGTAAATGACACAAAACCTTTACTTTTCCTCTCACTGATTTCTGGGCCTAGAAAGTGTTGTGACTACCAATGCAGGGTAATTAAAAATGAAATAGTTCTACTTATTCTAGGGATACACCGAAATGAAAATTCTGGACCAAAACATTCACGGTTCACTTAGCCAAAACCAAAAATGACCCCCCACCAAATAATAATAAAAACTCACATTTTTAATAAAAGTAGGTAACACACCACAATTGGACAAAAAAAATTAACAACATGACTTGGCATGATAGGAGTGCGATTGCTAACAGCAATCACACTCCTGTCATACCCAGGCAACTAGTAAATGCCGGTACCTAGGCATGATGGGACTGTGCTTGCTGTGATTGCTGTACTGGCTTACTTGGCATGATAGGAGTGTGATTGCTAACAATACACAAGGGGGGCAGCTAGCCAGGTTTCAGCATGTGCTGGCTGACTTGGCATGTTGGCTGTTAGCAATCACAGTCCCATCATGCCTAGGTTCCAGCACTTACACATCCATGCTATCACACACACACTCATTCATTCATATACTAATTCATTCACATTCATTCCCTCAATCACACATTCTCATTCAAACACCCTCCCCGCCCCCTTACCTGCACTGCAGCTCCTCGATGCCTCTCACAGACTTCAGCAGAGGAAGCAGGACTGGAGCAGAGTCATATGATGTCACGTTAACTCTGCTGGGTTCTGCTTCCTCTGTGCAGTACAAAAGACCCTCCCACAGGTAAGTAGCAGGGCTCTTGTTGTAGCAGGGCTCGAGGTGCGGCCCACGTAAGATCGGTTGCCCTGGCTGCCGATCTTACGCGGGACGCACCACGTGGTCTCGCGGGCCGCATGTTGGATGCCCCTGACATATGGTGTTGGGGTGTCCGGGTTGAGCCTCACCCAGGTTCCACTAACCCTACATTTGCTCCTGTTTTCATAAGGTGTGCTTATGGGAGGCTGTGAAGGCAGAGTAACGGATGGGACAATGAGATGGACATGGGTTGGAGTGATGCGAAGGCCATTGTGGCCCAGGCATTAAGCCTGTACAGGGCCTTAATATTTCTGGCAGCCCTGTAGGTGCCACCACAAGTTGGATAGGAGAGGCCTTATGTTATGTTTTTATACTTTGCAAACGGTTTGCTACCGGAGCAACAGTATAAATAAGTATGAGGCCGTATTGGCCACAGGTCTGCCGGGCATTTACCCAATGTGCCAGATGGCCGGTCTCTGGTCATGTATAAAAAGATTGATAAAAGGAATGGTCCAGCCACCATGATGAGGAAGTCACTTTTCATATCTTCCACTAGGTTTAGTTAAATACGTAGCAAACAGTGTTGTACCGTAAACCATACCTCCTAACATTTACCATGGCCAAAAAAAGCACACTTTTTTTTGTTTTAAGGGAGTGAGATATTTATGTAACTGGTAAGGTATTTAGAAGAGGGAGTTTGCTATTTCTATCCACATTGTTGTGACTTTTTTGAGTAGAGCCACTGAATGTAGAGCTGGAGGACACGTTAAGTCCGTGACTATTCCCATTTGGGAGGTCACACTGAACACAGGCTGCTCTGGGGTACTACGATGGACCCTGCGCGACCACGTATACTGCACTCCCCAAAGGATGACTTTGCCTGCAGTCATATTATGATTAAACAGATGTACCTGACCTGATCAGAAAGAGTGTTTGTTTAAACTAACGTGAGGCCTTTAAAGTTTGATAAAAGGAAATCAGGACATCATTTTCTATATTTGACACATTCCACTAGTAATATGTGCTGAAGACAGACATTTGACGTAGTTCACGGCGCCCTGCTATCTGTGTCATACTGTGGCTTTCTGCACACGCTAATGGCTTCTTGCAATTGCTGTTATCTAATCGGTCTTCTCTATCGGCGGTTTTCGGTGATTTCTGGTTCTTCCCGTCCATTACTAAAGTCTGTGTGAAATTGTCCTTTTCTCAGAAAGCAGTAGCTGTGTGAATGTTGATCATGCTTTTATCTAGTATGACGTGTATAGCGGTGATAACTCCATTATGTTTTGCTGTATAAAGCTTAACACTCAGATATAATGTTAAAGGGGGGGTGTCGTAGTCCTTTTTGTGTCCTCGATAACTTTGCTTGGACTCTGGTGCACTTTAATCAAATCAAATCATTTACTCAATATGCAAATCAATGGATGTTTTACCTTTTCCTGTTTTAGATAGAGGAAGGACAATGAGACTTTAGTTCTCGAGGCATGCAGCGTACCGAAGTACATTCCCGGTGTACATGGTGTTCAATTGGCGTACTTGAATATACCGGAAAATAATGCTGCGCATGGGTTAGCACGCGCTAAATAGACGCTAATGTGCGTTTTAGATGACTGGGTCTGGAGTGTTCTGTCCCATCTCTCAGTCTTATGGTATTTCAGCAAATGGATTTGTGTCCATCAGGTCTCGTATTTACAGTATATGTTGTTTTAACAGACATGGCTCACTTTCCATGCGTACTGACAGCGTCCTGATTTAATTTTCATACCTAGGATCCCTAAAGCCTCAGGGTCTTTAGCCCCATCTTAGTCAATGAATGGGCAGGTTCGTAAGGTCGCACACGCTGTGTAAATGCCTTCTTATTCTACTCAGATTTAACATCTGAGCCTCCAACCTCTCCTTTTCTCGCTGGTAAACCACAGATGAAATCCCTGCTTAAACTCAAGTGACTTAATTCAGGATATGATGGTTTTCATAAGGCTTTTTATTGGAACCACAGTATAGTATTTGTCACAAGTTACCCCGGTATCCTCCTGTCCATGCTGTTGGCGATGTGCGTCCAGCACATAGGGCCTACAGGGGCATAGGCTTCCGTATAGAAACATTACGCTTTATAGAAAGCAAAAGGCGTCCTTCATAAAAAAAATTGTGACTATTTTTTTAAATCCTATTCCAGCATCTAATAGGAACTCACTGCAGTGAACTCGAGGATTCGGGGTCATGTTTGCTACAGACTGACACATTCTACCCAAAATCTCCAGAAATTCTTCCCCTAAGCGGCAGCGAAATACTTACTGGCATGTCTTAAGCATGATAAATGATTATATTATCCAACGAAGGCATTAAAAAGACGTGTCTTGTGTGATTTATTCCATTAAAATTCCATCTAAGAACAAATTTCCACAGAAAACGCAAACTCCTGGTAACACTCGATTTATGGAAGCCGGGCGGTGATTTTATGCATATTTCTCAGACGCGCCGGGCTGTAGAGCACTGGAGCCGCTTGATTATTGATGCTTCTTCTTCTTTGGTTGTTTCTCAAAAAATGCTGATTTGTTCACAGGTTGGTATATTATGCTATTATCAGTCCTTTAATCCAGGTGAGGATACGACATGCTGAGAGAGCACAGCACATGAGGACATCGCGGTACTGCAATCCTTTATTAGTCCTGGCGGTTGTCGCCTTGTTTCTACAATGACTGCAATCATCCTCATGCTTTAGAATAACGGGTCTGCCCTTTTGACTACAACTTTGGTGGAAGGCGGCCTCTCCGTTATCTGCCCCATTGGGTTGGATGTCCATGTCGGCTTTAGCATGTCAATCATTATTTTGTATCTCTATGTCATTGTCTTTGAAGTTTTTTTGTTTAGTTTTTTTTCTCCTGAATTATTTTCTGTAAACGACCTATAGCTTGTTCTTGTTCAGCGAGTGTAATTTTTTTTGGAGATGTGTTGTTAAATGTTTTGCCTTAGGGAAGCAGAGTTGGGTGATAGAGCTAGCATTATCTGACCAACTTCCTATCCTAAAGTTCTTTCCAATCTCCTTCCCCAAACCATTGCAAAGACTGCTTAAAGCAATCAACTTAATAATACAGATAAAGAGAAGATCCCGAGTGTGCTTTTTTTTTTTTTAAAGGGTGTGTGTGTATAGATGTGTGTGTGTGTGTGTGTGTATGTATATATGTATGTGTATATGTGTGTGTGTGTGTATATATATATATATATATATGTGTGTGTATATATATATATGTGTGTGTATATATATATATATATATATATATATATATATATATATATATATATATATATATATATATATACCGTATTTGCTCAATTATAAGACGAGGTTTTTTTCAGAGCAAATGCTCTAATTAGACCTCAAAAAAATGTCTGCTGGGGCCGTGCTGCTTACCGGTGGTTTGGTCCCGAGCAGCGTCTCTTCTATTAGCAGCAGGAAGCTAGCAGAGTGTCACATAATTCTGCCTCCCCCTCCTTCCTCTGGGGGCGGGGCCAGAGAAGTTGCTCGCACAGCCGGGCCCCTGCAGAAGTGTGCGAGTGGGAGATCTGCAGTTCAGGTGAGGGGGTGGGGGTTTGAGCGTGTGTGTGTATGTGTGATTAATGGAATGAATGAGTATTTAAATGTTTGTGAATGAGTGTGTGTGTGTGATAGCATGGATGTGTAAGGGGGGGTGGTAGCATGGCATAGGGAGGCTGTACTCAAACTCCTATCATCCCCAGGTTCCAGCATGTACTGGCTGCCTTGGTTTGATAGGAGTTTGATTGCTGTTAGCAGATATATATATATATATATATATATATATATATATATATATACCTCCAGAAATGCCTTTTAACCCCCTATATGCCACTCTGGGCATAAGACATTTCTGGAGGCAGAGTGGCATATAGAGGGTTAAAAGGCACATCATTGGGCAGAGTGGCAAATAAAGGGGGATTAAGGCATTTCTGGGGGCAGAGTGGCAACCTTGGGGGCAGATGTGCATAACTGGGGAGGGGCAGGTTGGCAAATAAAAGGAAATAAAAAATATATATTTTTCTCAATCATAGCTTTTATTAAATATGAAAAAATTGTTTACATTAATATTTACTAGTAAAACTTTTTTTCCTATAGGGTAGTCTTATATTCAGGCTTTTTGTTTTTTTCCTAAATTAATATTTAGATTTTGGGGGGTCGTCTTATAATCAGGGCCGTCTTATAATCGAGCAAATACGGTATATATGATGTGTGTGTGTGTGTGTGTGTGTGTGTGTATATAATATATAGTGTGTGTGTGTGTGTGTGTGTGTATATATATATATATGTATATATAATTTGAAGCCCTTGTTTCATAGATTTATAAAGCCGTAGGATTTAGGGAAGTGATTTATCTGCCGTACCATGTATTAGAATACTTAACTCGGTGTTGCATGTTGATTGATGTCTTCATTATGTGCCAGCTTGTAATTTCCACTAGAGACGTTATTGCGGTGTAGGCTCGGCACACTTTAGTATGCTTAACATCATTATCGACTGTGACACAGCTACGCTGCCTCAAGCGCGATATCCGTACTGTACCCATGCGCAGCTCGGAGGCTGCCTCGTCAGCGACTCTCGCGTGCGGAGATATTGGGAATATTTCTTCCTGTGTGCTGACAGTACAATTAGATTCAGAATGGTATTTTTGATTTTATTATTTCCTGTGTAGCTGTGAGTGATGAGTCAATATGCCGCTGACCAATGGACAGAGAACGGGTAGGAAATAATCTCCTTACTTACGATTCATGGAACATAAGAAAAACTGATGCATTGCTGAGGGTTTGGGTTTTAAAACGGTTTATTTGCCCAGAGCTTGATAAAGACGCGATGCGCCGGCGCTCCTATTAGGTTTTTTTTTTTTCCTCACTTCTTTGTCTAGAACCTTGTATTATGTTAGTATATCATTGAGTTTTGCTGACTCTCTGTTGAGTTTAATAGGCGATTTCTCTGAGCCCCTTAAACTTAAATAATACAAATAATAAAGTATCATCATCTTCATAGCAAATGTGTGAAATGCACCAGGTAGTTCGTGATCCACTACCTAAGAATAAGCTTTCATTATCTTACCAGAGAGTATTTCAGATTTCCCCCTGAGGCATTTATCCATAGAGATCAGTACAGAAAATAATCACAAACCATCGTTGTGAGCTTTTTGGGATTTGGTCAGACCTTACTTGGCCAGAATTGTTGCAGGTGAAGGTGAATCTAATTGACCTTGCCAATTGAGTATTATACTTGGGTTAGTGGAAGATATGTTAAAGTACATACAAAGGTGGACAATTAATGCAATCAGAACAGGGGACGGGAACCTGCCGGTCTCCCTCTACGAATGCGAGCTTTGAGATTGTGGCTGATCGCAGGGTGTGCCAGTCTATCGGCGAGAAGGAGAAATAATGGTATAGGATGAACTATAGAGGATCTGGGCGAAAATTAATGTCAGTCTTTCCAACCTAGTGATGAAAAATCTGCCACAGAGCCCCCCACGAACAAGCTGTCCTGCCAACCTCCCCAAACATGTGATAAGTTCTACATGTACAGTTTTAGGCTGCCACATAAACATTAGTCTGGCTTCCATGTGTCTAGCCTTAAGCGTCCTGGTTGGCGTGGTCACTGTACTTGTATAGATCCATCTGAACTAAAGTAGGGCCAGAGGGTAAAGCCCCAGGGGATTAGGTGAGATATGGCAATCGGTAAGTTTTGAGTTTCAGGCATTAACTGGCAACACCTAATATGAATCAGGAGAGGACAACCAACAATGGGTGCCAAAAATAAAAAATAAATAAAACAAATAAAAACAAGTAAAATACGGGAAGCCATCTCCTTGGTGGAAAGTTCACAGACGGGGAGACCAGAGACAGAATTCCATGGAAGTTCCCTTATGGAAGCTTACGACGTGTATTTATTTCTAAGAATGTTCTTCGTGATTGGACCATACCAACGATCACTACTGCAATGGGATATCTTATTTAAACACTGCACCTGACTGCTGCATGCTGTAGAAAAATAACTCATTCCTTTGTCTCTGGCAATTGTATTCGTTTACTTGTTTATAAACAGACATGAATTAACAAGGGATTATTTTTATTCTAGCACTTTTTAATGTGCATTTTAATTGCTTCATATGTGCATTCTAAATGTATGTTGCGTATTTCATCTTGTCTGCCTTTAGGATAATGTTTTGAACGTAATAAACCAGATAATGGAGGAATGTATTCAGCATGAGCGGGCAAACCGAGATTTTTGTGTGAAGTTTCCAGAAGAAATTCGCCACGATAACCTGGCAGGACAGCTTTGGTTTGGAGCAGAGGTGAGATATGCAATTAGAATATTTCGCTTTCAATTCCTGTCGGTTTTACCCAAGTTCTATCTCTGCTGTGAAGGTTGTCTTGCGTAATTTTCATCAAATTGATTTCCGCTTTATGTATATTATTCTTCTGTAGGATTGTCTTAGTTGCGTTATTTGTTTGCATACAAATATAGGAATTTGTATGAGAAACAAATTAAAACCAGTTAAATCATTCATTTATAATTTCCTTTCTTTATAGTGAAAACAGAATGCATGTTTAGCTAACCTGTAGGCTGCGTGTTAATTATTGAAGTTGTGGTTGCTGTATTATCTTATTGCCATATGGAGTTTATTTGTTTCACAATCAACAGAAAAACCTTTTCCTAAGGCAAACTGGAGGGATCAGATTTGGCAAAAGTGGCAAATGGGCCAGGATTTAGGAGTGAAGGTGTGACAGGGCCAGGCTAGCCGGCTCATATGTTCATGTTCAGTTTAGCCGGGTCATTGTAACATCACTTGGATACGTATGAGAGGTCCCTAAAACAATCCCTGTCCATATCGCACAGATAAAAGGGCTAGCTCTACACATTAAAAGTACCGTATTTGCTCAATTATAAGACGAGGTTTTTTTCAGAGCAAATGCTCTGAAAAATACCCCTCGTCTTATAATCGAGGTCGTCTTGTGATCAGACCTCAAAATGTCCGCTGAGGCCATGCTACTTACCGGGCTTTGGTCACGAGCAGCAGGAGAACAAGAAGCTAGCAGCGTGTCACATAACTCTGCCTCCCCCCTCCTTCCCCTGGGGGCGGGGCCAGAGAAGTTGCTCGCACAGCAGGGCCCCTGCAGAAGTCTTCGAGTGGGAGATCTGCAGTTCAGGTAAGGGGGTGGGGGAGGGTTTTTGTGATTAATGTGTGAAGTATGTGTGATTAATGGAATGAGTGAGTATTTAAATGTTTGTGAATGAGTGTGTGTTAGTATGGATGTGTAAGGGTGGTGGTAGCTTGGCATAGGGAGGCTGTACTCACACTCCTATCATCCTCAGGTTCCAGCATGTACTGGCTGCCTTGGCTTGATAGGAGTGTGATTGCTGTTAGCAGTTTATAAATATATATAACTCCAGAAATGCCTTTTAACCCCCTATATGCCACTCTGGCATATAGGGGATTAAAAGGCATATCATGGGGCAGAGTGGCATATAGGAGGGTATAAGACATTTCTGGAGGCAGAGTGGCATATAGAGGGTTAAAAGGCACATCATGGGGCAGAGTGACAAATAGGGGGTATAAGCCATTTCTGGGGGCAGAGTGGCAACCCTGGGGGCAGATGTGCATAACTGGGGGGGCAGGTTGGCAAATAAAAGGAAATAAAAAAATATATATTTTTCTCAATCATAGCTTTTATTAAATATGAAAATATTGTTTACATGAATTAATATTTACTAGTAAAACTTTTTTTCCTATAGGGTAGTCTTATATTCAGGCTTTTTGTTTTTTTCCTAAATTAATATTTAGATTTTGGGGGGTCGTCTTATAATCAGGGTCGTCTTATAATCGAGCAAATACGGTATATCCCCCTTCCCCCTGTTTACTACCCTCAAAAACCTATTTACTGCCCCCAAAGCCACAACTATTAAGAAATATTACCCTACAGTGTACTATGTAAGGGATGGATGTGGCCATCTATAACCGGAAAAAAATATGTATGTGTGGGGTTATGTCTAATCAGGGAATGTTGCCGAACATCAATGGGATCGTTGCTCGACAGGAGAACCTAAAGTGTAGAAAAAAATTTTGATAACTGAAAATTTGTTTAATTAATTTTTTTACATACTAACACTCACTATTATTATTTTCATGTTTCTATGTCTCCAAAATAAAGCCTTATTTGTTCTGAAATAAAGGATGTGTAGTTTTGTGTGGGTACATTAAACGCAGAAAAGGTGAATCTTAATTAAACCCACATATGGTGGTTTAGTTAAAACAGATTGTGTTTGTTCGTTATTGCAACTTAGATGAAGGTCAGACTATATTTTAAGTCAGAGTTTATACATGAATGCTGGTAATTCCAAAGGTTCACTTACTTTTTCTTGCCACTGTATCTATTCATATAGATCTTTGGGTCGACGAAAGATATCCTCAGTAAAATGATGCAAATGTTAATACATGAAATAAATTATTTGTAAGCAGCATCTCATTCCAAAAAAATATACCCAACAATTTAGTATGGTATAATGTACCAGTGATAGATATATTTTTTTTATTTAGTACAGAAACCATTCATTTCGGAGCAAGTGTTTATTCCCTGACAGTTCTTATAAATTTAAATGACGTCTAATGCGGGTCACAGAATTATAGCACTTTAAGTTTTGGATGTGGATTTACCGCTAAGCAATGAAAATAGGGAGGGGAAAGTATTTTTTAGTTTTGTTTCGGGAATTTAAAATGTTGAAATATTGTTTAACAGGTTGAGTGCCAGGTAAGCGGCTCACACAGCAAATGAGCCATTTTGGCCCTCGGGCATATTAAAATTGTGATTTATAAATTGCTTGCTGCTGTTGCTAGTAATCGGACCCAGACTGGCCATCTAGCACACACTGGGCAAATGCCCGATGGGCTGCCGGCGACAGCACCCTATACTCACCAGATCGGGGGCTACAATGTGCGGACGCCAACTGGAAATGCCTGCGTAACTTGCGGCTGCCCATATCCAGCCGGGCTAACATCATTAGCCACCAGCCTTAAAGTGCTAGGGTCACGTTGTGGTCCCCAGTGGGGCCCTGCTAGTAGATTTTTATAACACTTTTTATACAAGATAGGGATATATTTCCCATAATCCACCACAGCAACATTTCCCCGTGCGTTCCTGTGTGTGGTCTGATCATGCGTGGCACTTTATGAGTATCCTACACCCATTTCTCAATATTTTCATTCAGGCGATGCCCTTCCTGCAACACCTCTACACCGTTCATAGGCAATGACAGCCTACGGTAGTCGTCATACTTTATAGCCATAAATATAGCCTCGATTATGCTATGAATCTACTCACAGCTGAAATGACTTGTCACCCGTTAGGATAGATAAGCGTGACAATGTAACCATACCTAGGATTTTAGATATAAATTCTTTGTAGGCACTTAATGTTACCAGCCTTGTGACATTAAAATGAAATCTCCAAGACGTATCTTTATTTCTGTGAATTGCATCAGTTCTTCCATGAGGAAGTCTTAGGGGGTCACTATTATGATTAGAACTGGTTTTCTTTACTTCTTTCTATACATGAGAGAAATTTAACAAAATTGACTTTTTTTTTTTTTTTTTTTACATGATGCCCCTTTTATTGCACTTTGTATACATGCATCTCTCAAGCAAATGAGAATATATATACGTTTTGGTCCCTAGAAGAAAGGGAACAAACTAGAATGATGAAACTGTAGACATTTTATATATAAAGCACCTGGCTGATACTAACTTAATAACAAACTCTTACAACCGATGGCTGTTCCCGCAGTGTCTGGCTGCTGGCTCGATTATAATGAATCGTGAAATAGAAAGCATGGCCATGAGACCTCTGGCGAAAGACTTAACCAAAAGCCTTGAAGAAGTTCGAAATATCATCCGTGACCAGGCCCTCAGGGATCTCAACATGTACACAGAGAAAATGAAAGAATCCCTCAGACATTTCGATGTTCTGTTTGCAGAGTTTGAATTAAGGTAACATCCTCATTGTCGAAAAGATATGTTTATGAATTTCTGTTGCCATATTTGTAGATTTAATGGCGCCCACTAATTGAAGCGGGAGAAACCTCGAGAAAGACATAGAGATAATCATATGTTGTCGGTTTTAACTTGGACCCAATATATAGTTGGGGTAGATTGGGGGAGGTAATTCTCTGTGGGACTGCCTTTTACTTTACTAGAAAGCAACTTATCTTCTCTCAATAGGAAGTAGAGAGTCCAAGTTAAATCTAGAAGAGAGGTTCCCAAACTTATTTGGCTTATCCCCCCTTTTTGAGAAAAAAAAGAATACTCAGCGCCCCCTGCAAATCTATCTTCTTTAACCGAACAGACAGACAAATTGGCGTTCTTTTATGAACATGAAAGGGTTCAGCCCCTTGGCATTTTTCCTATTTTGTTACATTACCACCTGGAATTAAAATTAATTTTTATTTGTAGTTTAAATACACAAAATATTCCAAATAGGAAAAGTGCGTGCATATGTGTTCATCCCCTTTGCTATGATGCCCCTAAATATGAGCTGGTGGAACCAATTAAACATAATTCACATACTTAGGTTGTGCAGAGGGACTTTAACTAAGTGTCACGTGATCTCTCACATGATCTCTCACATGATCTCATTATATATATATATATATACACCTGTTCTGAAAGGCCCCAGAGTCTGGGGCACCACCAGGCAAGTGGCACCATGGAGACCAATTTGCTTTCCAGACAGGTCAGGGACAAAGTTGTGGAGAAGTACAGATCATGGTTGGGTTATAAAAAATATCAGAATCCCACGGAGCAACATTAAATGCAAACAATCCCACAAACCTTCTAAGAGAAGGCATCCCACCAAAACTCACGGGCCAGGCAGAGAGGGCATTAATCAGCGAGGCAACAAAGAGACCAAAGATAACTTGCTGCAAAGCTCCACAGCGGAGATTGGAGTATCTGTCCATAGGACATAGCACGTTTTTTTTCTTATTTCTTGTTTGTTTCACAATTAAAAACATTTTGAATCTTCAAAGTGGTCGACATGTCTACATCAATTGACACAAACCTCCAACAAAATAGGAAAAGTTCCAAGGGCGCCGTAGTGCCAGGGAAAGGCACCTAGGTCATACAACATAGTAAGAAAAGATACTGTAAATCATCCATAGTAACATTCGCATTACACTCAGATAATTACCGTATATTCCGGCGTATAAGACGACTTTTTAACCCCCAAAAATCTTCTTAAAAGTGGGGGGTCGTCTTATACGCCGGGTACTTACCAAGCCGGAGGTTCCCACGAAGCCACCAATCTCTCTAATCACTACGCGCCGGCTATTGATGCCGAGCACAGGGATGCCGTCATGTCCCGGCGCCCGGCATCAATTGCCGGCGCGTAGTGATGAGGGAGCAGGGAAGCCCGAGGTCTGGCACTTCAGACCTCGGCTTCCCTGCTCTCTAATCACTAGGCGCCGGCTATTGATGTCGAGCGCAGGGATGACGTCATGTCCCGGCGCCCGGCATCAGTAGCCGGCGCGTAGTGATTAGAGAGCAGGGAAGCCGAGGTCTGAAGTGCCAGACATCGGGCTCCCACAACTGGATGGACGAAAGAAGACAGAAGATAAGGTAAGAGATGGGGAGAAAGGGAGAAAGGGGGGAGAAATATATGTATATATGTGTATATATATATATATATATATATATATATATATATATATATATATATATACACACACACACACACTGGTGTGTGTGTGTGTATATATATATATATATATATATATATATATATATATATATATATATATATACACATACATACATACATATATAAATATATACATACGTGTGTGTGTGTATATATATATACATATACATGTGTGTGTAAAGGCAGGGGTGTGTGGTGAGGGCAGTGTATAAATGTGTATGTATGGACAGGCATATGTGTAGATATATATATATTATATATGTGTGTGTGTGTGTGTAAGGGCAGTGCATGTATGTATATGTCAGCAAATCAACCAGCAAATCACCGGTAAGGTACATCGCTTGCCGTGATTGGCTGGTTGTTGTACGCTGGGTAGAGGGGTAGTCTTATCCGGCGAGTATAGTCCAAACTCTATATTTGGACTGTAAAAGTTGGGGGTCGTCTTATACGCCCAGTCGTCTTATACGCCGGAATATACGGTAACATAGCCAAGGATGATGATAAAATAAAAAACATGAATAACATTAAAAATGATGCTAATGAGAACGATGAACCTGGATGGCTGCTGTCAGATTATTAATGTTCATTCTTAAATCACAGCGATGAGCAGTCGGTTTCTTTTTTTTTTAGTTAACAGATTTGTGACCGCACTGGACCCACATTCCACTAAATATGAAGGAAATGCAACTAAAACGTTTGCGCTGTAGCCCATACTCTAGGATAAAGTGTAGGCATCTGCTTTTGCAGCCAGAAGTGTTGGTTGCGATCTTTGAATTTAAATTTAAATTCCTCATTTTGTTGCTGGACTTCCGAACAATACGCAACCCGCTCGCTTACCACCCCTTACTTGTAAAGACCTGTCATCACACTTGACCACTGATCGGTTACAGCTTGCGTTTTGTGTGTTTATTTGGCATATTCCAAAAACATTTTCAAATCAGCCACCCTATCACCCCATTTCAGTTCAGACCTCTCGCTCAGGGGATATTAGATAAAGAACAGCCTCCCAGCAGAAGTGGTAGAGGTTAACACAGGAAGACATGCATGGGATAGGCTTGTGGCTATTCTGAATCTAAGAGTAGACCAAAGACAGATTTAATACCGGAAGAGCTCGGCAGACTAAATGGCTGAATGATTCTTATCGCTTGTCTTACTCCGGCTGAAGTGACAATGGTTAATTTTATGTAATGAGGCAGTTTGATCCTGTAAGATCTTGTGTCCCAGCACAGAACATCACAGCTTTTCCTTGTGTGTCTAGTAATAGGAAAACCCACAACGTGTCTGATTGTTTGTACTTGTTTCCTCAGCTATGTTTCAGCCATGGTACCAGTAAAATCTCCGAAGGAGTACTATGTACAGCAGGAGGTTATTGTACTGTTCTGTGAAACTGTAGAAAGGTAAGCTTGTCGCTCAACCATTAAGAAATGATTGGTAAACGGGTTTCATTAAGCCATTTTGTAGAACTTTCGTCTGTGATTCTGTAAAGTATTAGTATCGGTTCCTCGGCAGCTCTGATGGTAACAGTGCAGCAATCCGTTCTTCCCGTCACTTTCCTGACCATAAAATTAAATAAGTATATTGGATATGACATCATTTTTAGTGCTTTCATGCAGTATGTGATGCAATGTGAGGACATTGATGGAGATACATCGCCATGTTTTCTGACACGGGATCGCAGCTGATTGCCCCCTCCAGAGCTCACATGTAGAATCACTGATTTAGTAAGCTCTGTGGGGTGAAGTCAGACCTTTCCATGGCGCTGCTCTCCTGAGTTAGGTACTCGAAATGCAGCAGACC